>NC_084468.1:76970250-77298500 GCF_027409185.1 Cynocephalus volans | reverse complement strand
AGTCCTTCCATTTGGGAAATTAATCACGAATTGGGGTTCTCTTCCCACTTTTATTCTCCAGACAAGGAAGTTACAGGAAAAGAACATAGGTGGGGTTTTTTCTAAGTATAGTTTAACAAGTTTAACAACAGAAGCTGGTAACATTCAGTAAAACAAGCAAGGTGAACTTCCATAATGCAATTTTCAAGAAGTTAAGTTGATCCACTAACAAAAGCTTGATCTTAGCAAGCATTCTCTTCTTATAGCAATTTCCCAGTATCTTTACATATCATTCAGTAACCTGTCTGTCCTTTGAGCCAACAACCTTGCTGTGCTACAATTCTTTATTTTACAACAGAGACTAGCCTGGGGAAAGTTTTCTGTCCCCTGCAAGGTCAACATTTTATATGTACTTTTAAGAAGCTAGGCCCGAAACCAGAAACTGCAAGGCTTTGGAAAGCCAGGCGCTGTGAAATACATTTGCTTTATTTATACTCCACAAAGGTCTTGACTGTTTTTTGTCCAGAAGTTAATTTAGAGCTTTCTTGTGCTAAAAGGGTGGCTGCCACCAAGGCCCATAAATAGGGGGCCCATCCTCGAGCTGTGGTGTCTAGTTGTTTAAAGATGTATGCAACTGAGGAGAAAATATCTCCTGCCTCTTGTCCCAAAACCCCAACCACCAGTCCTTGAGCTTCAGTGACGTATAGGATAAAAGGATGAGATAGGTTTGGGAGAGAGAGAGCTGGGGCTGTGAGGAGAGCGGCTTTTAACTGCTGGAAGGGAGAATGAATGGGCTTTGTGGGATCTAAGGGAACGGCAGGATCCCTTTGGCTGCCTCATAAAGTGGTTTTGCTGGCACACCAAAGTTAGGAATCCATAGGCGAAGATGCCCTGCAAGCTCCAAGAAAGAAAGGATTTCACCCGTTGTGGTAGGAGTAGGGCATTCAGAAATTATTATTATTATTATTTTAATTTATTTTATTTATTGAATCAAAATGGATTAAACATATTTTGGGGGTTGAACATTGAGATATGTTGATCAAATCAATATTACTAAAATATATATATCTACAAATCATAATTATTCTTTATGCCCCTTGTCCAATCTCTCCCCTTCCCTATTCCCTCCTCCTCCCCCGTCTAATTACCCTAATTTCTTCTCTCCTTCTGAAATAATGGTTATGCTGTTAATTTGTTGCCTAGATGATCTGTCCAATGCTCAGAGATGTGATCAGTTCCCCCAATATTATCATAGAGCAGATGCTTCTTCTGTCACTCCAAAATGGGCTTTGTGGAGAGAGACATCCTCTTCTTTGTCTCTGCTGGTGGCTCTCCTTGTGTGAATGCACTCCAGTTGCTGGCAGACTATCTGTGTTGTGGTTGTGGCATCTAGCTGGTTTCACAGCAACCATGGTTATTGTGGTGGCTATGGTGGGCCACCCACATGGAGGTGCTGTTTTTGGTATCCTCCTTGGCACTGGTGGTATGCCTGGTTGTGAGTGTGTCTGATCCCCTTCTCCATGCCTCTGGTCACTGGGGAAGCCCTAAGGCACTGGCACCATGTGCCTGTTTGTGGGAGGGGTGTCTGGTCCCCTTCTCCATGCCTTCAGTCCCTAAGCAGGCCCTGAGGTGCAGGCATGGTGTGCCTGTTTGTGGGAGGAGGGTCCGGTCCCCAGCTCCATACCCTGGGTCACTGGGCAGGACCCAAGGTGCTGGCTTGGTGTGCCTGTTTGTGGGAGGAGGGTCCGGTCCCCAGCTCCATACCCTGGGTCACTGGGCGGGACCCAAGGTGCTGGCTTGGTGTGCCTGGTTGTGGGGGAGAGGTCCTGTCCCCTTCTCCATGCCTAGGGTTCCTGGGCAGGCCCCGAGGTATGGGCATGGTGTGCCTCATTGTGGGAGGAGGGTCTGGCCCCTGGATCCATACCTTAGGTCACTGGGCAGGAACCAAGGCGCTGGCACAGTGTGCCTGGTTGTGGGAGAGAGATCCAGTCCCCTTCTCCATGCCTCGGGTCCCTGGGTGGGCCCCGAGGTGCTGGCATGGTGTGCCTAGTTGTGGCAGGAGGTCTAGTCCCCTTCTCCATGCCTCAGATCCCCGGGATGGCCCTGAGGCACTGGTGCAGTTTGCCTGGAAGTGGGAGTGGGGTCCAGCCCCCAGATCCAAGCCTCTGGTTCCCAGGCAAGACCCAAGGTGTGGGTGGTGTGCCTGGGCTGGAACCAAATTTTTGTCCTTTGCTTCTGACACAGGGGAACTTCCTGTGGGGACCAGTACTTGAGCTGTGTGGTTGAGCTAAATTGCTGCTTTGCTGCTGTTTCCCTAGGGAAGGCTTTTTGTGCAGCTCAGGGTTTAATGGTTGATATTATAGGTACTTCCGGCATGCCAGAGACCCAGTGGATCTGTGTTCTGTAGAATCTCTGATCTAGGCCTGAGTTTTTTCATCAAACTGCACCCCATGCAATTCTGCATTCCTGACCATTCTCTGAATGGTCCTGTGCTGATTAGGGGGCAGGTCAGCTGTCCTTGCTGTGTCCCAGTGTCCTCCTGGTATTCCTATCTCGCCCATCGCCCATGCTCCAAACACTTCCCATGGGATGGGCCCTGCACTGGTCCCTTGCAATGACTCACCAGCCTTTGAATGACTCCCTTTTTTCAGTTGTTCTGGCTCCTCACTCCTGCATGGGTCCACAGGAACCCTATTAGTGGTCTTGCTGTCCTGGGGGCTGCCAAGGTCCTCTTCTCTCCTGCTGCCTCCAAGTAACTCCATCTGAAGGGCACAGCTGTGGCTTTTGCTGGCTCCTGCTCCATGCACTCATCAGCTTGAGCCTTAAAGCAGCTGTGGCCCAAAACGCTCAGAGTAGCTTTTTCTTTCTCTCATCGTAGTTTCTCTCACCTTCGTGAACTCCATAGGTCTCTCCTCCTCTTCCCTGGAGCTCCAGAGGCCTCAGCTTGGCTGATGTTACATTTTTATAGTTGTAAATTGGTTGATTTGTGGGAGAGAGTGATGCTGGGAACCATCTATTCCACCATCTTGACCAGAACTCACCAGGAGTTCAGAAATTAAACTCTTGTGATCCACCATTATTTCTCTGGTGTTGGGGGTGAGGTGGACTCCCAAGTAGGTGAATGAAGGGGAAGAAATTTGGGCCTTGCTGGGGGACACTAGCTATCCCCTGGAAGCCAGGAAATTAAGGAGAGCAACAGTGTGGGCTTGTGAATCCTCATAGGAAGGGCTACAAAGAAGGTCATCCACATACTGTATTAAAGGGGTAGAGGTTGGGGGAAGTTCAGATAAGTCTTGAGCAAAGGACTGGCCAAAGAAGTGGGGGCTATCCCAAAATCCCTGGTGCAAAACTGTCCAGGTGAGTTGTTGGAATGGCATGTGTCAGGATTAGTCCTGTACTAAATGGTATGAGCCATTAGGCTTTATAACTGGAAGGATGGGTGTATTAAAAGGTGAGTGGGTGGGTCATAGAAGATGAGAAGAAAGGAGTTTGTTTAGAAGGGGCTTTAACCCTATTAGGTGTTTATTAGTGATGGGGTACTGTGGGACATTAGGGAACAGAGAGGGGTTCCTCAGCTTAACAAGGATGGGGAATGGTGTGTAGCAATGGAGGGAGAAGAAGTGTCCCATACTATGAGATTAAACTTGTCTGAGGGAAAGGGGAAGCTGGAAGCCTCAGGGGCCAGGTCTGAGTGCAGGCTGTAACAGGAGTATTGTAGCTGGAGTTAAAGTGTTTAGAGTAAGAGTAGCTTTGATTTTGAAAAGAACATCCCATCCCAGTAAGGGGGTTGGGCACTGAGGCATTATTAAAAATTTGTGTGTGAATTGGGTGTGATATTGGGTACAGGAATGGGGTTGAGTGATCTGTGGGTGGTATTTTGATCTTGTGACCCCTACTATTGTGACAGAAGATGGGGTTGTTGGTCCTGCATATTCAGGAAGGGTAGAGTTAAGTGGCCCCTGTATCAATGACAAAAAGGATCTGCTTACCTGCCACAAGGCGAGTTACCCTGGCTCATGTGAGGTGATCTCTATGGGGGCCTCGGGCCCTGGGCATCGTCAGTCCTCCTCTTGGGCAAAGCTGAGAAGCTCCAGTAGGGATGGCTGTGAAGCCAAAGGCTGTGGGTTGGGGACTTGGCTGCTCCCTCTCTGGCAAGTGGAACAGTCAATCCCCCCAGTGACCTGGCTGTTTGCAGTGAGGACAGGGTGCAGGAGGAAGCCTGGGGTTAGAACAGGCCTGTGCCCAGTGGCCTGGATGACTGCATTTGAAGCAGTTCCTGGGTGGCTTGCCCCTAGAGGCAGCCAGCTTAGGAGTGTGTGAGCCTCAGATGGCATTAGCTTAGAGTTGGTATTTGGCCTGATCTCTTTTGTAACAATCTTTCTTTTCTTCTCCTCCTCTCTACTGTTAAAAACCTTGAAAGCTGCATTGAGAGGTCCTAAAAGGGCCACACCTGCAGGGGAGTTTGGATCTGTACCTGTGTATTTACAAAAAGCCTCAGAGAGGTGGGTTAGGAACTCTCTGGGATTTTCAGTGGATCTTTGTGTGATTTCTCTAAGCTTGTCATAATTGACTGGCTTGTGGGTAGCATTTTGGAGGCTGTGAAGTAGGTGTGTGATCATATTATCCTGAAGATCCCAGTCCCTGTGCCTGGCCTGGTAGTCCCAATTTAAGTCTGTGCAAGGGACTGCAATGGCTCCCTCTGGCTGTCTGTTATTTTGAGCAGGTACCTCATCTGCCTGTTGTTGGGCCATTATCCAGACCTGCTCTCTGTCCTCAGGGGACAAAGTTGTAGTGAGAATCATAAAAATATCATGCCAGATGAGAAAATAAGACTGGGTGAGATATCTGAATTCCTTAAGATATGTGTCCAGGTTGGACTGAAAGATCCCAGTCATTTTTTGATTTGGGAGAGATCAGAAAGAAAAAAGGGGATATGTACCTGGATAGTTCCCTCTGTCCCAGCCACTTCACAGAGGGGATATAAAGGAGCTGGGGTTGAGGATGAAGAGAGGGAAAAGGTGGAGGGGCTGGTGAAGGATTTGGAGCATACAGAGGTAGTCAGGTTGGCCCATATGGGGAGCAGAGTAGCCTTATGGATTAAAAGATTAATCTGAGTCCAGAAAAGGGAGGTAGGGCATGAGCTAGGAGAATTTGAGACTTAGGACACTTTTGACAGAGAGAGAAGGACAGATAGAAGATAAAGGAAAAAGCTTGAACATAAAGAATCTCTCTGGCTTGATTCACTGACAGAAGTTGTCTAGGAGAGTATCTAAATTGAGAGTGCCATCTTGTGGCCACTGGGATCCATTGTAATAAGGCATTCAAGTTTTAATGTCTCCCTGGAAGCCAAGAGATTGTCCAGGAGACAGCCTGGAGGCATACAACACAGAGTACAGTAGAAACCAAGATGTCTAGGTTTAATGTCTCCCTGGAGGCCAAGGGGTAAATTGGCCAGGAGACAGCCCAAGGGCAGAGAAAATGAAGGTTTGGATTATGAAGATCCCATTTAGAGGGTGAGAAAGGGAACAGGCAGTCCTGGTAGAAGAAGAGTGCCAACAAAGAGCGTCCTCTTTGTTGTCCGTCTTCTTTTTGAGAAAAAAGCCACATCCAGCTAATGAAGCATCCTCCAATATCTGGGGGGCATGAGAGGAGTTCCCCTGGCCAAGTGCCTGGGCTTCAAGAAAGAGAGAGAGAGCGAGTTGGGGGAACCCGAGGTGAGAGAGGACTAACCCATTGACTCACCTTAAATTGAGGACGATGTTGGATGCATTGATCTGAAAGAGCAAAAGGAGAGAGTCCCGGAGGTACCCAGTTCAGCAGATCTGGGAAAGGTGGCCAAGGGCCAATCAATCCAGGTGGGGATCATCCAGCAACATCGTCCAAAACGCTTCCCGGGTTTTGGCACCTGGAAAGATGAAAAAAAGTGAGCCAAGACTCTGGGGTACTAATCAAGCTTTATTACAGGAAAAGAAAATCTGCTGGGCTGTGCTGAAAGTAGCGGGCAGCCTGGGGCTGCCCTCAAAATGGAGGACAGCACCAGATGTGGGGGTGAGAGAGCTTATATAGGGTGCTAAGGGCTGGCTGATACCATCAAGGAGGGGCATTATGCTGATGCCAAAGCTATGCAACCAAGGCGGAGAACTGGGCCCCTGCAGAAGCAAAAGGATTTCTGTTTTGCAGAAGTCAGAAGGCTTCTCCTAAAGGGAAGGGGGGAGGCATTTGGTGCTGGAGTGGAAGACAAGGCTGGCAGCTATTTTGTGCTTATTGTGTGCACAATGGCACCAGTCACATTTAAGATCCGTCAGGAACTACATTTTGGAATAAAGTCTTAACACAGATGTTAAATTCTAGATGAGGATACATATTCAGAAACATTTAAGGGTGAAGTGTACTGAAGAAGCATATTACTTTGAAAGCATCAAAAAATTATTTGATGAATTGATAAAGGGATGAATAGAAGATGGTTAGATATTTAATAATTGTAACAAAATGTGAATTGTAGAATCTCGGTGATAGGCTCACAGGCATTCACTGTATAATTCTTTCAACTTTTCTGTATTTTGATAAAATTCATAATAAAATGCTTAAAAATCAATCATAATAAAAAGTTAAGAAAAGTAATTGATTCCATGCACAATTTCTGGACTTGAGCCAGTTGTCACACCTAGAACTCATTGACTGAAGGAAATCTTGGGCTTCTGTGAGTAAGCACCATGCAAAACTATGACAATTATATTCATTAGTAATTCCCCCAGTTCTGCCCTAAAGGAACCCATGGATATGTAGTTGGTTAATCATAAAATGGGAAAAGAGAATACCTCTAAATCTTTTGAGAATGTTAGTGTAAAGGGTCTATATTGGCATTGATATTTGGCGGAAAGTGCTATATCACCCCCCTAATAGAATACCAATAGATGTTATTTAGGTCATAAACATCTTGGGGCAGGTTCGGCTCCCAGTTGTGGTCACACACAATAGTTATTTCCCAGTCCCTAAATGTGTGATTGTACTAGACACAGTTGGTAGTTAGTAGAATACTCACATTAGTTCCTTGAGCTATGGTGCAAGAGAAATAATAGAGG
This sequence comes from Cynocephalus volans, assembly GCF_027409185.1. NCBI lineage: Eukaryota > Metazoa > Chordata > Mammalia > Dermoptera > Cynocephalidae > Cynocephalus > Cynocephalus volans. The sequence continues at coordinate 77,291,439 of NC_084468.1, read as the reverse complement.
AAAAGTCCAAGTAGAAGCCTCTGAAATTACCACTCCACCTCTGTCCAAGATAGTAAATATAGTAAATCAAAACAATATCATATTACAGTAGAAATCAATGATATTAGTGGCATATTTAAGACACAAAATAGGCAGAGATATTAGTTCCCATCATGTTCCACTTCATTCAAAAGTCTGGCCCTTGCAAAAATTAAATAAGTCCAGAAATTCAACCAAGTAGTAGCCCAAATTGCAGCTCCTATGTCAGATATGTCCACATTAGAGCAAATTAACACAGCCTCCAGCACATGGTATATGGCCACTGATTTTGATGAATGCATTATTTTCCATCCCTGCATTTCAATAAAGAGGATCAGAAACAGTTTACATTCACACAGAATGGAACAGTATGCATTATGGTCTTTCCTCAAGACTATGTAAATCTTCCTGGTTTCTTTCAAACTATAATCCAAAGTGACTTGAGCCATATAAACATTCCACGAAGTATCACACTGGCTCACTATATCAATGGCATTATGTTAATTGGGTTGAAATGTAAATTTGAGGCTTAGGTAAGACAAATGTGCTCCAGAGGTTGGAAAATGCACCTATAAAGATTCAATGTTCTGTTTCAAGAGTGAAGTTTTTAGGCATCTAGTAGTCTGTGGCATGCTGAGCTTTCCTCAGTTTAAAAGAGAAACTCTTGTATCTCACGTCTTCCAGCACAAGGAGAGACACACAATGTCTGGTATGTATTTCAGGTCTGGAAACAGCACATTCTACATTTGGAAAGAATACTCTGACCTATCTGTTGAATGAAAAAGAAAGCTGACAGCTTTGACTGGAGCCCAAGGAAGGAAAGATCCCTCAACAAGTTTCAGGCTATGATTCAGGAAGCTCCTACCCTTGGGACATAAACCTCTATGGTACTAGAGATAACTAGGATAGGAAAAGAGTGTATGTGGAGTTTATAAGTAAGTCCCAATAGAAGAATCACAACATGGATTCTGGGGTTTCTGGAGAGGTACTATGTCATCTGCTGCACAGAACTATATATTAATCAAAAAGCCACTCCTGCAATGCTAGGGTCCTGCTAGATACAAATGATCTGATCCTAGAAGGTTAAGTTACCATGAGCCAGAACGGCCCATCACTACCTTATTCATTTAGATGGGTCAAATCATTACGTTGGATGGGCCCGGCAAACATCCCTCATAAGATGGAACGGTACACCCAGGATCAGGCAGAAGCAGGGCCAGGGAACATCAATGAGCTACGTAAGAATGTGGCCCAGACTCCCATGTCATTTACCACATTTGTACCTGTGCATCTCCCAGAGCTCACGTGTATGGCCCTGTGGGGGTTCGGGGGGTCGGAGGGTCTCTTACAATCAGCTTATGAAGGAATAAAAAAGTTGAGTTTGGCTTGTAGATGATTTGAGCCGAAAGTTAACAATTGTTGCATTATACACCTCTCATGGATAGTTCTGTAAGACAATAGCAGTGTGGGTGGAGGAGATCGTAATGGGCAAAGCACCAGAACTGAATACTGTCTTAAATTGATTTCACAAGGAAGTTGACTCTGACACAGAAAATTGTATGCAGGAAGTATACTAGAGCATGCTGCACAAAATCAAGGTGATCCACGACAAACATATCTGCCTATCAGAACAAAATTCAACACCTTCTAATTTATCTTAATCCAGATTTCCAACAACTGATTATGCAAAATGTTAGTTTTTAATCAAAAATTACTAAATATTTAAGCAGAAGGAAAATGTGGTCTGTTGAAAAAAGAAAAAACCTAAAAAGAAGAGCCAGAGATGACATGACACAAATGTTGAAAACAGAAGAAAAGGTCACTGAAACAGCTCCTTTGAGTACATTAGCAATTTAAAGGAAAAAACTGATAGGATGAGTGAATGATGGGGAATTTCAACAGAGCAACACAAATTTAAAAAGAAACAAATGTAAATTTTAGAACGGAAAAGTATTATAGCTGAAATGAAAAATTCTTTGGATGGGCTTAAAGCACACAGGACAGAACAGAAGTTGGAAAGTTGGTTCATGGTCCAAATCTGGCCTGTGACCTATTTTTGTACAACCCGCAGGCTAAGAGTAATTTTACATTTTTAAAATTAGTTTAAAAAATATGCAGTGAAAACTATGTGTGTCCCACAAAGCCTAAGTTATTTATTATACAGCCCATTATAGAAAAATTCTACCAACCCCTGCAGTGAGAAAAGTCATTGTACTTGAAGACAGGTCAGTAGAAGCTTAGAGAGAGCTAATTGAAGCTTACACAGAATGGAAACACATAGAACAGAATGGAAAAACACAGAACAGTATGTCTGAGACATATAAAACAATATCAATTGGAGTTCTACAGGAAGAACAGAGAAATAATGAGCAGGAAAAAAAATTTAATAAAAGACATGAAGAGGTTTTCTAAAACTAAAAGAAAGCATCAAGCCACAGACTCAAGTTTGGTGAACCCAAGCAATATAAATCCCTCCTCAAAACACACATACACATGCACACACAACACACATGAAAATCATAGACAATTTGCTGATAATCAAAAATAAAGAGAAAATCTTCTTAAAAATTCATTAAAAAATACACATTCACTTCAAGGAAACAACAGTAAAAAATTTAGATGACATTATAAGTATTCAAACTAAAAGGCAATTAAATGTTGTCTTTAAGGTGCTGAAACTGAGGGGGAATAGTCAACCCAAATTTGTTTACCTGGTGAAGACATTAAAAATAAAGGATGGGGAAAAAGAAAGTGAGACAACAAAAGTTGTCAAATTAATACATCTCAAATAAGAAGTATTTACAGAACAAAATCTATAGAATTATAAGGATGCTGGGAGGCCATGCACTTGTGCTAGCGGCTGCAGCCCTCCCCCCACAGTCCTCCCCCCACAGCTCTGTGCTGTAGAATGGCTGTTCCTGTGGGCTCGGTGCCCAGTGGCAGTTCCCATCTCCTCAGCTCCCTGGGGTGTAAGGGCTATTCCAGGTGTACTCAGAAGCTGGTGAATATCCGGAGATCCCACTTCCTATGATTTCTTGCCATAAATAGACCATATACCAAGCATGTAGTGACAGCCAGGCAGTAGCCCCCATTTCCCCACCCCCAACTCCTGTTACCTATGGAGAATCCACAAGGGGCAGCTGGTAAAAACTGCAGTCCAGCCCTTCTACCCAGCTCTGTGCCGCAAGAGTTTCTCTGGTAGGCTCAGCAGCTGAGCAGCAGCTCCCATTTCCCCCAGCTTCTTGGGGTGGGAGAGCTATTCCAAGTAGATTCAGCAACCCAATGAACATGGGCAGGCTCTCCATCCCCTGGCTCTGGACTACAGAAGGCCCATATTGGGTGATGGCAGCAGCCAGACAGTGGCACCAATTTCGACTCTCCCTCATATACACATGCAGCTCCTGCTCCAGAAGAAGGATATGAGTGGAGCAGCCAATGAAGAGTGGGCCTCTCACCCCTACTCCTATAGCACCTGTGCAATATTGCACAGATCTTCCTAGGGGAGGCAAGCCTCAAACAGTGGCAACACTCACCTCTGCTAAGGGCCTTGACTTTATTTGGATCTGACTGTGGAACATTTTATGCCTCAGGGCATTATTGAAAACAATAGAGCAACTGACTTTCAATTAGTGGAGGCTAATAGCAGCTGGTGATAATAATAGAGGCTAATAGCAGCTGGTGATAATAATAGAGGCAGACTACTAGCCAGAAGCTTATAGGGAGATGAGGGAAAGAGACAATCAAAGAGAGCCCAACTAAAACCAGTCATCCCTAATGGGCAGGACCACTGTGCACATGCACAAGATACATCGTTTGATTTTAGCTCCCACCAATAAGTGAGAACATGTGGTATTTCTCTTTCTGTGCCTGACTTGTTTCACTTAATATAATTCTCTCAAGGTCCATCCATGTTGTTGCAAATGGCAGTATTTCATTCGTTTTTATAGCTGAGTAGTATTCCATTGTGTAGATGTACCACATTTTCTGTATCCACTCATCTGATGATGGGCATTTGGGCTGGTTCCAACCCAATATATAAATTCACACACACACACACACACACACACACACACAAACCGGGGGGGGGGGGAAGAAGATATAACAACCACAATTATTTGAAGTTGATACGACAAGCAAACAGAAAGGACATTGTTGGGGGGGAGGGGGGAGGGAGAAGGGAGGGAGGTTTTGGTGATGGGGAGCAATAATCAGCCACATTGTATACCGACAAAATAAAATTAAAAAATAAATTAATTAATTAAAAAATAAATTAATTAATTTTTTAAAAAAGATACATCGTTTGAGAAGAAAGCAAAGAGAAAAACTTCTGAGCTACAAGTCTGCAGTGCTAAGGCAATTGTCAGAATCCTGCTGACGTAGCCAATTGTATTGCGAAGGCTAGGGCTCACAGATCCTTCAAACCCAATTCAAACCCAATGTACAGACTGGATCACAGACCCCTCACATGCCAGCTGGGACGCCAGACCCCTCACATGTCTGCTTTGGTCCCTAGACCTCTCACATTGAGGTCCATGACCTAGGTAATTGGGAAAGATCCCAGGAGCTGTTGGCAGACAACACAAGCTCAGTCCTCAGCTTCCTCAGCAGCAGCAGCAGCAGTGGTGGCCTTCCAGAGGGTCCCAGGGGCCCTGGCAGCAACACCTTGCAGCAACAGCCTCCAGCAGCAGTAGCGGCCCCACCATGGCCCCCCTGGGGGTGGGGGCACTGTGGATCAGAGCCACTTATCCTTTATACTCAAGTCTGATAACCGGGGACACCTGGGTGTGAGTCAGACAATCCAGGAACACCTGGGTGCCCACGTGTATCCACAGACAATACCCAAGGAACACTTGGGCGCACACGCACAATTACATATTTACATCAAATGCTCAGCAAGATTCCGAACATCTGAAAGAGCCCTGACCATTTTCCTATATTTTCCCTACAAAGTCCCTGGCTGAACATGGGGCAAACTCATAAACTCCTGAAATAGTAGAAGCAGTCTCCAAGCTACATACAGATTCAACAGTGAAAGGAGAAAACCTTACTGGTTCAGGCATAATCTCTGACCAATCAATGGCTGTATAATAAATAATACTGGCAGAAGGGTTGTCCCTAGACAGCCCGGCTTAAAAATAAAAATGAGGGAAAATATTTGAGTAGGTATATCAGAGATTCCACCTGTGCGAAAATAGAACTCACTGAATGGTCTAACAAAGTCTGTACAAAAACAAAGAACAAGTGCCAAAAATGGAGGGCTCTGTACCCAGAGCTGCTAAATATATATCTAAAACATCCATTTTCAACCAAAAAAAAAGTGAGAGAGAGACATACAAAGAAACAAGAAAAAAAAAAAAAAAAGCAAACAATAGAAACCACCTATGAGGGCACCCAGATGTTGGATCTAGAGGACAAAGACTTCAAAGGAAATATTATAAATACATTTAAAGTACTAAAGGAAGCCATATTCAAAGAAAGAAAGGAATGTAGAATGACAATATCTTGTCAAATAGATAATGTCCATAAAGAAATAGAAATTATTTTAAAAAACAGTCAAGAGCCAAAAATTTGAGTTTTGGAGTTGAAAAGAACAATAATTGAAATGAAAAATTCACTAGAGAGGTTCAACAGTAGATTTTTTGCTGGCAGAAGAAAGAATCAGTGAAGCTGAAAATAAATCAGTGGAGATTATGCAAACTGAAGAACAAAGAATACAAAAGAATGAAGAAAAATGAACAGAGCCTCATAGAAATGTGAGACACCATTAAATACACCAGCATATGCAAAATGGGAGTGCTAGAAGTTAAGGAGAGAGAGAAAGGAACAAAAAATATATTTAAAAAGTAGTAATGGCTAAAAACTTCCAAAATATGATAAGAAACATTACTCTACACATCCAGAAGCTCAATGAACTTCAATTAGAATAAACATAAAGAGATCTATGCCCAGAAACATCATAGTAAAAATGTTGAAAGACAAAGAGAAAACACTAAGTGTGAATGTTACAAATAAAATAATTATATATTACTTTTTATAATTTTATGTCTTTTAAAAAACTGAAAGAGAGGACTGCAAGACATATAGAGATGTGTGTGTGTGTGTGTGTGTGTGTGTGTGTGTGTATGCGTGTGTGTGTGTGTGTATGAGGGGACTTCAAAAAGTTCATGGAAAACTAGAATTAAAATATAATACAATTCTTTCCACAAACTTTTTGAAGTCCCCTCATACTTATACACACACATACATATGCATACGGTCATGTGCTACATAATGACATTTTGATCAACAATGAGCCACATATACAACAGTGGCTGTACCACAGAGCCTAGGTGTGTGTAGTACACTCTTGTTGATGCCTGCACCATGATGAAATTGCATAATGGCACATTTCTCAGAAAATATACTCATTATTAAGTGACACATGACTATATTATAAATATATCATATCTATGTAGTGGAAGAGTTAATACAGCATTAAAAAACTATATATCTAATAAACGAGCTCAGCAAGGTTGCAGGATACAAGATCAATATGCTAAAATCAACCGCATTTCTATGCATTAGCCAACGAACAATACAAAAATGAATTTGACCTAATTCCATTTATAATAGCACAAAACAAAGTGTTTCAGAATAAATTTAACAAAAGAAGGGAAGGACTGGTACACTGAAAACTACAAAACATCACTGAAAGAAATTAAAATAGATATAAAGAAATGGAAAGACACACATGTTGATGCTTTGGAAGACTAAATATTGTTAAAATGGCAATATTCCCCAAATTGGCCTATAAATACAACACAATCCCTATCAAAATCCCAGATGGCTTGCTTTTTTTTTTTTTTTTTTTTGGCAGAAATTGACTAGCTGATGCTAAAATTCATCTGGAAATGCAAAGGATACAGAATAGCCAAAACGTGATAAAAGGGACTTTGCAGCTGTGATCAACTTCAGGATCTTGAGATGGGAGATTATCACATTAATTATAAGAGGAAAGCAGGAGAATCAAAGTTAGACAGAAGATGTGATGAAGGAATCACAGATCACAGTGATGCTATTGCTAAAAGGGAGTCATGAGCCAAGGAATGCAATAGCCTTAGAAGCTGGAAAAGGAAAGGAACAATTATTTCCTGAAGCCTCCAGAAGGTACACAGCCCTGCCAATTCTTTGAGTTTAGCCCTGGAAGACCATTTCTTGGACTTCTGGCCTCCAGAACTATAGGATAATATATTTTTGTTATTTTAAGTCACAAAGTTTTTGGTCATTTGCTGTAGCAGCGACTGAAAACTAATACAAACCCAAATATCCATCAACTGATGAATGAACAAACAAAATGTGGTATAGCCATAAAACAGAATATTATTCAGCAATAAAAAAGAAATAAGGTACTGATACATGCTACAGCATGAATGAACCTTTAAAACATGCAAAATGAAAGAAGCCATTCAAATAGTCAACTACTATATGGTTCCTTTTATATGAAATATCCAGAATGCACAAATCGATGGTAGAGACAAAAAGTAGACTAGTGGTTGTGTATGGAAGGCAGGGAGCAGGAGGAGGGATGCAGAGAATGTTGGAAGTGACTTCTAATGCATAAGGGGTTTCCTTCCTAGGTAATGAATGTTCTAAAACATAATTGTGATGATGATTTCACAATTTTGACTATACTAAAAATCACTGAATTGCATACTTTAAGTGGAGTGAATTATATATGAATTACATCTCAATATACATGTTAAACATCTATTGAATGTTTAACATAAAAATGATGAAGATATATTTTGAGGTTTATAACAAATATAGAAATGAATAATACTACAAAAGCAAAATGAATCATAACAAGGTCAAGGGAAAATATAATGCTGTCATGTCATTACATAGTCTATGAAAATATGTGACATCAATTTAAGATAGACTGCAGTAAACTAAGAATGCATGTTTTAATTCCTAGAGCAGTAGCTCTCAAACTTTAGCACCTACCAAAACCACCTAGAGGACTTGTTGAGACACACCTACCCTGTGAATCAGCAATTTAGCTCCTAGTTACATATCAAGAGAAATTAAGACATATGACCTCCGAAAGACTTGTGCATGGACAGTTATAACAGATGTATTCATAATATCCCCAAACTTGCAACAACTCAAATATTCATCAATAGTAAATATGGATAAAAAGTAAGTAGTATATGTATAATGAGACAGAATGAACTACTACTCAACGATTTAAAATAAATGACCTACTGATACATACAGCAATATTGATAAATCTCAAAAATATTACGTGGAGAAAAAAAAGCTTAACACAAAAGAATACATACTTTGTGATTCCATTTAACCGATGTTCATGAACGGGTAAAACAATTTCACTGTGATAGAAATCAGAACAATGGTTGCCTCTTGAGGATGGGAGATTTGTCTGGAAAATGGCATAAAGGAATTTTCAAACATGATGAAAATAAAAAGGCTAGGACCAAGCCTATGTATTTATGTGTGATAGGTTCATCGGTACATATCTTTTTCAAATCGTATAGAACTTTACATTCACCATTTGTGCATTTTACTGAGTGTAAACCATGCATCAAAAAAAAAAAAGATATGCTGATGTAACACAATATAGTCGACAAACAAATAAATTTATTATCTCCTTATTTCTCCCTGATATTTTCCTTAAGTTAAAACTTTTTTTAAATGTTTGTTTATTTGCAACAATAGCCTGGGATTATTATCTCTTGTTATATATAAATGGCTGCAGTGATATGCTTTCAGAATTCAGGGAAAAAATGTTACCCTATAAGAGTTAAACTTATAAAATCTCACTTACTGAATGGCATTAGCCATTTGCAAAAATTATTTCAAAAAGAGAGGTGACTTAAGTAATATTGGGAGGAGGCCCTGAAATTCTAATAATAATGGCTACAATTTATTAAGCATCTATGATGTACTAGGGACTTAATCTGTGTTATCTCTAATTCTTGGAAAATCCTAAAACATAGATATCATTTTAAGAGATAACTGATTCTTCGAGGGATTAAGTGACTTACTTAAAATCATTCATTAGATAAATTACATGATTTTAATCCTAGATTTGTCTAAATTTCTATGCTTTTTCCACTAAAAATTTCTGTTTTTTCCACTAAAAATACTGCTCCCCTGAGAACAGTTTTGATTGCAGAAGACTCTGTAGTCTTATTAATGTTTGTGATCTCCCTGAAGAAAGACTATGTTAACAGAGGGGCCTGAGTGGGATACATGAATCTCAGAAAATGTTGGGTGAGACAACATGAATTTGGTCATGTGTTTATCCAACTTCCTTAAAAGACTAGAAATATCTTTAGTGTACAAGAGTTTTCCATTCCCTAGGGAAGATTTATTGTTGTTACTGTTTTATTTTGTGTGTTTGACTTTGTGGTGTGGAAGTACTTTGTCAGGTCTTAACAATTCCTGGACAAAATGACCACTGAAAAGCACCGAATAACATTTTACAATTCTTTGTTTGCCATGAAATCAGCAGGTTTATAATTTTGTCTCCTGGATACCTTGAAACCAGGAATGGGTGACATAGATAAAAGGAATGAGTGTTCTAGTGACTGAATGTAACATTTTATCATAAATAAAGAATTGGGGTTCTGTTTTCATCATCAATGCATCAGGAATTTACTTGGTTAGTAAGATGTTGAGGGATCTAATCATCTGAGCCTCCACTGGCGACACAGAGCTTCTGGACACACAAGGTTGAGGGCCGACACCTGCGTAACGCAGGTTGCACGTAAACAAGGCTCCTTGCTGAGGTTTTCTATGAAATCTCTAACTAGGCTTGGAACTACATCTTACTCTTTCACTAGTTCAAGTTGAATCTCTTGTTTTATTGATGTTTTGCTTAATTATCCTCTACTCATAGGGATATAATTCTTCCTGGGTAATCATTGTTTAGCAAATGGAGGCAATCAAGTACAATTTATGTCCCTATCAAAGTGGGAGTGATTCAAATGAAACAAATCAGAAATGCTAATCAATAAGGCCATGTATTTGAGACCATCAACAGGGATTTTTAATGTATCATCCAAGTCAATGGAAAAGTAGAAAAAAAGAGTTTTGCTCTCTTTTCCTTTTTATTGAAAAGTACTAAAATACTGTGATTGGTTAGAAGGACTGGGGACAAGATCAAAGAAGGCACGTAGAGCAAATGGAACTGAACCATAAAGAAAAATCACAGTGTGTTAACAAGCATATTAAAAATCATTCAAGTCCAGGACATATATGTACCCTTAGTTGATGTGTATGCATAAACAAAATCATCAGCAAAGTCAGGTTCATCAAAGTGATGGGTTCTATGTCTGGAATTTCCAGTACCCAAAATGACAGGGAAAATCACAGGACACCTGGAGTTCAGTCCTGGCTTTGCCACATAATCATTAGCTGTATGATGTTGATTGTGTAGCTCAAGCTCTCTAAGGGTCAGATTTTTTAATACCCAAATGGGGATAGAGTACTTATTCCTCAGAGATTTTTAAGGATTAAAGAAGATCATCCATAAATCTTGTGACAGAGTTAATACAGTTACATTCCCTCCTGGAACACAGCAAAACTCTGTTTTCCAGCCTCCCTTATCGTTAGCTAGGGTCATAGGATTAAATTCTGGGCAATGGGATGCTAGTGGTGATGATGTATGCCTTTTCCAACAGAGGCTCCTAAAATGTCCTCCGCCGTGCTCCAAGCTTAGTCTCCCACTTGCTGGCTAGATGACTTCAGGTATTTGAAGAGCAAAGAGTACTCATCAGACATGTCCCCTAAATTTCTGCATCCCCAGAAGACCCTCGATAGACTATGAAGGGAACATAACATAAATTTGATTACATAGTTGTACAGAAGTTACACCGTCAAGTACTACAGTGTCAAATACTATAGAAATGTTTTCTTTTTCCATTATTAACTAGTAGCTTGTGAGTAGAACCTAAAGTTAAAGGGAAAACATCTATTGTCTGACCATTCAAGTGCCATTCGATCTGATCTAATTAATTATGTAACATTTACTGAACCCTGTGTGCCAAGGACTATATTGAATTCCCTTTTGCTTAAGATTGAAGGTAGTATTTATTCATCTATTTATTTTTTGCACTAAACTTTGGCTAATACATGCAGGGTATTCCAGTTCTAAGTAAATACTACACTCCAGGAATCAGTCATTTCTACAGACCACATTGGGATCTTATCAGAACTGCTGGACATTTATTAGACAGGTACTTCCCAACAAATCCCAGCCCAGGGGCGAGTCCAAGGAACGATAATTGCTAATGGAGCTCAGGAAAATAACACCCCACCAACATCACCACCACCTATCCCCTGGATAAGCCTAGATTCCCCTCCTTAGAGAAGCCACATTAAACAGGCTAATATCGGAACTCCATTTGAGACAGAAGGCTCTATAGTCACTCCACAATTAAAAATACCTGATTTTAAGTTTCACTGGACATAAAAGTATTGCACATATCAAGTAGGTTTTTTAACAGGGGAGGAAAAGTGTTAGTGGAGAGTAAGTCTCAAAAAAAACCCTACTTTTTTCCTTTAACCATCAAATGCCTCCTTAAAAAAAAAAAAGTCTACTTATTTGAAAAGAAAATCTTTTCATTTGTATTGCTCAAGTTCTTATATTCTTTGGCAAAAGTTTCTGGATATTAATTAGCTTTTCTTGAAGATTCAGTGTTATTACTATAAATATTGATTACAGTATCAATTTGTAACGTAACAATATATTTTGTCCTCTTGACTGGGTTCTTGACTGTTGCAGACACTCCCTGCAATGACCTAGATGTCAGATAAACAGATCCGCCAGATTCTGTGTAAACTGGAATCAGGAAGAGCTAAATGATGTTCTGAGTCTTATTTCTTGTTGATCAAATCAGGTGCAATAACTTCAGTGCCAAGGTGTTGCTTTTTTTTTTTTTTTTTTTTTAACAAGTTTGGCTCAGCAGAAGCTGTTTTAGATAATATTAATACTCGTATTTCCCATATTTTGACCTGTTGCGGGAGCGTTGGGTTATTTTGAGGAATGTGGCATGACTATAGACTGTTATGCTCTGCATATATAGATACTACTAGTTCTAAATGTTTGAATAATAAACACAAATTGATCTAAGGAGTATCTGAATTCATACTAATGCTTGATCAGTATTATTTTCTCAATAAATGGATACTAAATATACAAGTACTATCAAGGAGAGATGGTGTGTGAATTTTTCTTATGTTAAGAATGTTATAAACTCAGAAATGTTAAGAGCGACATTGCCAAAGGATGAAGTTTCCCAGAAATATTACTCATGAGTAATGTCAGGACAAATACAAATTAAAAATGAGACTTAATCCTGCCTATTGAAAATAAAGGAAGAGATTTACCTCCCCTCCTTTTTCTTAGGGGTCTTTAAGAAATTTGCCATTGTAAGTACTTTCTCATCTCTTTAAAATGTGTATAAATCCTTTTGAAAACTGAATAGCCTTTTGCCAAGTTTATGCCTCAGGAATGTCTTTCTCAAAGACCTGGGAGCTATCTCTTTGAAATGGAAATATCAAGGGAGTTAGCACCCTACCTCCTAGTTTCTGTAGGAGGATGGGAGTCTGTCTGTATGTTCCCTGGGTGCCTTGCTACATGTTGCAAAACTATGTCCTGTCACAAAGATATGAGAAGTTTGTTTTTCCTCTGGTTAAAGCCAATTAGCTAACACAGACGGTCACCCCAATTACCTGGTGAATCTAGGATAAACTATGTGTGACAAATGGTGCTGTCGAGTCCTCTTACTTGAGGACTAGTTTCTGCTGATCTTGAAAACATGTATGGAATGGGTTCTATCTGCTCTACTTTCTGTCTTTGAAAGCTCTTAGTGGATTGCCTGTGATGGGCGTCACATTCTGGTTTATTCTCATTCAGTAATGAAACTCTTTTCCTTCTCTATGACCTTTACGGAGAGTTTTTCTGGCTTGGGAGAAGATTTTGTTTTCAATGACCTTTACCCAACAGTAAAAAGGAAATGACCCTACCCATGGACGCAGCATTATCAGGCCAGCACCGAGATGAGTGATATGGGCAGGACCCATCACAGACTTCCTACCATTGCTCCCTTGTCTCTGAGGTGTTTGAAACAAAACTCGATTCCCATAATCACTGTTCAGATGTGTAACGGGTGGCTTCCTGCTTACTTGTGTACCTTTGGGTAGCTTCAGTCTCTTCTGGTTATGGTGAGGCTGTTGAAAATATTTCCCCGTGTGATTATTCTTTCATTTTCCCTTCATCTGTCCATTGAAAGCTGCCCATTTTCAGTTCTCCAGCTTTACCCCATGAAGCTGGCTTCAGTCTGAGCGTTCACTCTAAGTAGCTACCCTCAGCTCCTGCCTGCCCCTTCTTATCTTTTTCTATCGTCCTGAATTACGGCCTTGGGAGGGTAATTCTCATTTTCATGCTTCAGTATTAACTCCATTGCCAGTAGCTCTTCCCTTACTTGTTTGAGATTAAGAATAACTTGCACATTGAATGCGATGCCATGTGCATGTGTTAGTTTTTTCTTTCCCGAGGATGGTAGAAGGTCCAGGTAATTCCACTATGCCTCTGGCGATTGTTTTTATCAACAGATAGGGGTTACATTTCAATTGGCAATTATCAGCATGTCAGCTGACTTGGTCTCTTGAGTTTTAGCATCCTGTTTCCAAACTGTCATCGGTACTGTGATATCACAGGTTTGAAATCTCAGTAGCACTGACAGAAAGAGCTTACAGGGCACACAGTGTATGGTAGGTAATATTCATTAGCAATGACCTTGTACTTATTTCCCAAACCTGATTCCCAGACATAAGTAACATCCAGAACATCAGCTCATTTAATTGGACTGTTCTGTTAGAAGGTGACTCAATCATTAAAAGAAGAAATAACATGCTCTTTCCGAATTCACTAGCTTCACACTACTCCACAATGATTTAAATGATGCCCAGGGCTGCTTTTGTGTTGAAGCAATACCTCTTAATTTTGATGGAAGCCCCAGCAGACAGTCTCACCAGGGACTTCTATATGTCCTTTTTCTGCTGTTAGCAACAATATTCACAGAGTTGCCTGACAAATAAGCTTTTTGCTTTAAGACACCACACGTAAAGGCAAAAGTTCCTCTTTTGCTTCATACTACAGAAAAAAATTCCATGGATTATCACAGCACTTTTTAACTTTATTTCAGTGAGTCTTGGACTAGTGATTACAGCTCCATGGCACCTCAAAACATACTCTGGTGCAGAGCAAAGGAAAGCCACCATTTTCTTTTACCTGGAGACTTTTAGTACAGCCATAAAATTAGAATGTATTTTCAGACCCCTAGAAACAATGCCACCCAATCAATATCTGTGTTTATTAAACCACTTTGAAGACAATGCAACAAAATTATAGTAATAAATTACCACTTGTGAAACAATTGTCAGAGTGAAGAGACAACCCAGCGACTGGGAGAAAATATTGCAAACCACACATCTGATGAGAGGTTAATATTCAAAATAAATGAGGAACTCAAACAACTTAATAGCAAAAATCAAAGAACCCAATTAAATAATGGGCAAAGGAGCTCTATAGACATTTCTCAAAAGAAGGCATACAAATGGCTAATAGGTATATGAAAAAAGGCTCAACATCACTAATAAACAGGGAAATGCAAATTAAAACTGCAGTGAGATATCTCACACCTGGCAGAATGGCTCTTATCAAAAAAATGAAAGATAGCAAGTGTCGGCAACGATGTGGAGAAGAAGGAAGACTTGCACACTGTTTGTGGGAATGTAAATTAGTATAGCCTTCACGGAAAACAGTTTGGAGGCTCCTGAAAAAAATAAATAGAATTACTATATAATCCAGCAATCCCACTTCCGGGTATATATCCAGGGAATATGAAATACATATGTCAAACAGATATTAGCACTCCCATGCTCATTGCAGCATTATTCACAGTAGCCAAGAGGTAGGAACAACCTAAGTGTTCATTAACACATGAATGAATAAAATATTATTCAGCCTTTATAAAAGGAAATCTGGTGCTATGGTCTGAATGTTTGTGTTCCCCAAAATTTATATGTTGAAACCTAATCCCCAGTGTGGTGGTTAGAAGAGGTATTAAGAGCCTTGGTCAGGTGATTAGGTCATGAGGGCTCTATCTTCATAAATGGGATTGGTGCCCTTATCTTTAGACCTGAGGGAGCTTGTTCACCCTTTCCAACATGTAAGGACACAGTAGGTGTTGTTCCTGAAGCAGGGAGCAAGCCCTCATCAGACACTGAATCTGCTGGCACCATGATCTTGGTTGGACAGCCTCCAGAACTATGAGCAATAAATTTCTATTGTTTATAAATCACCCAGTCTAAATATTTTGTTATAGAAGCCTCAGTGAACTAAGATCTCTTGTCATACACTACAACATGAATGAATCTTGAGGCTATCATGCTAAGTGAAATGAAGCCAGTCAGAAAAGAACAAATACTGCATGATCCCACTTACATAAGGTATCTAAAGTTGTTAAACCCATTGAAGCAGAAGGTAGAATGGTGATTGCCATGGGCTGAGGGGAAGGGAGAAGAGAAAACGGTGAGTTACTTGTTCAATTAACATAAAATTTCAGTCATGGGAGATGAAAGAGTTCTAGAGATCTGTTGTACAATATTGTGCTTATAATGAAGAATACTATAATGTACACCTAAAATTTTGTAAAGAGTGTAGTTCTCAGGTATTTTTTTACCACAATAATAACAATAATATAGAAATAGTCTTTGTGACCCCTACAGTCAAAGCATAATTGCCATAATGATGAGTTATGATATCTATCCCCTCCTATAAAATGTAGCTAATAACCATGGTCTTGTTTCTCACCTTCTGTCCGTGCTCCATGACCACCAGAATTTGCAAATTATGAAAAAAAGAAAAATAGAAAAATCACAACTCTCTCTAATCCTTATTTCCCTATATATCTCAATATATAATAAAACTTCTCCTGCAAATTTGCTGGGTACAATGCATGTAGTGTATTTAAAGCATAAGACCAGTTTCTGATGCAGTGGGCATACAAAAAATGGCAGCTATTCATACCAAATAAATGTATTTAATAGTGTACTTCTTTAGATGTTGAATTTATATGCTCAGTCTTAATATCGCTACATTTAATTGGACTTTTATGTAAGGAGGTGACTCAACTATGAAGGAAAAAAATAACATGGAGATTTACACTATGGACATACACAGCTGTTTCTTTAAGAGTCATTAGAAGTTCTCAATTCATTTAAAAGAAAGTTCTGTTAACTTGTACTGATTTGCTTTGTTTTTTAAAAAATAATTTACAAATTGATTTTCTGGAAAAAAAGAAATCATTTGATTTTTCAAATGCCAGTATGCATGGGTTGTACCAAAGTTTGGCTTCAGCGTGGGTGTTAGCAAAATACAGTGTTACCTTTTGGCTTTAGCTGAATAGCCAAGTGCTACTGAAATTCAATCTGTTACCAAGCAAGGGGCTTGCTGCCCAACACCAATAGAAGTCAATACTATGGCACCAGGTTTGGAGAAAAGAAAAAGATTTTATTGTGAGTCGACCAGCAAGGAGTCAGGAGTTATGGGTCAAATCTGTCTCTCTGATCTAGGGTTCAGGGAAAATTTAAGGAGCTGGAGAAATGAGGAAGTTTGAAATAATCTCTATGCTTGGCAGAAGTTGATTGGTTAGCTCTGAATCAGTCCATGTATGGTAACCAAGCTGCTGGATGCCGATCTTTCTTGTTGAAGGAACTACTGTTTCACAAAGGGCTCCAGGGGCAGCATTTCTGTACTTGGGTTCCAGAGAGAGGTGGCTCTTGGTTCCCAGGTTATCTTGTACTGCAGGAGGTTTTTTTCTCCGCACATGCTCAGCTTTTATACTGAGAAACAGTCTGAAACTCTGTTAACAACAGCAACTCTCTCAGGAAGTGGAACAAGCTGAAACCAGTTTTTGTCCTTGGTACATGCAGTTGCAAAGTCTGGTATCTATGAACTCATGTGGGATCAATGGATATATGATTATGTAGACCATCTTCCTACATAGTCATTTTAACATCATTAAAAATATCAGTAAGTTGTAGTGCTACTACATAATGCTACTGAGGCACTCATTCTTCTACAGCCAGGAATGCTGACTGATGAAGCTCATTGCTGAGTCCTTCTGCAAGGTTGCCTCCCACAGAAGGAGCTGGCTTGCCCAAGGTCACACCCTCTCCCTGCAAGCAGACTGCATCCAATAACTGGTTTAAATGGGAATGCAAAAGCCTTGGCCCCCTGACTCAGCTGGTATTCTAAAGAGTTAGTCCAGCCTCTGAATCCCCTTAGGATCAGCTGAGGCCTCATTTACAACTGCATCATAGTTTAATTTCTCCCTGTGCCCAATCCCGCTCTCCTCGTGACCCATGGTTATTGCATATGAGTTCTCCCTGTGAAATTTCCATTTGCAGATCTCATTCTCTCTCCCTAGAGATCCTGACTTACGATGTAAGGAATATTGTTTAGGTTTATTATCATTTTTCCAAACATTTTATCACGAACATTTTCAAAAGAAGAAAGGTTGAAAAAACATTACAGTGAGGCCATGTATCTACCACCTAGATTCTGCCATCTATATTTTACTATACCTGCTTTATCAGATGTCTATTCATTTATCTATCTTGGATTAGTTATTAACATCTGAATGTTTAATTTGAAATATTGGTAATAGCCATAAAATGTAAAATTACTATGAAAATCAACTTTCACGAAAAGCAGCCTACATGTTATATTTTGAACTGCCTTATCTTGTACTTACATAAGATGTTCAAACAAGATGGAATGAAAACTATTACATGTTCAAAGGCTGTTTGAATGAAACAAAGCAAATTATTGAATACGTTGTAGATAGTAACACCAACCTCTCAGGACAACAAACAGCTAGTGGTTGTTTCCACAGCTTTTTTTTTTTTTTCTTTTTTGCTGAAAACTGCTGAGTAAATAAAACCAACATTTCATGAGGATTGAATCTTTCTTACATTATATCTGCTGTACAGACCCTTCTATCATTCCTATCCAAGGAAATAGCTGAAATGTCATGCTTGCCAATGAGAGACAGATAGAAGGGTCTGTCACCTAAGTGGCAGCTAAAAATTCAAGAACAATTTTGTCATTCTGACAGCCAATCATACTGTTCTGTTTCAAAAGTTCTAGTCCATGGTTTAAGGACAAATTTTTCTTAAGTGATCGTGTGAAGCAACAAATGTATGTGAAAATAATTGATACAAAATGATAAGTGAGAACCAAAATTTCAAGACTGCTTCTGAA
Source organism: Cynocephalus volans (assembly GCF_027409185.1). Lineage (NCBI taxonomy): Eukaryota > Metazoa > Chordata > Mammalia > Dermoptera > Cynocephalidae > Cynocephalus > Cynocephalus volans. The sequence continues at coordinate 77,273,084 of NC_084468.1, read as the reverse complement.
AATATTCAGAAAGCATCTTCTTCTAGGTAAACAGAGAGCTTCAGTTTGTGGGGCCGCATTATTAACATCCCTTGATCATCACTATCCGGTTTGGAGTTAAGAGGGAGCAACCTTAGAATTAGAGAAGTTGGAAGTTTACTAACTTGTTCACATCATTACATCAGCTGTACCCTAGATTGTAGCAGCTAGACAAAAGAATTTGCTCTTCCCCCAACCTCAGCTGAAAATGAATGTCTATTTAGTGTCACTAATGTGCAATATATTTACCGTAGGAGTAATCTACCAGGTACTAATGTGGAAAAAAATGTTTCTACACTATGTCAAGCTTTAAAATGAAGTCACTAAAATTATAACACAATTTTAATAATTAAACTAGTAACATTTCAGATTTATTTTTGTATTTGACATGTTTTTTCTGTATCATGACATCCATCTTGGCCAACTATTGATTTTAAAATTTGACCACTTAGTACTGGCATTAAAAAAGACAAATAGACCAATGGAATAGATTAGAGAGCTCAGAAATAAACCCACACTCTTACAGCCAACCAATTTTCAACGAAGATGCTAAGAATATACAGTGGGGAAAGGACAGCTTCTTTGATAAGTGGTGCTGGGAAAACTGGATATCCACATGCAGAAGATTGAAACTAGACCCCTACCTCTCACCATACACAAAAATCAACTCAAAATGGATTAAAGACCTAAATTTAAGACCCAAAACTATGAAACTACTAAAGGAAAACATAGGGGAAATGCTACACAAAATGGGAGTGGGCAGAACTTTTTTTGAGCAAGACTACAAAGTCACAGGGAACTAAAACAAAATACACGAATGGGACTACATCAAACTAAAAAACTTCTGCACAGCAGGAGACACTATCAACAAAGTGAAGGGGCTGAGCCCATGGCGCACTCGGGAGAGTGCCGCGCTGGGAGTGCAGCGACGCTCCCGCCGCAGGTTCGGATCCTATATGGGAATGGCCGGTGCACTCACTGGCTGAGTACCGGTCACGAAAAAGACAAAAAAAAAAAAAAAGTGAAGAAACAACCTACAGAATGGGAGAAAGCGCTTGCAAAGTAGACGTCAGACAAGGGGCTAATATCCAAGACATATAAGGAACTCGAACAACTCAACAGCAAAAAATGAATAACCCAATTAAAAAATGGGCAAAGGACCTAAGCAGACATTTCTCAAATGAACACATACAAATAGCCAACAAGCACATGAAAAAATGGTCAAAATAACTAATCATCAGGGAAATGCAAGTTAAAATCACAATGAGATATCATCTCACTCCAGTTAGAATGGCTATTATCAACAAGACAGAAAATAAACAAATGCTGGCAAGAATGCAGAGAAAAGGAATTCTCCTGCATTGTTGGTGGGAGTGTAAATTGGTACAGCCATTGTGGAAAACAGTACAGAGGTTTCTCAGAGAACTAAAAGTAGATCTACCTTACAATCCAGCTATCCCAATACTAGGTATATACCAAAAAAAATGAAATCAATACATCAAAAGACACCTGCACTCCCATGTTCATCACAACACTATTCAAAATAGCCAAGAGATGGAATCAACCTAAATGCCCATCAACGGATGAATGGATGAAAAATAACTGTGGTATATATACACAATGGAATACTACTTATTTTTTTAAAAAATATAGATATGCTATTATTTGTAGCTACATGGATGGACTAGGAAACTATCATCTTAGGTGAAGTAAGTCAGGCACAGAAAGAAAAATACTGCATGATATCACTCATATATGGAATCTAAAAAAAGTTTTTTTAAAAGTGGTTCACATAGAAGTAGAGAGTAGAATAATGTTTAACAGAAGCCAGGAGAAGAAAGGTGGGCGGTTTGCGGGGAGGAGAAGTGGTGGACTAATGAGTCCAAAACTGTGTTATCACTAAGTGAATCATTGTGCAGTATATGCACGTATTGAAACAACACACTGTATCCCACAAATATGTACAAGTAAATAAGACAAAAAAGTTTAAAAATACATAAATTAAAAAAAAAAATTCGACCACTCAGTGTTCAGCCGAATGTGTATTCAGTAGACTCCAGTGAATTTGGTAAAGACCTGTTTTGTCTTTGTTAAAATGTCAGGCTATTTCTATGTTGAAAACTTATATTCTATATTTCTATATTTAAAAATTATATAATATTCCTAGAGAATCCTTTTCTATCGAGAACTGTCAGTACTTTGAACAGCACTATTAACATTCGTTGTCACAATTATCCCTTTTAAAGTTAATTTAAGCTTCTATAAATTTTTTAAAGATTTATTTCATTATTTAGAATATGCACACTGATTTCAGAATTTGTATAGAGAATTTTTGGTTTTGAAAGTTTTAGCAAAAGAATATTTTTCTACCTTCTGTCTACTGCATCGTTTGCATACAGTTCTGTTCCTATATTTTGTTGATGCAGACAATAAGCCAAAAGTTAGATTTTCGATGTATGGCTTTACTAACTAAACATTCAGGCACCCACCAAATATGGACTAAAGAGAAATAATGAACCAGCGCGCACCTGTGAGATAAATGAAATGTTTGCGTGATGGGCCAGATGCGGCTGGGGGAAGGGTTTGCACGATGAGCCCTCACAGGCTTTCTAGAAGCAGAAGCACATTTGGGCAGTAGCTTATGTACTTTGTAAGGCCGTTATTAGATACAGTTGGACAAATATATCATGAGTCTCAGGAAAGAAACTGGAAGAGAATGACAGATGGGAATGAATAATACAGAGAAGGGCAAAGGGTATTAGACTGAAGTATGGACTAGGGAAAGTTGCCAGTTTAAACAGGAAACAGAAAGACAAAGGAAAGAGAAAGCTTCCTGACACAAAGTAAGACTGTTGTCCAAGTGCAAATGTGATTAGCAGGTAAACAGCTAGCTGACCCTGAATGAAACAGTTTTACTTATTTATATTTTTAGTTGATTGATTAATTTTTAATTGACAAAAATTGTATATATTTATTGCATACAACAACATGATGGTTTGAAATATGTATACATCATGGAACAGCTAATTCAACCTACCTAACATATGCATTACCTTCACATACTTATTTTTTATGGTGAGAATACTTAAAATCTAATCTCACAGTGTTTTTCAGGAATATGATACACTTTTATTTTATTAACTGTAGTCATCACATTTATGCAATAGATCTCTTGAACATATTCCTCCTACTGAACTGAAATTTTGTATCCTTTGACCAACATCTTCCCCACCCTCAACCCCTTGTAACCATCCTTCTACTCTGCTTCTACTAGTTCAACTTTTTTAGATTCCACATATAGGGAAGATCATGCATTATTGTCTTTCTGTGCCTGATTTATTTCAGTTAACATAATGTCTCCAGGTTCATCCATGTTGCCACAAATGACAGGAATGGATGCACAGACTAGACACTACCTACTTAGTGGTATAATTTGGGAGACAGTAGCAAAACTTGTCCTAAACTCCAACCTAAATCACCTTGAACAGCTGCCTTATTGTATGAAATTCTACCCCTAAGGATTCATTAGATGGGAGAGTTCAATGCATAGCAGATCTTTCATGGCAGGGAACTGTATAGCTGGAAGGCTCCTGCAGGGTATCCTAAAAAATTCACATATGCACCCCACAAGAGAATCCACATTTGGTTGCCTTTCACTCGGAGGTCATCACCTAGGAAACTGTGAAAGTCAAGAGAGGAAAAGATAACCCTGATTAAGTGAGTCATTTTACTGACCTTTTCCTCCATCTCACTTCTCTGTCTTCAATCCACTAGAAGAAAAAGAGCTTCAAAAAAGGGAAGATGGGGGAAGAGTTCCTGCACCAGACCTTGTTACTTCACAATTTCAACTCCTTTGAGCCAAGAGTCTTGTTGCTGATGAAGGCAGAGGAAGATTTAAATTGGATATAAGTTAGCAAGGCTGGTATTAAATAACTGAGAGTGGGGAGAAAGCTATGGGATTTCCCCCAAGATGTCACTAAGGAACAGAAATGGAAATTCTACAGAAGAGTTGAAGGAAGTGATTTTAAAAAGGAAAAGAATAACAACTTTATGTCTGTCTCATCAAATTCACATTGTTCATTAATCTGGGTACACATTGTTGTAAGTAGTTCATATTTAAATTAGTTTGTCTAATCCTTTCCTTATTTAGTAATCTGACATAAAGTCTCAGAGGAAATGGGTGTGCTAATAAAGGAAGGGCACAAAAATAATTTTGAAGTCCTAATGTAGTTTTGGAAGACAGCTTGGATAATAATAATCTTAAGAGTTAGAGCTACTATGAGTCAGGCATTTCATAAGCATCTTTTGGGAATCCTTACAACTTTGTAAAGTAAAATGTTATTCATTCCTGCTTGCAGAATAGGAAAGAACATCAGAGACATCATGCAAATTATCTAAAGTAATTAGTCCAGAATTGGGACTTAAAGATAGGGAGTATGATTACAAGGTTCGTGCTGCAGTCATTATATAGACCATGTGGCCTTGGGAAGTTGGAGGGCAAGGAAATGTTGGTGGTGATAGTTGTGGAGAAAGAAAAGAGGAGACAGGAACACAAAGGAGAAAAAGAAAAGAGAAAGGAGAAGTAGTAAGATACTAGACAAAAACATTTTCCAACTTTATAGTTGTGACTACAACTGTCCTAAAATATTTAACTTCATTACGGTTTATTCATGGAAAATCAAGGTGCTGACTTTAAAACACATAACATTTGTGTGATTTACCTTTATTAACCTACTCTGGCTTATATATAAATGTCTATGTCTTTCAGAAAGGAAATTGCATGAAACTAATATTTAACCACAAAACTTGCTCCAAGAAAGGTTAGTGTTTTTGTTTCAGATAAGCTTCCATGTTTGGGATGACCTGAGCCAAAAAACAGGATGGAAAATGTTATAAATCTTTAGTCCTTCCTGTGATTTGGGTTCATTGCAAGGATTTCCTTATGTTGGAAAACATCAGACATAACAAAATTCAAGTATGCCCCCATAAATACATCATTCAGTGAAAATATTGTAAAATTATAACATTGTAAAGAATCTTAACTTCTGCTTTCTTTCATTAATGCAGACTTGTGAAATCTTTTAAGTTATTTTATATGAATACAATATTAAATACATATGAATTAAATTATGGCTTCTCTAATGCAAACATAGAACTTAAAATTAGATTTACTTACCAGTGAATTTATTTCATATTTACCAACCCAGTCAAAGATTGTATGCACTCAGTTTGTATGTATATGTGTGTACATGTTCATTTGTGTGCATTTGCATGAATGGAAGATTACGAATCAAGTGCATGAAGAGAGGAATATACCTACATTTCAGTATTTACTGAGTTATGCCAGTAAAATCTAGATGCCATGCCGGAAATAACTTGTGCTACTTCTCAATCACATTTCAGATCCTCTTCATAATCTGATTAGGCAAATAAGCATTACTTCTAAATCTGAGACCCAAAATGACTCAAGATAAGCCTTAAAAATATCAAGAAGTCTTGTCACAATTAAAGCAAGTGTCTAAAATATAGTTGGTATGTTCTGTTCAAACTTTTTTTCCTATTTAATTTACAAGGAAATTTTTTAAAATATGAAGTACTCTCTTTATTTCTGCTGTTTACCATAAAATAATTTGTTCCCTTACCTTGGGAACATGAGGACATGAGCAATAAAGGAAGCCTGGAGGAAGATGGTGTGGCATGGTGAAATGTAAGCAGAGGCAATATATATTTGCACGCCAAACCAACAAAGAAAACCTGGTAGGTACCTGTAAATGTTTTCAAGCATTGGAATATACTGCACATAATTTTTCCTAAATAAAGTGTGTTAAAGTATGCTTATCTTCCAGATCATTGTTTGTCCTCCATGTGGAAATCTGCAAAGGCATTGACTTGGATTTGAAGCAATGGCGTGTCTGGGAATCCAGCAGGGTGTGTCTGCATGTTGTCTTAGCACTCTACTATAGAAATGGGTCAGCAGGATGCTCTTTCAACAAAACAATGTAAGGGGAAATAGTCCATATATTGATTAGAAATATGTTTGGCAATTGTGAGAGAATAATCTATTACAGTGGCTTAAACAATTGGTAATTACTTTGATACAAAACATGGTGGCTAGAAGTAAGCCAAGGACTGGTATAGCTGCTCAAGGAAACCAGCAAAGGCAGAAGCTCCTTCAAGCTTTCTACTTTACCATCCTTGACATGTAAATTTCTACTCATGGTTGCAATATGGCAGCTTTACCTTCAGGTATAACATCATTGTTCCAGGCAGGAAAAGGTGAAAGGAAGAAGAGCAAAAAACACATTCCATTTGAGGTTTTCATTTAAAACAATCAGGGAAACAATAGATTTCTTGGCAACTCTAACCAGTAGATTTCTAGTTACACATCATTGACCAGAACAGGATACCATGGCCAACTTTAGCTCCAATGGAGTATAAAAGGCTGAATATTTTTAACTGTAAACAGAGATGCCCCAATTTTGTTATTAGTAGAGAAGAGTGGCTTATGGAATTGAGTAAGTAAATTTTGTTATTGTTGTTGTTGTTATGGAAGGAGTGGCTTATGAAGTTGGGAAGTTAAATAGCGATGTCTGCCAAAAAGTAAGAATGAATAGAGAATGAAAGTATGCTCTTACCAATTTAAACATGAATCACCTGTTGGCTCTACCCTTATTTTAGGTCTTGTAAAATAAACAAACAAACAAAAAACCACAATTTGCCTATTTCTTACTCCTGAAGTGGTCTGTGTTAATTCTCTAATAAAATCCCACCTCCCTAAAAGCAATTTCAATTAGACAGAACTTGAAATCTTTTCATTGATCTGTAGGTTCATTCATCTTCCTACACTCATTTATTCTCCTGTGAATTGCAAATTATTTGCCTCATTATTCAGGAGTGACCACACCTGATGAAAGTCCCTTGCCAATAGTAGCTTTCTCTTTATATAAACACACAAGCACACACAAAATCTAGCATAAACCCCTACTGATATCTGACCTAATTTCTTTTGTGTCAATAAGAAGGAAAAGATAACTTCATTTTTCCAGAACAGAGGGTAGAATTGTATAAATGGCTGATTTTTTAATATTAGACATGAAAAGTCAATTTGCTGTATATGTTAGTTTGCTAGGGTTGTCAAAGCAAAATACCACAGACTTAACAGAAATTAATTTTCTCGTTGTTCTGAAGACTAGAAGTCCAAGAGCAAGACGTGGGCAGGTTTGGTTTCTTCTGAGGCCTCTCTCCGTGGCTTGCAGATGGCCGCTTCTCACTGTGTCCTCACGTGGTCTTTCCTGTGTGCTCACACATGTCTGTGTGTTTCTCTGTGTGTTCAAAAGTCCTCTTCTTATAAGGACACCAGTCAGATTGGATTACAGCCTACCCTAATTACCTCATTTTAGCTTAATTACCTCTTTCAAGGCTCTAACTCCATATACAGTCACATTCTGAGGTACTAGGGGGTAAGCCTTCGATTTATGAATTCTGAGGAGACACAATTCACACAGTACCGGGGACATGTGGCAGGGGACTTTTGTATCCAAAACTTCTCACTTCTCACATTTCTTTTACTCTTTGAGGGTTAGAAACAAAAAGAGAGCTGGTTTAAAACCCACTGATGGAGTACACAAATGGTACCAGAAAATAGAGAAAATTCTAGTTGGCAGAATAGGAAGGTTCTTCCCATAATGTTTGGCATAATGCTTCCCAGGACAGAATTGGAAGTCAGACAAACTTTGGTTTAAATACAAGCTCTGATTATATTATCCATGAGAACTTGCCCCAAAATAACTAACTTCTCTGTACCTCAGTGTCCCCATCTATAAAATATGTAGAATAATATCTATCTCATAGTGTCATGTAAAGATTGAATGAGAGAATATACATATATTGCTTGGCACAGTCTTAGGACACAATGAGAAGCAATATTAGCCCAGAGAGGTTAAGTGTGCTCCTTTGGGAGCCAGACTTTGACACTAGGTAAGTGACTCGGGACAAGTTACTTAACACCCTATGCTGCACTTTCCTCATCTGTAGAAGTGAGATAGTGACAGCAACTACCATGTTGTCTGGATTAAATAAGATACAACATTTAAAGAACTTATAATAGCATCACACTCAATAAAAGTGAGCTGTTAATATTAAACACTAAATCAATGGCTAATCTTAATATCTGTTACAAAAAGTGGAGATACAAGTTTATTTTTATAAAGAAAATTTTTAAAAAATAGAAGCAAAAAGCAAAATAAAATATCCGTGAGAAATGGTATAACATTCCCTGATTTCCAGTTCTTCACTAACCCCAATTCTAGCATCACTGATAGAGATGACTGGAGACTGGGGATTCCCAGAACATACCCTCAGAGGGCAGGAATTAGAGCTGCCCTGTCACCCTGCCTCCCCTTTCCAGTTAGCTGCCACCTAGGCATGTCTCTCATGAAGTTTCCAAAGAAACAGTCTTCCAGACTAGTACTGCCCTGTGGGAAGAAGGCACTTTCACGTGTCCAGCTTTCATCTTAGTTGTGGACCCATTTCGGCTTTTCCAAGTCATTTTGTTATCCTATTCCAGGCTTTCCCTACCTCCCAGTCTCTACCCAGATCCCCCTAATCCAAGGCTAGAGGCGAGAATCCTTAACTCTACACTTGTTGCCCAGACAGAAGGTTTTCTGCCAAAATGAAAAGACAACTAGATGGCAAATGGATGGAGAGTGTTCCTGTCCAGGACATGACACACTGAAGTCAGAAAAACATGTTGGTCCCTTTGTAAGGATGTAGGACAATGCATGCTTGAGAAGTAAAGTTGCACAATGTGCCTAGCTACAAGGGAATAGTTTATACCTAATGAAAGGAGGGCGTCTCATTTCTAGGGAAGAGTAAAAATTCCATAATGAAACAACTGTCTGTAATGGAAGGAACTGGTGATTCTGATGTCTTAGTTCAGAAAAGAAAAAGTTTTGTATGTACCATGTAATCAACATATGCCCCACAAGTCCTTGAAAGGATGTGCATACATCAATATGGTAGTAGTAATTGTCTCAGGGTAGTAAAACTATACATTTTTTCTCTAGTTTTCTTTTTCAGCATTTCTAAAATGTGTGATTTTTAGAGAACATTAATTTAAATTGATATTAGTGATAGCCAGCCTCTAAAATGGCCCCCAATGATCCCCACTTCCTAGTACAGACACCCTGTGTTGTCCCCTTCCACACTGTACCACGGTTGGTCTGTGTGACCAATGGGATATGGCAGAGATGATAATTTGTCTTTTAAGACTAGGTTAAAATAGGCTGCAGCTGCCGTCATGGTCTCTGTCTCTCTGTCTCTCTCTCTTATCTCCCTCATCACTCACCCTGAGAGGAGTCATTTCCATAAAGGCTCTCAGGTAGTCCATGAAGAGACCTACTTGGCAAGGAATGGAGGCCTTCAGTTGTCAGTAAGGATCTACACCTGCCAACAACCATGTGAGTGAGCCTGGAAGTGGATCCTGCAGCTCCTGCCCAAAGTCTTCCTGCAACCTCACGACAGAACCTGAGCCAAAACCAGCCAGATTCCCCAATCTCCTGAATTCTGACCCGCAGAAACTGTGGGAAATTAACTTTTTTCCCTGTAATATTAAAGATTAAGACAAACAACCAGATGGATAAAATGTCTTTTTTTCTTTCAGATGGCTGGTATACTTTTTCTTGGGAGTTTTTAAGCATTATTAATCTTTATCCAAAATGACTGTAGGTTTGGAACAATTCTTCCAAAGTGAAAAATCTGGTTGACATAAAGACTCCAGAACCCTTATTCACTTATTTTCACAACTGTGAAGAGTGAATATTTTCCATCACAGATTTTACCTGGACTGATAGAAAAACCCGAGGTAAAGTGAATCTAAGAATAAGAAAGACCCCTTAAGGTTAAGGTAATTTTGTACCAAATTGGGAATTTTATAAAAATAGCCCAGGGCTATAATCTTATTGAAAACTAGACCAAAGGAGCAAGCCCAAATTAAAAGCACTGAGTTATTACCTTTCTGCTCTGACAGCACAAGGAAATCATTCCGCATCTAGAAGGGCCCCTCAGGCTATCTACTGACTAAATTGTACATATGACGAGGCTGACTGAACATGGCGTTTCATATGACACCGACATTTTACCAAAACTTATTTAGAAGGCAGCTTTTTAAAAATGCCACTTAATTCCTTGGAGAAATAATATAAATGATCTTCAAAATTGTTGTGTGTTTTTCCTCTACCCTTAGCACTTTTCCAAATGGGTCCCAGCTTCACTTTAAAGCAGACAATAGATGAGATGAGATGGTTTGGGCTTTTCAATTTGCTGCTACTTGTTTGGCCATTTCTAGTTCCTTTTCTCTTGGGAAATGTAGAAAAAGAACACACAGTAATTTGGAATGACCAGATCTTTTAATTTTATATCATGGAACATAGAAGATATAACCAGAATGCCCAGAAGCAATGCTTGTCCGAGGGTTATGCAGGCACACAAACGCCCTCACAGTCACAGTGAGTGAGCAGCAGCAGAAGCACTGTCAGTGACCTGTCAAAATGTCACCTGTCAAGGCCCACTGCAAGGGCATTGCCTTATTGAATCTTTCCCTGAGTTCTTAATCTGATCAATTCTTTGCCCTTTCCCCCAATTACTTTGTCAGTACATTTATTATACCATTCTCTTATTCTCCCTTTTAATGTTGTTGTTTGTTTATTTGTCTTTATTACACAAAGATGGATTACCAGTAATTTTGCCACGTACTGGGAATACAATGATAAAGGAGATACAGTTCCTTAGCAAGAGCTAAGAAAACTCCACAGGAATCCTCACAATCCTGGGAAGATAGCCACTCTGCTTCCCTACCCCATTTCAAGATATTGTTTCACCCTCTGTAACAGCCAAAGAAATCAGTATCTAGAAGGGAACTATAATTAGAACCTGTCATTCACCTCCCTGTGAGGAGCTATGCAGATGAATTGCATCACATTTACAACATTCTTCCCTAGACACAAGAACTGCATAGCTCTTTAGCTTTCTCACCCTCCTAGACATTCATAAATATTACATGTCTTTTCTTTTCTTGCAAAATGTATAAACTATGTATAAACTATCAACTGGGTATAGTCACACAGAGCCTTGCAGTACCTTACTGAGAAACACTAAGTTCTGAGTCTGTCAACACTATTTGTCCCTGAAAGAAGGAAGAACTGTTGCATGCAATGTAGAGTCTCCTGCCTGTGAAGGTTTTGCTGCAGCTCCCTCTCTTCAGAAAAGTAATCACCCAGAACTGTGCAGTGTGTTGGCACTGAATGGAGAACTTAACCAAGGAGAAGGGGTTGTGGATTTTTCCCTTTCCCTCTTAATTCCAGGAATCCAGCTAAAGGGGACACTTGTAGCAAAAGGCAGCCACTGCAGACTGCAGCACACTACAAGAGTCTTCAGCAAAGGGCGCAGGTCAGGTTGACATTTCACATATCAACTTCAGGAAGCCCAGTAAGTTAGAGAAGACAGGCACCCTAAAAGAAGAGACATAGGTCCTGGCAAAATTTAGAAGAACTAGTTACACATGAGACTCACTTTACTGAAATGTTCTTTAAAATTTGCTTGAAAGTTTGAAAGCTTTCAATAATTTTCATGCCCTAGAGGGAGTTGCTTTAAACAGAAAATTACAATCATTCCTTTTTTTTGAATTGAGAAAAATCCTTTCATGAGGAAAGTCATCTTTTAACATTTGGTTTTATAAATGTGACTGTCAGTATATTGAAGTATAAAAAAAACAAAAACAAAAAGCAACTCTAAATATTTTCAGAGACAGCTGAAATAAGGAAATCATCAGTATTAATTTAGATATGAATAGAGTAAAGCAGGACTAGCAAATAAAAGTCAGTTAGTAACTGAAATGAAATTATCATTTTATCTTTACAGTACCATCAATGATTTATTTCAGTTCTCTAGTTAGCCGTAAGCCTTCCAATAAGTGACCTACATTTCCTACATTATGAGGTGACCACCAACAAAAGCGACTACCTCCCTTCCTGATGAATAATTAAGTAGCATATTTGATAGTCTTAATAATTTGGTTAAGTAATCAACCCCTTAACAACTATTTTATCAATAATTTATTTTGGGTGTTTTTTTTTTTTTTTTTTTTTGGCATACATTTTTAACTATAAATCAGCTGTATTTTATCCATCTTAGGTTGAGAAATGAACCCAAAATTAGAACAGTGATTTTACAGGCACCTATAAAGAATGTCTAAGACCAGGATATTAAAAGTCTCTTGAATTCTGTCATCCATAATTATGCTAAAAGAACTAGGAAAAATATTGTCAATTCAGAACAAGGAAAAAATTTTGAATTGCTGTTTCTACTACCATCTTCCCTGCCCCCATCCTCAGGAGCCATAGCAGTAACAGCAGTGGGGCCTCGGTAAATACACATCTGAAATCCCCAATGGCCCATTAGCCCTCCCCTTACTCCAAAGGAGTGTCCCTGAAAACAGCCATCCCAGCCACTCCAGTCAAGTACTCAGGAAGCATATAGTCATGGATTCTGCATCACTATGTCAGGCTTACTTTCCTTTCAATTCTATTATGTCATTGATTTACCTTGAACTTATCTTCTACAGCCCCAAAGACTTTTTGGTTCCACTTTATTTATGGTTATGTTCTCCTATATTTCTTCTATGTTTATTTCCTCCCAAACTCATATCCCTTTAGATAGCATCATTCCGTTTAATACCAATTGGATATCAATTGAAATAATGATTCAGATATGCACCTGGAAATTTCTAGGAGTGGATATTAGAAAATGGGATGTCTATTTAAATTATGAAAGAAACAGGATTATAGAAATTGTAACATAGCTAAATTTCTGGCATGAATATATTTCAATGTTATCAATGTAGCTCTGTGTGTATTTATATAAACTAGTTTGGAGATGATGTCAAAAGTCTGAAATTGGCTCCTGCACTTTCTGGCCCCTTTATAGGAAAACTGACTGCATGGCTTTTGCAAGACAAACTTTCTGCATTTCAGTTTTCTCATATAAGTGGTGAGAGCATTTGCTTACCTATTTCTAAGGGCCCTTTCTACATGAAAATTCTATTATTCTGACATATTCCCTTATTCTTTCTCTCATATTCCATTGAAGTAAAAGTTCTGTTAGTCTCATTGTCCATCTCTTATTGGACAAGGATGGCTCTGTGTTCTCAAGTCTGTTATAAATGACTCTTAAAGAGAAATCAAAGTTTCTGAGACTCTCAGATGCTGATTGACTAAGACCTTTACATCCCAATAATAGCTATTAGATACAGTCACTGGATAAAGCAATGACTCTTCAGTTGATGTGCATAAGTGTCTGCAAGTTTAGCCAACTAAAAAATTCATTTGGTTGAATAGTCTTAGTGCTGAATAAGGTCTCATCCCAAGGGAATCCATCCTTTTGTAAGAGAAAATGTGTAATATTTGTTAAAATCTTTATGCAATCCAAATGCCTTAACTGATAATTTGGCAAGCAGTAGGGGTGTAGTTAAGGTAGATTTATATTTTTAAAAAATGAATTCTGTAGTTTCTTAAACAATAAAAGCATCATTGAGGGGATGAACCACATATCAACATTGTAGTCAAAAATCAAAAAAATGTAGATATTATTTCTGCATTTCTCATAGTGAGAGAAAGAGAAATATGTATTTTAAATGAACTTACACATACTGATCCAAAACTTTTTATGTTAACAGCTTAAGGAAATATAAGATAAAATCAAGTCATTAAGTTAGGCTACTTTACAGTAAAGGGAATTCTACATTTCAGGCTGAGACATTCCTAGTTGGAGATGTATAAACAAGTTTAAAAACATTTCAAACAGAACTTTAAAACATGGCTAGAGCTCAGGGGAAGAAGAGCAGAGACCTATGCAGTTCATGAAGGTGGGAGAAGCTGATGAGAGAAAGAAGGGACTGCTCTAACTGTTTCCAGCTCCGGCCATTTCAAGGCTGGCCCTGGGAGCACCTGAAGCAAGAGCTGGCAAGAGCCACAGCTGTGCCCTATGTGTGAAGTTGCTTGGAGGCTGCAGGGGAGAGGAGGGCCTTGGTGGCCGCCAGGCCAGCACGATCACTGATAGGGTTCCTGTGGACCCACATAGGAGTGAGGGGCCACAGGCAACTGAAAAAAGGAGCCACTCAGACGCTCGTGAGTCATCACAAGGGACCAGCACATGGCCTGCCCCATGGGAAGTGTTTGGAGTATGGGGGGTGGGGAGATGAGCCCACCAGGGGAACATCAGGGCACAGCATGGACAGCTGATCCGCCCTCCAGTCAGCGCAGGACCACTCAGTGGAGACTGGTCAGGAGTATAGAACTGCAATAGACTCAGGCCCAGACCAGAGTTTCCACATAACCCAGGTGTGCCAAACCTCACAAGACCCAGAAGTACTTAAAAGATCAATAATTAAAACCTGAGCTGCACAAGAAGCCTTCCCCAGGCAATCAGCAGCGAAGCAGCAATTTAGCTCAACCACAGGGCTCAAGTTCTGGTCCCCACAGGAAGTTCCCCCATTTTAGAAGTAAGCAAAAGACAACAAATTTGTTCCAGTGCAGAGTTTATGTGGTAGGGATAGCTAATAATCCAACACAGAACTGAAAGAAAACACAAAAAACCTACAGATCAGAGACAAAGTTCTGATTTTAAACAGTAAATGTCTAGCACCACCAAAGAACACCTATAAAAACTAGAAGAGCCAGAAACCCCCTGGGCTCCCAAGCCAAGGTGAGGGGGGCATGAGGGCCTCAGCCATGCCCAACATCCACATCCAGCCCAGTAATAAATAAGCTGCCAAAGAAACTCCCCAGGCTCTTCAGCCAGGGTGGGGGGGTCAAGGACCTCAGGTGCACCTCCCCGATGTCTGCATCCAGCCCAGCAATGACCACACTGCTGCCGAAACACTCCCAGACCCCCGAGCCAGGGATGGGAGTGCCAAAGGCTTTAGACACGCACCCTAACGTTTGCAGGCAGGTCAGCAATAAAGCTGACCATAAACCAGCCCTGCCCCCCACCTCCACCTCTGTTTCCCTAACCCCCTCCCACCTGCCCCTCCCACTGCTCTGCAACAACATGTTTGAATGTAAAGTAATAATAACAAAAAAATAAATCGTTCTAAAAAAAGAATTTTAAAATATCTATATGATGAAGAGTTTTATTCATAAGGCTTTCAACATTTTCTAAACATCTAAATATCACTTTTAATGGTTTAATTATACTACCATCTAGCTCCACGTCTTTCTCTAAAAGTTCAAAAGGTATATTGCTAAAATTATGAAATCTTACACTGCCCTTAATGAGCTGTATGAAATGGCTTTCTCCCACTTTTTTGGCAGACTCCTATTTACTCTTAAACATCTCTTCTCTGAAGCTTTTTCTAATATTGCTTCCCCTTGCAGTGTAATCACTAGCACATTTCTGTTTTTCCCTTACCTTAGATATACTTATAATATGTGTGCACCATTCTATGCTTTCATTGTCCTAATGCCAAGCGTGGAGCCTGGCATACAATATGAGCTCAGGAGATATTATCAAACTTGTAAGAAAACTGAGGCCCAGAGAGACGCCGTTGTTTTCATCAGACTACATAGCTCGTTAATGACAGTGCTTGTACTAAAACTCAAGTGCCCACCTTTACCATCATGCCTTTCACCTAATTCCCTTAGCTATTGTGTTTATTAATGTGTAATTTTTCACAAAGATTTCTAAGATATAAAAATAAACTTGCTAATAATATAATTTTTAGTTTTTCTCTGATTTTTCCAGAAGGAAGAGCTCATGATTCTCCAAAAGGAAGAATCATTTCCCCATCACCTATATTATATACGGTATGTGAAACATCATTATTTCAGTGCTGGTATGAGACTCAGCTATGTGGACCAGTGGCTGGAACAAACTCCTGAGGTTGTTTTCCAAGGCAACAAAGTGAAAACCAGGGGACAAGGATAATTTCTAAGTAGGGTAACAAAGTTAAGTTTCAGAAGCCCAAAGTAGATAAGGCTAAAATACAGGAAGTTTATCAAACAGCTAAACAAAGTAGAAAATATAATTAGAATCAAAGATTGAGGTCAGCTTTGACAAGACAATGTAGGCCCCAACCAGGATTCAGGATTTAAATTAGACCAGAGAGAATAGAAGAAATGAGTCTGAATAGGAAATAAGTTTAAATTTGGGGATTGAAAATAAACAATTGTGCCCCAAAAGGAGGACCAATCAAAAATGATTGATTTTTAATTCTAGGACACAGCTGTGGGCCCTATGACCCCTGGTTTTAGGAGCAGATAAGCCTCAGAGATACTGTCCACTGGATAGCTCAACAGGGAGGGGATACTGGTGACTGTCCTTGGGTGGGCCCTCTTGGAGCACTAATAATTCTAACAGCTGATATCTGGCTAATGAAACAGAGGCAATTAAAGATCCGTGGAGAGACTATGTGGATGTCAAGGATAACCTTTGATGAACATCTCCTCACAAACACATGTTAACATGATGCACAACAGCCTTCTCCTTGGGTCTCTAGAGGACTGGGATGACAGAGTACCATGCACACAATAATCCAAGTGGATGACATTCTGTCAAGGCTTTCCCCATTACAGCCCTGCATTATGACACAGCAAGAGAGGTAGGCCCTTTCCAACTGCAATCCCTGTTGTTTTGTAGGCTAGTCATTTAGCTTCCAAATACAGATAACTCAAAAATAATTTTTGTGAAATTAAAATGATCAGGTTAAATGATAATATGTACAAATATTTATTAATTTATGAATATGAAGCCTTTCTTCTAATATAAAAAATATCTTAATGAACATATTCACACTTGGCAATCTCTACTAAACATGTTCATTGAGTAAGAAGAAATGTTCATGAAAAATGGCTCTTAGTCTTTATCAGCCTTATATTAAAAACAAAAAACAAAAAAACCTTAGCAATTAGCTGCTGCATCCATGCAGCACTGGTGATTTATGTGGATGATTCAGCTTCCAACTTGAACATTTTAGACTGACATCTTTGTTTATTCACCAGATAAATGCTGGTTTATCCATACCACATTAACAGGGCAGCACTGGATCAGAGGAAAGATTGTCACTGCAGCACTGGAAATGCTGACTACTGTTTGAAGCTGCTGTTTGGGGATATTGTTAGCTACTGACTGCAGCTAACTGCAGCTAACCTCTATTGAATGCTTGTTATTTGCCAGGGAATTAAAGACCGTGATATATTTTATCTCATTTAATCCATACGTCAACCTCCTGAAGTAGTATCTTTCGTCATTTCACTGATAAGGAAACACAGGATTATTAAAGTTAAATAACTTGTCCAAGGTCGCACAATTACATGAGAACAACAGACAAGGAAGGGGAAAGGGAGCAGGTGGGGAATGGAATTAGGGATAAAGAAAAGAAATGTGTTCCATCTGGATTATATTAGTAGAATTCATACGCAATATCTGTGTTTAAGCCTTTTATAGAAGTAAACTCTAATATGTCTGGGCTTTGGTTTTTGTTTTTTAAAGTGTGACTAAAGACATGTTAAGATTTTGTAAACACCAAATCCTGAATAAGGTTATCAGGTGGTTATTTTCAGAAAAGTTAAAACTGGAATAGGATTGCAATTTTTGCATTTAGAAAATTATACACTTTCATTATACTGTGTTCGGAGTAAATATTTCTGAAAGGAGGGAGGAATTGTCAGCCTAGAGGACCAAAGAGACTCAAACAGCCAAAAGCAAGCTATGCCCATCTAAACAAGCTACTCCTGAAGGTAGAGATGACCTGTTGGGGAGAAGGTACACTGGACTGCTTTGACAACATGCCATTCACCATGTGAATTGTGAAACTCCCCTTGTTTTGATCCATGCTCACAAGTGGCCCTCTGACTGTAATATTGCTTCCCGACTGTCACATTTCATAGGAAAGATTCTATTGATGCAAGCATTCTAGTTTGCTTGCTATTGCATTTCTTACTGTAGATGAATAAATCAGAATTATGTAGGTGTGACAGCTTCTACAAACTTGAATAACATGAGCCCACTCCTGAGAGGTAGATCAGTTCTTAGTGTGCTGATAAAACAGCATAAAAATAGGGGAACCAAACTCCAAATATGATTAACTCACCAAATGATTACATCTGTGTCTACGTACCAGGCCTCTTCAACACAGTAAGCTCTGCACAATATAACAACCACAGTGCAGCTCTGCTGGGAGAAAATTAATCTGCAGATAAATTCATTTTCAAAACCAGCTGTTTCTTGCTGCCAAAACTATCCCTGCCATAATCTACTGGTCCACAAATCTTATAAGAATTCAAAAGGAAATAAAACAGTAACCAGAACTTAAAGAAAATAATATGCAACAGAAAACCCTAACAAATATAACTAATATATGAAATAAAACTCTTCCCTTAGCTACATTCCAGACATGCAGTGATGTAGCTGCACAAATATGTAATGAAAAATAGTAGCTGCTGGAACTTCAATAACTGTACTCTTAAAAAGATGTTTATTACTGAGGGCTCAGTGATAGGTTTTAATTCCATTGTGCAACCAAAAGAATCAGGACTCTTTGGAGAAATGGCTAATTCTAGAGCTGGGGCAGAGAATGGCCAAGATAAATCCAGAGCATGTCGTAGTTCCAGGATGTAAGGAAGTGCTCAGAGAACACAAGGATGGGGGCATTTCAGAGGGAGCCCACCTGAAAGGGCTCCTGATGGCCAAAGCTGGAGAAATTTAAGCAACAAAATAAGCAATTATAGTATTGGATGATAATGCAAAGTATAAAATAAATATCCCAAGTCCATACTGATATAAACAACTGAATAAATAAACAAAGGAGGCATAAGAGACCAATTTCACTTACAGAAGAATTTTGAATAATTTATGTAGCTAGTCCTCTCTCCAGGAGGTGAAGCTTAAACTATACCCTTCTTTTGAGTGTGGGCTGCACCTGATGACTTGTTTTCAAAGAATAGAGTATGGGAAGTTGGGAGGGGAAGTCATTTTGCTGTGGAGGAACCTGACAGACACTACCTTGGCCAGGTGATTAAGATTAATGTCATCATTAATAAATCATGGCAATAGCATGTAGCCTTGATAGGATGTGATGAGAATTCACCTTTGTGGTCTTTTTTCTAAAAACCCATAACCCCAGTCTAACTGTTTTGAGAAAAGCTTTAGACAAATGCACATTGAGGGACATTCTACAAAATACTCCTCAAAACTTGCAAGGTCATAAAAACCAAGGAAGGATGGAGTAATGGGCACACAGTGGAGGAGACCGGGAAGACATGACGACTAAACGTAATGTGGAATCCTGGAGGAGATCCTGGAACAGAAAAAGGATGTGGAGGGGAAAACTAGTGAAATCTGAATAACGTCTGGAGTTCAGTAAACATTATTGGACCAATGTTGTCTTCTTAGTTGTGACATACGTACCATAGTGACGTAAGATGTTAACAGTAGGGGAAACTGGGTGAACTTGAAAATACTTGAACTCTCTGTACTACCTTTGCAGTGTTTCTATAAATCAAAAGGTATTCTAAAATTAAGTTTATCTTTTAAAAAAAGAATTATTGCTTTCCTCATGTTGTGGCTCTACAGAGTTCTTAAAAAATATGTAATGAAAAATTCTACGTCAGATAGATTTTGACATTTCTAATTATTCTGCAGTGGTGAAGTCACCTTGAAAAGATTGCATTCGGATTGGAGCAACATAGTCACTTAGAGGACACATCAACCCCTCTGCACTCTGGTCTTGCAAAACAGAAGCTCTCTGACCTCAATTATAATAGCAGGAACCTCTTTTGATCTGACTCCTCAGTTCCTAGTAAAGGCTAAACCTGGTAGTAAAAGTAGGTAGTAAACGGAGAAAAAACAAGATCAATAAAACAGTCTTGTCATTATAGGTACCCAGCTTATTCTGGAAGAAAATGTAAAAGGTATATTTAAAAAGATTGCCCCATGAGAAGCAGGGCTATGATGGCAAGTTACTTATTCATTCTATAATCTACTCAATAAAAATATATTGCTTGCCACTTGTGAGCTAGCTAATCCAGAAACAGAAAGAAAGGATAAAGTCCCTGTTTTATCCTCAAGGAAATCACAATCTGGGGGAAAAGATGGACAAGGAGAGGGAGAATTTAAATTCACTGAGTGTATAAGTGCTAGAGCTGTGGATTTCCTCCAATGCTCAGGTTTGGTAAAATATTCTGGACGCTGCCTCAGCACATTACTTCTCCCTGCACCATTGAAGAATTCAGGGACTATTCCAGATTTATGGAGAATTAAAAATAATTTTTAGACTAAAAAGCTACCTCAAAAGATTTTATCCTTTTTTTAAGAAAGTCATTACTTGATGGTAATTTCTGTCTCCTTTAAATATTGTTCCTGTTGCAGCCATCTGGGCCTTTGTTATTTAACCCCTTATACTCACTTACAAGTAAATCACCATCGTGACCTAACAGTATAGGCTTATCTTTAAAAGCAGGTTTATGATTCCTAAAAATTTCTAAATGCAATTCATGAATAAGTGAAGAATGTGTTTTTACCAATACCATACAAATTCTTTGTTTATCTCACTTGCCTTTATAGTCTAATCAGTACATAACATGTTACCTGACCAGTGCCTGCCCTGACCAGTAACCCATGGACACCATTTGGGATTATTTTTTCTTTTAAATCAGTTTTATTGAGGAATAAAATATACACACACACCTTAAGTGTACATTTCAGTAGTTTTGACAAATGGTTCCCTATACAACAACCACAATGATAAAGATATGGAACATCTTCCACCTCCCTGAAAAGTTCCTTCGAGCTCTCACCCTCAGCCCCAGGCAACCATTTCGTTAATTTGCATACCCCGAGAAGCAGATGCTCAGAGACAAGATTAGCCATGAAAGAGGTTTAGGGAAAATGCTGTGGAAAATAAGGGGAGAATCTGAGAAGACCTGCAGAGCCTGTGGAGCAATGCAGTACTGATACCTGCAAAAGAAAGGAGGAAGGAAGGGGGTGTAAAAAGAGTGTCTTAGGCTGCAGTGCAATTCCTGGAAAGCTTTAGCCAGGCCAAGGGAGTATCCTCAAGGTAGTCTTCTGTGGAAGAATCCTGTGCCTCTTAGGAATGGGCCACTGGCTGGGCATAGTACAGTATTCCACTGTAGGATGTACTGCAGTTAGTTTATCTATTCACCTGTTGCTGGACATTTGCATTGTTTTCAGTTTGGGGCTATTATAAATAAAGCTGCTATCAATGTTTATGTACAACTCTTCGGGTAAACATATGCTTTTATTTCTTTTAGAAAAATACATACGTGTGGTATTGCTGGTGCATATGGTAAGTATTTTATAAGAATTATCTAATTTTTTCCTTAAGTGTTTGAATCATTGTATATGTTACAAGATTTCTACTTCCCCACATCTTCTCCAACAAATGGTGTTATCAGTCTTTTAAATTTTATTCCTTCTACTGAGTGTGTAATGGTATCTTCTTGTGGTTTTAATTTGCCTTTTCCTGATGACCAGTGATGAGCAGCATCTGTTCTATATGTTTATTGGTCACCCTTCCTAAGGTTCCTAAGAGTTTCATCCTATCAAAGCATCAGCTTAAAGTCCCATTATAGCATCAGCCCAAAATCATTTAAATCAGGCCCAAGCATAAATGAGGCTCCTGGGTGTAACCCACTAAAGTGCAGCTGCTGGGGGACAATTCCTCTCCTTTATCAGATATATGTTAAAAATGTCTTCCATTTTGTGACTTGCCTTTTCACTTGCTGGGATTTTATGATGAGAATCCCTAGGCAACATTATCACTAGGAAAATAAAAGTAGTTTAAATTTAATATATCCTGCATGTGTAGCAGTTTACCATTTGACACACTTAGACCAAACATATGTCTTCATAAACTACCATTCTGTAAAGGATTTTGTACTTGCTCAGGATCTGCACAGGAAAAACAATAGGTAGGCCAATTCAGTCTAGATAGCAAAATATCTTAAGACTTAAAGGGAAATCTTTGATTTGAGACAAATAACACACATAAGAATTTACTGAAATTACTGATCCCACACCATGGAATGTGAAGCTAATTATCCTCCTACACAGTTCAAACAGCTATAACTTTTAATAATCACAAATAAAGCAGTTTCTCTTTACTGAACAGCTGGTGAAAACCATTAGCCAGGTGGATCGCTAAGCTATAATTTCTCCTCCGATATAGACGGGTCCTCTTCTTTCTCTGTCCAGTTTCTGCTGACCCAGCTCTGTGTATCCAAGCTGTCCTCCACGGGGATCTTGTTCAAAGGTAACATCATGCTTATCTCTGTTTATAAGAAATGTTCAATCTCTGGATTTGAAATTGCTGAAGTTTCACTCAGTGATTTGAACAGTCTTCCACAGTAGTATTGATTGATTTTTCTTCCATCCAATAGCATTTAGAAAACGCCTGATGGTCTATACTGATTACAAGATGTGGCTTCTAACTCCCCTGTGTGGGGCACCGTGTCTGTGCACCTGTGCATGGCAGCCTTCTTGTTCTCCTGGTGTGTTGATATCTCTGATCCACCTTAGATGGGTAGTATAACTTTCTAACTGCTTACAAGACCAAAGCTGTTTGCTTGTTGGAAAGATAACACCCATATATTTCCTGGGTAGTGTTTTATGCTAATTCTTTTAATATTTCTCTATCTGCAGTGATTTTTATTGTTCAACTACTTTACATCCAATAATGCAAGGCTTATTAACCTCTTGATATTTCAGAATGCATCTTGTCAGGAGAGTAGAGGAAAAAGAAGGGGAAACAAGAGAAAGATGGAAAGAAGGGGAAGAAAAGAGTAGGAAGGATGAGTGAAAAGATGCATATATTTATTGGGTTACACTGAGTACCTGACAAAGAAGTGATTTACCTGTGTTCCCTATTGAGGGAACAATAGTAAGTTAATCTGAAGAAAATAACCTCAAAGAGGTTGTAAGCTATTGCTTTGGTTAGGAATATATTATTTTCACCTAGCTATTGCACTTCCTTAGTGTACAAGTACTATACTTCAGCTCCTAAGAACAGAGTTCCAACAACAGGGACTGAAAACATAATTTTCTTACATAATAAAAGTAAACAGTTGATATTTGATATTATTGATTCAGGAGTTCAAGAATATTAGTGCTGAAGTATCTGAAATTCTCTTGACTTCTTTTTCAAGGTCCCAGGATAGTTGCTGTGACTTCAGCCATTTCATTCCCCTTTGAGGACGGTAGAAAGAGAAAGGGGGAAGGTAAAAGGGACATGCCTCCCAGCTGGGGCAGTCCTTCAAAGAGCTTTCCTGGAAGCCTCACTCGGTGACTTGAGAGCACATCTCATTACCCCCCCCCCCCCCACGGTTGCAGGGAGGCTTGGCAATGTAATTTTATTTTATTTTATTTTATTTTATTATTTTGTAATTGATTATGAATATTCATGAGATACAAAGCTGATTGTCGCCCCTCGTGCCCAAGATGTGAAGTTCAGATCCATACTGGCAGCACACACCTTACTACAAATTGCATTTGTACCCCATGTCCCACACCCAATTTTCCCCAACCTCCCTCTCCCTCCCCCTTTTCCCCCCACTCCGCTTTGTATCCCAAGGAATGTTCTCTCCCTCTGCAAGTCCAATGCTCAACTGTGGACTTTCTTTCCTTCCTTCTTTCTTAGCTCCCACATATGAGTGAGCACATGTGGTATTTATCCCTCTGTGCCTTGCTTATTTCACTCAACATAAGTTTCTCCAGGCTAATCCATGTTGTTGCAAATGGGAGTATTTCATTCTTTTTTATGGCAGAGTAGTATTCCATGGTGTATATATACCATAGTTTCCTTATTGAATCATCCATCAATGGACATTTAGGTTGGTTCCATGTCTTGGCTATTGTAAGCAGAGCTGTGATGAACATGGGAGTGCAGGTATCTCTTCCACATGATGATTTCCATTCCCCTCGGTATATACCCAGAAGTGGGATTGCTGGATCATATGGAAGATCTATCTGTAGTTGTTTGAGGAAACTCCATACTGTTTTAAACTGAGCATATTACTGTGACCAAAAATATAAGGGTTCTGTTAATAAGAAGGAGAAAGCTGATATTGAGCATGCACCTAGCAGCGTTTGCAATCTCCTTCCCCTCACAGTTGAGGGTTTTTTAAAAAACAGCTTTAAATTACTGTTCTCTGTTTGACCACTTTTTATTCACTCCTTAATACATATAGCTTCTGTCTCCACCACTTCTCAACAACTGTCTATATTTAATTCTCTCAACATATTGTACATTTCTATCTGGAGTATTTGTCTATAATTAAATCCCTTCTTATAAGATGTCTTACTTGCTTTAGATGCCATTATGCTGATCACACCCATGGTTGGACTCTTCCTTTTCAGCCTCTTTTCTGGGCCCCTGGCCCGTCTTCCCTTCTTGTTCCTGCACATTCTCTTTGGCAATATCATTCACACCTGTGGAATCAATTCTAATATGACCTACTCACCATCTATACTTTCTTCTAAGTCTTAGACCTTGAATTGCTAATCACCTACTAGATTCCTCCTTGAATTGCCAGCTATCCTACTACATAATTCCATCAGGGTAACTTATATGAAAATCGGATCCAAATCTACCATATTTCCTATCCCAGCTGATGTTACAGAATTAATAAGAGTAAGGAGGAAAAAAAAGACATGACCAAGAAAGTATTAATCAATTACGATGGGTCAGAGTCAATGTTAAAATATTTTCATCTCCCATCTCATTATCACTATAACCCTACAAGAAAGGTACGTTACTGTATTCATTTTACAGGTGAAGAAACTGAGACTTGGAAAAGATTGATAATTAAGACCAGAGAGATACTAAATGGTATTCTTTCCTAGACAGGCATCCAAAGTCATTAGGCTGTTTCTTCTTCTTCCCCCCACCCTTAAGATATCTAACAGAAACTTTCCCATATATTTGCCTGCCTAGGGAAGGTGACTTCTTTTATTTTATTCTATTTTTGGTCATAAAACAAGTCTTAATACATTTTAAAAGACGAAGATCATAGAAAATATGTTCTCTGATCACAATAACGGAAGGAAATTTACAAAATTCACGAATGTGTGGTTATTAAACAATACTCTCCAATTAAACAGTGGGTAAAAAGAAAAATCACAGGAAAATTAGAGTACTTTGAGATAAAAATCAAAGCACAACATATCAAAGTTTATAGGATTCAGGATTCATGAAGTGCTTAGAGGAAAATTTATATTTGTATGCTCCTATATTAAAAATAAGAAAAATCTCAAATCAGTAATGTAAACTTCTACTTTAAAAAAATAGAAAAAGACTTCTACCTCAACTCTCACCAAATTCAACAGAGTGCACCTTATAAACAAGTCTAAATACTATTCCATAGTCATTGATTTAATGCAGGATCTTAGCATTTCTTATCCCCACTAATTTGAATAGCTTTTAAAGTCTCCATACCAGTGTTACCAAATTTTGTTTTCTTTGTTATAAAAAAAAGGATATTTGCAAAACTAAATTCTGACCATGTCAGTACTTTGATTATATTCCTTCAGTAACATTTTATAGCACACAGAATAAAGACCAGATCCTCAGGATGATAAATAGAGCCTGTCATGGCCAGGCCCACATCTGCTTCTCCCTCACATTCGTCCTGTGCTTTAGCTGTGAGGAACTACTTGCTGACTCTTTGTCATTGCATGTGCTGGTCCCACAGAAATCCCTTCCCCTCAGCCTAACTTCATAGCTCTTTTTTGTCTTTTAATACTTCGATGACATACCACCCTCTTAGAAATTCCCTGGCTCTTCCAGGCAGGTATAGTGCCCTCACTAAATGCCTACAGTCAAGCATGAGCTACACTTAAACATGTGTAATGTATTAGAGTGATGCCCACCACAGGATACACCTCAGGTGCCGTGTTAATATACAGATCATTATTTATCTATAAATTCGATTTATCCATGCTATTTTTTCCCCTTCCTCACAATTAACATAAAATAATGAAGTAGGTTAACCCAGATTCTGTAAGATGTTAGTAGAATAAGGAGAAAACCTACAAGTATTATGTCCTTTGGCCACACTCTGGACAGAAGAAGCATTATACCACACCAACCACATCCACAGACAAACAGCCACGAAAAGCAAGGGATGCATTCCAAATGTTCAGGACTTTCCTCCTTTTTTTTCTCTATACCACATGGCATACTTGCTCCTGCTTTTCAGAGTATTAGTCAGCTTTGCTATAGTAACAGACAACCCCAAGTTTCTTTTTTTTTTTTTTTCTGCCCTATATAAAGATGACTGGTAAGGGGACCTTAACCCTTGGCTTGGTGTTGTCAGCAGCACGCTCAGCCAGTGAGCTAACCGGCCATCCCTATATAGGGATCCGAACCCATGGTCTTGGTGTTATTAGCACAACGCTCTCCCAAGTGAGCCATGGGCCAGCCCTCCAAGTTTCAACAACTCCTACAAGAAATGTTTCATTTTAAATGTAACTGCAGCTCCACTCCAGGATCCAGGATGAAATAACAGCCACCATCTGGGACTTGTTGTAACAGCATGAATGCAAGTTGCCCTGCCCAATTTCATTCCATGATTCTGTCGCATCTACTCACACTCACCTCAGTAAGCCATATGGCCAAAGCCTGACATTAGGGCAGAAAGTGAGAAGGTACAAGGAGATACCGAAAGTTACACACATAAGGGATAAAGTTACATGAATAAGAATTTACCCTTCTTCTAGGGGAGAAAAGAGTGAGTTGTGACAGTATTTCAGCCATTTGTTTCCTAAATTTTTCTTTGCAGACAGCATACCACAATGGAAGGAGGGCTCACCAGAAGTCAGGAGATGAGAATTTCAGCTTTTGCCCAACTCACTTAACCGCATTGAGGTTTTGTTTCCTCATTTATAAAATGAAAGGATAGGACTAGGTCATCTGAAAAGTATCTTCCCAGTAAGGCCACCCAAGTTTTGTGTGACATTTTCTCATTCTGACATGAGGAGGAAGGAAATGCAAAATGCTTCAAGAAAACCTAGTCTCCATTTATAAGGCTTGGTTCACACACATCAGGCCATAGATGTAAATCCTTTTATAATTTTATTGTGGGGTTGTTGTTATTGTTGTTTCTGTCAAATGTTGCTCCTCTCTCATCTAACAAGGAAACATGTCAGCTGTAGGTACTCTCGTCTGTTAAGAGTCTGCCAGTTGCAAATAACAGAAAATCCAAATCAAACTGTTGTACACAATAAAGATGATTTATTTATTTATTTTAATAAGATAGCTAAAATGTCTGGAGGAGGACAGGCTTCACGTATGGCTTGATTTGATGACCAAGTCATGCCACGAAGAGCCTGTCAGCTTTATTCCAAGACTGGCTCTTCTCTTGGTCATAAGATGGGTGCCAGTTGCAACAGAGTAACATACGCTTTTCCTTCCAGCTTAAAGGGAGAGTACTTGCCACTCAACTATTGACCCAAAATTCTGGACTTTACTCTGAGTGGATCAGCTTGTGTCAAATTCCCATCCCTGGGGCCGAGCCCGTGGCGCACTTGGTAGAGTGCTGCGCTGGCAGCGCGGCGACGCTCCCGCCGCGGGTTCGGATCCTATATAGGACTGACCGGTGCACTCACTGGCTGAGCGCCGGTCACGAAAAAACGACAAAAAAAAAAAAAAAAAAAAAAAATTCCCATCCCTGAATCAATCATAGTCAGAAAGAGAAGATGATTTGGCTGTTTGGCTCCTGCCCATTCACATCCCCTTGGCTTTGCCCAGCGGGCGATGGACACACTGAGAGCTGGAGAAGCAGCCAATCAAGTCCACGAGGAAAGTCAGAGACTTAGGAGGACATTCGAATCACTGCTTTGTACACTTCATCATTATTAAGAAGTATGTCACTGTCAAAGAGACAGAAAAATATAGTAAAGAACCCACCGCATTTACATATCCATGAGCATATTTTTATGCTTCTATATAGAAAATAGGATGACTAATTCTAATCTGGTTTTGTAAACGTCCAGCATGTTTTTCTACTAAGAGTACTTCCGTTGAGGAAAGTCAAATTGTCCGATTTTTAGGAGCTCTTAAAAATCTTCCTAAAAAAAGGTTTTGCTATAAACAGTGAAATGATTATGATGGGGGAAATACAAATCTACTCTACCATCCCTAGAAGTTACCCCCGATTCTTTTCATTGATTTCAAGATCTTAAGACTACCACAACCTATTTTGCTTGATTAACTCTTTTGTTAACATAAGCAGAATATTCTTTGACTTGACAGAAATAGGAGAGCACTACAATTGAGGGGGAGGGGTCCTAGATTAAAGCACATAGCACACCACAAATGCCAATCCCTCTTTTGTTCCTTTTTATTTCAATAAATAGCTTCCTCGTATTCCCACAGGAGTCCTTGGAAAAGCAGGCCATATGGGTAATGTGTGGAGTAGCTAAACAGGAGGGCAGCTTTGTGCTTCTGGAAAATAAGGTCTTACAGATGTGCCTTTAATCTTTTGGATGAAATATTGGGAATTCCTGGAGCATCAGTCATATTTACTCCAAAAGAAATGCTAAAATGTATTCCAAACACAAATATAAGTGGTTTTTGGTTTATCTGCTTTTGTTCCTCTCCAATAGCTTGGAAAATTGAGTCAACTGCATGTGAACTTCTCATTGACAGCTAGACAGAATATAGCCTCCTCTGAATTATTCATGCTAATTATGGGAAGGAGAAGAAACGTCATGAATAAATTAAATTTACAGTTGAACAAAAAAAATTTATCTCCATGACATATTTTATTTGTCCTGGAGATAGAATGTTTCACAATATATTACAATCATTTATAATGTTTTGTCTATTAGACTTGGAGTTTTAGGGTCATCAAGTGATATGGAATTGAGGCAGGCACTAGAACTATAGAAATCAGCAAGCCACAATTGGTCATCTGAAGGAATTTAGAGTCTTACAGATGACATGGATAAGAACTAAGGTTTACAAAACAGTAATGTAATTGCTATGACAACTGTTGTAGGGATATGTGGGCTGGGGGAAGGGGAGCTTGGAGTAATGGAGAAATTCCAAAGGTAGGTACTACGTGAGCTGAGTTTTAAAAGGTGAGGTATCTAGACAGCTGGCGAGGAAGGCATAAATGTAACAAGCGTAATGTAACAAGGAGACCACCAAGTGGTCCACAGAGCTTTGGCCAGCTCCAAGCAGTAGTAGACGTCTAGGCTTGACTGTTCCCACAACCTTGATTGGCATTTGTCATGAATGCTTATAATTCTAGGTTGCCTTGGCATCCATTTCGAGTGCAAATTTAGCTTTCTCATGTGTATGGCTAGGGCAATTGTCAGAATCCTGCCGATGTAGCCAATTGTATTGTCAGGTTAAGGCTAGGGCCCACAGACCCTTCGAACCTGCTGTACAGACTGGGTCACAGACCTCTCATATGCCAGGCTGGGTCACCAGACCCCTTACACGTAGGCCCATGCTAGGTAATTGGGAAAGATTCCGGGAGCCGTTGGCAGATGACATAAGCTCAGTCCTCAGCTTCCTCAGCAGCCACAGCAGCAGAGGTGGTGGCCTCCCAGAGCGTCCCAGAGGCACTGGCAGCAACAGCCTCCAGCACAGTAGCGGCCTCCCTGTGGCCCCCCCGGCAGGCACTGTGGCTCAGAGCCACTTGTCTTTTATACTTAAGTCCAATAACCCAGGACACCTGGGCGCACACACACAATTACATTAGACAACAACCAAGGAATACCTGGGCACACGTGCATATTTACATCAAATGCTTAGCAGGACTCTGAACGTCTGAGGCGCCCTGACCATTTTCCTATATTTTCCCTACACATGCCAGAGGCAGGGCTCAGTTACCCTTGATACAGGTTCCAGTTCTACACCACACTCAAACGGCTCAAGCAAGGAGCTGGAGGTAAGAACTTAGAGGCATTTCTCCTACCCAGAAGACTGGGCTCCCCATTTCCCTGCAGCTTCCTTTAAAAGGACCATTCAGGCATTTGCCCATGCACTTAAAGTGACCCACACCCTATTTCCTCATATATACTGTAATTGCCACACTTTTTCCCTCTCTCTCCCACTGTCTGCACGGTGTGTGTATGTACCCCTCCCTCTACCTCCCCCCTCCCCCCAGGTCTGTAATTACTAAAAACTCTTAAACTTCACATAGTGGTGTGTCATTGAAGCTATGCCTGCAATCCCACCCCTGACAGTGAAGCAGCCCCCAGGGGAGCCACGCAGGTGGCTCCTCTGCTGGTGCTCTTCTGTCGGGGCCTCCGGTGGCTGCTGGAGATAGTAGCTATGAGCTAAATTGATGGAGAAACTCTAAGAGTTTCATTCAAAACCGCATCACAAGTAGTTATGGCAGTTAAGTATCATGCAAAGAACTTATTTTTTTAATGTTATTTTTTTAATAAGCAAATAAGTGCTTATTTTTTAAAGCATAGATTTCTGGATGCCACAACTGACCAATAAATATGAACACTGGAGTTGGCCCCAAGAATCTGCACTGTTAACAAATTATCCAGCTATTTTAACTGTTCACTAAAATTTGAAAATTATTGTTCTGTGACATTGGATGCATATTGTAATCACCAAGGAAGCCATAAAAGATGCCAGTACCTGGGCCCCACTGTAGATATTGTAACCCAGGCATCGGTATTTTTTCACAGCTCCCAGGTGATTCTAATGTGTAACTGATTTGAAAACCACTTGTCTAGGGGAACAACCAGAGTGTGTTTTACTTTTCTTTTTGCTACATGCGTCCCCAGTGACTTTTTAGAACAATCACAGTCCATTTCTCTAAGTACTAAAACACACTTTCACCAGCATCAAAGTAATGACAGTCTGTTTTTGGTGTTTTGTTTGCCAACAATTTGAAACAAGTTTTGCAGTCTGGTATAACCACCTAATTATGCCTTTATCCCCCCAAAAAAAAAAAAAAAAAAAAAAACCAATCAGGATAATTGAAACAATATTAGACAAGACAAAATCTTTAGGGAGAAAGTATCTGGTAGTCTCAAGTACTGTGTGCTGGGATTAAATATTCCAAGAGCTCTATCTCAGGGGACTCCAGAAACTGTTTCATGAATAGTCTTTTTACACATGTGAACACACCAAATAAACATCGTGAATTTTCCAATATAAAGTCCTTCTTTCACGGGCAGGTGTTTGTTGTAAGATCATTTAGGAGACATTCTGAGGTATTTTATCTATTTGTTAATTTGCTTGTTTATCCTAATACCTATTTATACTTAGAGTAAAAAACCATTAGCTGCCTTTTAAATGGATCAT
This sequence comes from Cynocephalus volans, assembly GCF_027409185.1. NCBI lineage: Eukaryota > Metazoa > Chordata > Mammalia > Dermoptera > Cynocephalidae > Cynocephalus > Cynocephalus volans. The sequence goes on along the minus strand of NC_084468.1, from coordinate 77,241,721 downwards.
TGCCCTCAAACTTGTATAATCACCACCTGTTCTGCAGTGCATCCCCATTTGTTAAGAAGGGAAAAAGAAGGAAAACTCAGCCAATGACTTAGTATTCCAGCTATACCAAAAGATTTTTTAACAAAAATCTGTGGACTAGTCTCTCATTTCTTGGGGTACAACAACAGTGAGAAAGATAATAAATATCAAAAAGATGGATGTAAGGGGACAATTTTATTTATTTATTGACTGAAATAATGGAAACCCCAGAATTTTTAGTAGCTGTTAAGCCAGAAATAGTGGGAGAAGGGGGGGAATGTGTAAGAAGAAAACAAATTATCCTTCTTCAACTCTTGATGAAGATAGATCTCAGCTGTTTTAGTTCTGGGGCCAGTGTTGTTGACCTTGTAAACTAAGGTTGCTGAATAGAACAGAGAACAAGGTCAGCCTGATTGTGTGTGTGGAAAGTGGTGAAACAGCCACTCTCATACATGGTGTCCTCTCCAGAGTGCTTCTACCTGACGATAGAAAGTGAAAAGGAAAAGGTAAAATCCATTCTAGAGCATCACCTTTATCACTTTTCTAATAATGTCTACAGGCCAGGTATGTGCATTCATTATGTTTTGTCCTAGCATAAAATGAAACCTAATTAGATCCTCTTTCATTTTGGCCTTGTAACCATCAGTATCACCAAAAGCATTCATGATCTTGCACAAGGTATTGTAGTCTTCGTTGACGTTAAAAATCAAAGGCAACCAATTCTATGGATGGAGCTGGCACATACAACATGAGCCTGGAACATCTTATAGTGTCAGAAAGTAAGGAAGTGCTCAAAGAACAAAACGATGGGGCATATCGAAGGGACAAAGGAGCCAACCTGAAAGACGTCCCAGTGATCAAAGCTGGAACAATTTGAACAAAATAATTAATGCAGTGTTGGATTATAATCCAAAGTATAAAATAAATATCCATGAGTGCATACTGATATAAATTAATGACTGGATAAATAAGCAAATGGGGAAAGAGAGACAAATCTTTCTTACAAAAGAATTCCAAATAATTTATGTAGATACTCTCCCCTCCAGAAGGTGGAGCTTAATCCCCTATCTCTTTAATGTGAAATGGACTTAGTGACTTGCTTTGAAAGAGTAGAGAAAGGGAAAAATAATAACTTCATAGTGGAGAAACCTAGTAAACACTACCTTGACCAGATAATTGATGCTAACATCATCAGTAATAAATCAAGCTTATAGCAGTCATGAAAAACAAGGGAAGAGGCTTGCAAGTTACTTCAGTTGGTTAAAGCAAGATGTCGTAACACTGAAGTCAAGGGTTTGGAACTCAATACCAGCCAGATGCAAAAAAAAAAAAAAAAAGAGAACTAAGGAGACATGACAATTAAATACCGCGTGGTATTCTGGATTGGATACTAGATCAGAAGATAAATTAGTGAAAAAACTAGTGAAATCCTGCAGGTCACGTTCACAATAACATACTAGTGTTGGTTTCTTAGTTTTGACAAATGTGCCCTGGTAGTATGTTGACAATAGGAGAAACTGGGTGAGGGTTATGTGGGACTCTCCATATTATCTTTGCAACTTTTCAGTGAATCTAGAACTATTCCCAAATAAAATCTGTATTTAAAAAAAAGGCAATTCAACATTATCAAAGCATGCGTGATGATACTGTCAAGTTAAAAACATTTATTTGACAAGATATGAAGGTAATTTTTTAAATTTTGTAAATTAAGTGTATTTTAGAGGAAAGAAGCCAGGAAAATACTATGAAAATGTTATGCATAGGATTTAATATAGTTACACTTCTTTGTGACAATTCAGGAAGGCTTCCACTTTCCTAAAACAAATAAAAGATCAGTATTATTCACGTGCTTTCAGTAGTAAATTTTCTTCAGGTCTTACCAAGCCTTAGACCACCATGCAACAGGGTAAACACTTCAAAGGTTTTACTGCAAGTACCCACTGTTCATTATTAGATCCGCAATCCATCGAGGCTCCCTCTTTTTCCCTGTTAATTCACAGTGTTTTCCACTCTCTCTTGAACTGCTGTGTACTTTAGCTCCAGATGAGGCCTTATAGCTTCTTTAACTGCTTCTGTTTCTCAGCCATCACTGCTTTTGTCTTTATGCTCTTGTCTAGAGAGAGAGCAACAAAATTTGGAGAAGAGTTTTATTTCCATCATAAAGTGTATAAAATTGGATCAGGATTAGATAGAGTTCAAAGTAATTTTGACAACCTTAGTCTTGATTCTAGATCAGAGTTTCTCAAAAAAAGTGGTGTGAAGATCACCTGCATCAGAACCACCTGGGATATTGAATCTTGGCCCAGACCTACTGACTTAGAATCTATGGGGTGGGACCCATAAATCTGATTTTAGCACTGAATCCCAGGTGACTATTTTGCCCACCACTACAGGAGGTTACAACTCTCAGGACTTCCCAAAGGATTTCTCACCCTTAGTTTTAGCTTCCTTCTGTGGGAGAATGTGAAACTTTTTTGAGCAGTCTCCTAACTCTAAGTGAATGTTAGGGGGCTTGAGAGGTCAGAGGCTAAGAAAGCTGTGTCTTGACTCTTTATAAAGAGAGGTAGACTCTAAAAGAAAATGATGTTTATTCAGGAATAAGGTATTGCAATAGGAGTCCATGTGCCATAGTAAACTGTGTGCATGTTCAAGAAGGTAAAGGAAGACAAAGGTTTTTAAAGGAAAAGTGAGGAAGATCCGATCGTTGTTTTGAATCAATTATCCTTGGTTACGAGGATCAATAACACGGGTGGAACCAGCTCAAGGTTTGACAGGCAGTTGCTAGGCAGATGTCCTCACAGAAGTATTTTTTTGTGTGTAAGGGTGTGATGGCCTTTATGCAAGGTTGTGGTTTTTGCATTTTTTTGTGATAGGTCTTATTATCGAGCATTCATGCATGAAACCCTTCCTATATGGTCTCCTCTGGCTTTATTTGTCAGAATTTGTAACACAAGTGACTCCATTTTAATTCTGACAACTTTCACAGAAGAGTATATCAGTCCCAAAATAAAGGACTCATAGAAATAAAACTTCTTGTGACTGTTTCTCAATATCAGCATTTCCAAGAATGCTACGCAAATAGGGCCCCTACCAAGACCCAGCTACGAAAGCCTTCATTGAGAAGTGCACTAACACATTTGAACATTATTTCCATGACTTGCTTCACTTTTGTCAGTGGATTTCTTGCCACATTTTCTAGACTAAGAATAAAATAAGTGTCACATACATGATGTAATAGAATTAGGCTGAACCTATATGAAGAATTGATCATTTTAGCTGACACCGCTTAGTTAAAAAATTCCCCCAAAAGATATTTCTTTTCTCAAAGCTAGAATAATTTGAAAAATGTACATGTTTTATACTTGTTTAATTTTCCTTTGATAGCTATAATTTCTATTGTCTGCTTCATTGTGAACATATTATTCTCATTTTCTTCTCATTTCATTTGAAATGGTCAAGCTGTCTTTCCTGTCAATTAGTTTAAATAAGAAAAAGTATCTCTGTGCACATAATATCCAACTTCAAATAGGCATTATTTCGTTAACTTCGTGCATTGGAGACATAATAGTTGCTTGTTACACCATAGCATAGCACAACTCGTATAAATCAAATCTAAATGGGTCATTCATTAAAAAGGTAGTGTAAAGTATCCTGAAAAGTAAGGTCCCTTAGTTTAATTTAAATGGTATTTTTTCATAAAATCCTAATTTTGCTATTGTAGTTCAAAAACGTATCTATTTTAATTAATTCCTGAATTCTTTACTCAAAAATAACACCTTCAAAAGAAGAGATTAATGCTGGTAAGACCTTAAGACAAAACAAACCTAAAACACCAGCATAGATGTTTCTAGCCAAATGCAATTGAGAGCTGTATGTATGTTTTTGTTCTTGGATTCAATATTTCCTAAGAAAATAATGTGCAAAAAGCTGATGATAGCCATTAAAATGTCAAATTGAATTATTTAACAGACAACAGTACTTTTTAAACCAAATAAATGATTCTTTTAATATTTTGAATTCTGAGGTAATACAATCTTGACCAGCTTAGAATGATTAATGAGGTCTACTTGACAAAAACCCTTTGTGTCCTAAAAACCTTTCAAGTATTTTTTTTTTTTTTTTCTTGCTTGAAGGTATATGTGTTTTCAGGGCATTTGGCTCTATTTTAGCACATATAGGAGGAAAAGCTTTACAGTTATAGAGTATATAGAAGTTTAGTTATAACTTTTTTGAATTGAAAATTATTCTATTTATTCATTCAACAAAAATTTTCTCCACCCTTTTCATATGCCAGGCACTGTACTAAACCCTTTGAGAACAAATACTGACTGTCCCTGTCCTTATGAAGTTTGAAACCTAGTGCTATGATTTTATCTCTGAAAGTACAATGACTTTTGGTCATTTTCATGCCAGTTAGATTCATGGCTTATCAATAAGAATTTTTAGTATTATTACTATTTCAACAACACAACAAAAACAAACAGGGAATCTTAAACATGATAGAAACCTGAGGCATACATTATACATGAAATAATTCATAATCAAGGCACTATGAGTTTTACAGAATTACTGATCACAGTATTTATTATAGAATTTAGTCAATTATATGGCAAATTGGAAAAAAGGATAGTACCTGAAAAAATGCTAATTCTGTGATATGACTCACACTCCCTGAAAAATTAGGGGACACATCTTTGTAAGTTTATCAGAAGTGTGTATGCTGAAGGGTCAAGAACTTGTCCTTTCCAAATAAATAATTATACAATATAAAAAAGCAAAGGAGGAAAAACTGTCACTTCTACTCTACTATAAAAAAAAGCGTGAAGCCCTTTACCTTCTTTGATTGTTCCTGTTTACAAAATTATATTACATAAATTAATTAAGAAGTTTCATTCTGAGTAATTCATAAAAACTTCAGAAAGCAGTTCTTCATTGTGAGGTTAATATTATATACACATATTAAAATTTAAAGCCTAGCCATTTTACCACCTAATCAATAAATTCGAGAATAACCTAGAAACTGCTTGGTTTCTCCCAACTTTTAGTTCAGCTCCACCTTTCCATTCACCATTACTAAGTCCATAAAGGATTTTTGCTGGTTGTCAAGGAAACTATAATATAAAGGGGCTTGAAAATGGTGATAATCTCATTTCCCATAAACCTGTAAACAAGAGATAAACTGAATAGAGAAAGCACAAATGCATTCATCATCCCATTGGAGAAAATAGATTTTAAATTATCCTACAGAAAGTCTCTTCAAAAATAGAGCATGCTGTTTTATAGTAGGAAAAAAGAAAAAGCAAGAACCTGAGGGATTCTCAAGAGGTACTGGGATAAATTAGGGGAAAAAATGTAACATGAACTACAGTGATACATGTTCATTGCAAATTCAGGAGGTATTTTTTTCTTTGTCTAATTTAAAAATTGGAATCGCAAGGCTGCAATTCTGCCAATATTACTTTGCCATTGTTATACAGTGGGACAATTTTACTTGTTAGTATAATATAAGCAATTCTTGGGAAGTTAATGAAAACAAAATCTCAGCAGTAGCTTTTTTGTATTTCCCTGAATGATTTTGGAAATATCCAGAACTATCATTTTATTAAAATTCTAGGAATTAACTTAAATTTGTGGAAATTTTACTTTTCCTATTTTCCAAATTTTGGAGTTATAAGAATGAACAAAAACAACCTCTTTGACAAAAAAGGAAGAAGAGAAGAGGGAGAAAGATGAAAAGGAGGAGAGGGTGAGAGAAAATTGTTAGCAATTATGTTGAAATTATTGCATGGTTCAGTACGGTCATTTAAAAACCCAAGTAAAAGTTAGGAGTGGGGATAGAACAGGAAAAAGTAAGTATGCAAAATACTGATAGTAGGGAAGGTCACAACAATCAAGTTTCAATTATTTTACAATTTAGATAAAAACAAATCCTACATAAGTAGCTGTTCTAACACTAATTGCATATAAAATCTAAATCAGCACGTAATTGTGTTTGCGATACCCTCCTTGATGAAACTTTAGTCAGGCTCCTCTGAACCCTCTTCTTACTGAGGCCTCGACCTGTGGGCTTCCATTCCCATCCTTGCATTGCCCAGTTTTAGCAAGAGTCCTGCTAAGTCAGTTTAACAAGAATCCCCCGCCCCCCACCGCCCCTAATATCTGATTACCCTAGCCTGCCTTCAGCGTGAATCCTGTCAAGTCAGTTTAGCCAGAATCTCCCCTTACTCCTGATGATTCCTCTTAGTAATTTTCTATCCACTCTTCCCCACTCAGCCCCATTTGTCCGTGCTATATTCAGAATTGAGCCCGGTTCTGTTCTGAGGTGTCGTTTTCCCTATTGCAACAGTACCTGAATAAAATCAGTTTTTACTGCTTGAACTACTGTCCAGCTCTGGTTTTCTTTAACAATATTCAATTAAATATTTTACTACATACCACCTTCTATGGTCCTCTACTTCATGCTGCTAATATCCATCTCTACAAATACTAAAACTAAGTCTAACTCCCTTGAGACCCAAAGCTATTTATTTCTTTCATACTTCCCTGTCCCTCCCTCCAAGAGTAGCCAGCAGAGAAATAATAAATGCTCCGAAGATATAAGTAAATTAAATAGGAATGGGATTGATTTTCTCAAAGACTGAGCAGGGAGGTAACTTTTCAGTCTTGATCTGTTTTCTTCTATCACTAAAAATATATATTCATGTCTTCTAAAGTTGAGTTTTAGGTGTCCTTCTCATTGAACAGCTTTAAAACTAGGACAGTCTCAAAGTTAGTTTTTAACAGAGCTATCAAGGTTTAAAGGTTTAAAAGGAAAGTTCAAAATCTATTTAGCTTACTTAGAATTTATTTGACAGATTTTTCTCTAAAATTGAAGAAAGAGAAATAGAATAATGTGGTATGCATAGGCTTTCTCTAAAATAAAAATATCTCTTCCAAAATAAAATTTGACGTCCCATCTTTTGTTAAGACCCAGATTAAATTGCTATGTTAAAGATGCACATAATGCTGTTACCTGCTGACTAAGAGATGTTACCTGAAGAACTAGCTACTCCTCAGCTGCCTGTGCAATACCCAAAATGCCCCTGTCCCAGCACTTTTCATACTTCATTCTTACTAATGGTCATTCCTGCTGGACTGTAAGCGTGGAAGGAAGGGACTGTGTCGAATTGGTGACTAATTTCATGCATGCACAACAAATCATTCATTTTGTGTAGTTTTTATTTTTTATAGCGAAAAGAAACTTCAAATAATTTTAAATCTGAATAGTAGTAATAATAACAATCATGAAAATTTTCATAATGCTTCATTATTCATAAACTAATTTTGCATACTTTTTTTTCATCTGAATATCAGTACAAATTTCTGGAGTGGAATAATAAGTTGTTATCTTCACTCCACAGCAAGTGAAAAGTTGACCTAGAGAAGGTTTAATTCATTATACATAAATATTTAACTGCAGGGGGATTCACTAATAGAAGAAATGTGCCTTCATCTTTTAGAAATACCATTTGTAAACTACATAGTGATCCTTTGATGGGGGGGGGGGATTAATGGCCTAACTATAATCCAGATAATAACAATGTGTGCTATAATCAATTTTATTCTATTTAAGGTGCAATTTATCTTTTTTTTTTTTTTTTGGTATAACTGAAAAAAAATAAGTAAAAAGAATTTAGTAGAAAAATTTAGTATGTGTTTTAAGATCAAACTACCTTTTTTTTGTATAACTAAAAAAAATAAATCAAAAGAATTTAATAGGAAAATTTAGCATGTGTTTTAAGATCAAACTGATATCAAATGACATGGAATAATGTTCTTAGCACTCTTGTCAGTAATTGCCCATTATCCTGTAAGCTTCATCCAGAACTAGTACAGTGATAAATTTCCTTTTAACAAAGTAAAGCAACATTGTACTCTGCTGTTATAACCAGATAATCTACTAATAAATGTTAAAGGTTGGGAACAGGGAACACTTATTTGGGATGGTGGAAAGACATTGTCCTGAAAGAAGAGACTGGCAAAGTATACTGGAAATTCTGCTCCTTCAACTTTCCTTCATAAATCCCAGGTAAGTACCTCTTCCACTTACAACATAGATAAAATGTTCATTATTCTTCTCTGCATTAGTCCTTAAATGTTTTATAAACATATGTAGACGCTTATGTTTTATTTTGTATTTCAAAAATAACAATATGCTTTGAAAAGTGAATTCAGTGTTATTTAAACATATGTGCACAGACCTTGGAGTTCAGTCACAAAGGTCCCACTGGAAAATTTTTCTCTTCCAAATGTCAGAAGGGCTTTGGGTCACTGAGAATTTTCCTTTGTTTTCCCTCCTGTCCTTGTCAAGATCCAACCATGCCAGCAGGGAATGAAATCAGCAGGATGCTTTGCAGTCAGCTTCAAAAAAGCCACCTCTTCACTAATGAGGAGGCATTGAGAGGAGACAGCCACAGAGTCTGATAAAATTCCACTAGAAAACTTTTTATGTTACATTTTCCACTAGAAAATGATGGGCACATTTCCCACTAGAATCAGATGAAAAGAAATATATAAAATCATGAAGAATATTATAATAGAAATATCATAGCCAGGTGTAACATAGAGACACACGCAGCTTTGAAATCTACTTAACTCAATATGATTTGAACTCCATGTTTTAAGAGAGTTAAATTTTTAAATTATGCCAAGCATTATTTTAATTTTCTAACAAGTTGCCTTGAGAATCAAATGAAAATCATTTTCTGGCTTAAAGAGAGTCATTACTAATAAGATGTAAACATTTCCCTAATGGAAGCAGAAAACTTGAATGATCTGAGATCCCACCAAACTACACAGAATGACTTTGGTCTTGACAAAAGCCCTCATGAGACCATGCTGTGAATGGAGATGCTGAGGTGGAAAGAGGCCCACCTCTGTTCTGTGCTGCCAGGTGAGCACCTATTTGTGGGTAGAACACAGGTCACTCAAGATCAAAGCTAATATTGAGTCGTGCATAGGCCTGCGGCAGCCCTAGAGTCAAGGGAGTGAAGGTAATAAAGAACATCCCTTGACATTCTTTTCTCCAGCATAATTCTATGATTATGTTTCTGTTCCATGCTTCTGGTTAAATAGACACTATAAGCCAGGTGGCTTAAAATTTCAAACCTTTGGTTCAGACCATTCAAATGTGCTCTGGTAGAGTAGGGTGGGGGATTTTCTGGGTTGTCATCATGAAGGTTCAGATACATGGCCTCATCTGGAGGATACATGGAGCTGATCAAAAGCCCAACTGCACAGCCTCCTCTTTCATCACCTGGCTTTGGAAGAGAGGCTAGATATCACTCAGATGTGTACTCACTTTGTCCTCCCACCAAGATCTCCTGGTTTTTTATAAAAGTTACCAGGAGAGAGTTTCCACTAGAAAAAAGAAAATTGATTTTATAGAGAAATTTCTGTGATATACTATGCACACAATGCTGCTGTGACTTTAGACCAAAGTAAGGCTCTCAGGGCCAAGTGTAATACTTCCATCCTAGTGTTCTGTACGCAATCTCTAACAGGACTGCATCTCCATGACAGTGTATAAGCAGTGTCCCACAAGACACAAGAGACAAAAATTCTTGGTAGTTTCAACACCCAGAACATGTGGGTACCTGAAATACCTAGAAATACACCAAAGCTTGTGATTTTAAGCAGTGTCTTTCACTGTATAGTACATTATTGGGATAGATAGTAGCACTCATTTCCATATTTGGATGGTTGTTTCATATTTGGATGGTTGAATGGTTGTGTAGGAGAATGTTCTTTTTTATATGAAATGCATACTAAAGTAATCGGTGATGGGATTTCAGGTCAGTAAGTCACTCTCAAATGGTTGAAGAAAATAACAATTTTTTGTATTAAACTTGAAATTTTTTTAATTTTATCAGTTTGAGATTCCTTTAAAACTACACACACACACACACACACACACACACACACACATACACACACACACGTAAACTCACTCCCTGACCTGGCCTACACCTACCAATAATTCCAGCATTTTTACTCACTATTCCTTGTCATAAATCCTGTACTCTGGTTTGTCTAGTTTATTGGCTATTCCCCTAACATACCAGACTGCACTTTCCCATTGACATGACTTTGTTCTGTTACCCCCATCCAAGGAACTTTCCAAAAAACTCTACTTGTCAAATTCTATTCTTCCTCGAAGGCCCCTTTTAAATGACATCTCCTCCATGAAATCTATCAGAGCCTACTCCAATGCCTCATACACAGTGTGTGCTCAAAATATATCTAATGAAAAGAATTCAATCACTTCTGATTGGAATGGTTAAAGGTAAGTTAACAGAGATTGCACATGAGTTGGGCCCTTCAAGATCAGCAGAAATTAGTTCAAAGGTAGATGAAGACAACTTTTATTCTGCGAACAGAGAGTAAAGAATATATTAATCAGGGTTCTCCAGAGAAACAGAACTGATATATAAAGAGATTTATTATAATGCACTGACTCACACAATTATGGAGGCTGAAATCCTCACACTCTAGAGACCAGGAAAGCCAGCATTATTCTTTGAAGGAAGGCCTGGGAGCTGGAAAGCCAATGGTGTAGATTCCAGTTTGGGTCTCAAGGCCTGAGAACCAGGAGCACCAAGAGCGGTAGATCAATTCCAACCTCCAACAATCAGGCAGAGGGTGAATTCAAACTTCTTCCACCTTTCTGTTCTAGTCATGCCCTTAATGGATTGGATGAAGCCCACCCACACCGGGGAGGGCCATCTCCTTTACTCAGTCTACCAATTCAAATGCTTCCAGAACGCTCTCAAAGACACACCCAGAAATAATGTTTAACCAGCTATTTGGGCATTCTGTGGCCCAGTCAAGTTGACACATAAAATGAACTATCACAAAGAAGGTGATCAAAAAAGGAGACTCAAAGTGGTTATTTGAAGGTGAATTTGAGGCTGCAATGTAATGATTCATGGGAAGGAATGTAGGAGAGATTCACATTTTTGTAACTGGCAGTATAGCAACCAAACCCTGCTGTGTATCAGGACTGGATAATAACCTAGATGGCTAATGAAACTAAGGAGAAATGAAGAGATTTTCATGTACGAGTAGTTAAACAAAGCAAGACAAGATCCTTTTCAAATATGGAGAATGTTTATATTTTATTTCATTCAATTGCTTGAAGGAACATGGGATTGGATCACAGGCAAAGATTAATGATAATCTTAAGACATTATAATGGGAAGAACAGCCATTCTGAATGAACAGAAAAGAATTACATATTCTGGCTGTAGATTTCCCAAGCCACTTCCCTGGAAAAAGATGCTCTAAATTAAAAATATATGTATTAGTCATAGTTATGAGAAATCAAACATATACCTGCTAAAGAGACAAATCATTCCAGCTTTTCCTTGAATTTCCTCTCTAATAAAACGTATGTGGTAATGATCATAATTCCTAAGTATTCAGAATATTTCATCAGAAAACCACCAAAAATTGTGCAGATGTTACTGACTGCTACTTTAATATGAATTCCATATTTTAAGAGGACTTCTTCAAGGATGGAAAAAAGAATAAAAGGATTTCAGTTTCTGAAGGAAAATATTGGAATTATGCCATTTTTCACGAATCAGCAGTTTGGCAAATAAAGGTCTCACTCACAAAACAAAAAGAAGCAATTTTATAATCAAAGTTGCCAACATGAAACATCTGTCACTTCACCCTTAACCCTGAACCCTTTTTCTCTATGACATTTTAGATTTTCTATTTGTATTGAGCTGTGGTTCACCTCTTTTTTCAATCCTTTCACTTCACTAACAATTTCACTTATACTACCAAAGAACTAACTTTCACAGTGTCTTAATAAAGAAATACATTTTTACAAAGATTTCCTGGGTAAAATGTATCAAAATTGATCTCAAAATGTTTGGAACTTCTTCACTCACTTAATGCTTTCATGTCTCTCTGTTTTGAGCCTCTCCCACAGACCAGTACCTAGTTTTCCTCACTAGACCTTTTTCTTTCTCACAGCAGTCTCCTGAGTCTAGTGTGCCTTGCATAGAAGACCCTCAAGATACCTTCTGACCCTGAGATTCAGCCATCTGTGAGTATAAATTGTCCTTGATGTATTAATTAGAATTAACATTGCCCATCTCAGGTCGCTTTAGCTTTCTCCTTTTCAAAGGTGAAAATTAAACTCATTAGGCAAAAAGAAATCATGTGGCAAATTCTTTGCAAATTATCGTTCCCTTGGGTTTCTTTCCTAGGGAGGAATTAAAGGGTAAGGGGCTCATTTGCACTCTAGGAACGAATAATGATGGCTTATAATGACCGTGACAATAAGCACCATCCCATGGGGTCTAAGGTTTAGAATAAATCAGGGTGGGCCCAGTGTGAACCAGGAGTGATCCTGATAGGCAGTGGGCAGGGAACCTGATGAGAAAGGCAGTGATTGCTGTCATTGCTTCCCATTAATCTGTGGTTTGCTTTTTGTGGGTATTGATTTGTAGGTGACCTTGAAGAAATTTCTCTCCCAGCCACATGCTTGCATTCTCTTATCTCTTGATTTAGAGATCATTAGGCATTACTAAGGAAGACCAAGAAGAGGAAAATATGTCTGAAATATGTGAAAAAGACCTAAGCAAATATTCAGACTATTTTAGTCTATTTGATTGACTATGCTAAACCTAAGATATTAATAATTGTTGTGGGAAAGGTTATTTGGGAACATCCAGCAAAGTATAGTAAATCCCTTTCTGCACAAAATGTTTCCTGAACTAAATTCAGAGTGGAATAGTAGAAACATTTTATTTTTATCAAGTTGACAACGTCATCGCATCTTCTCAAATTCTTACATAAGAAAGAATATCATTCTTTTATCCATAAACTTGAATATTCTGAGGCAAGTTGTGTCTATACAAACAAAACTAATTTATAAGTCATGTGTCTTCAATCAGTCTTTTGAAAAAACAGCAAATTAACTTGACAGAAAATGTTAGCATTTTAAACAACTGGTTAGAAATTAGTACTGAAAAATAGTTGTTTGGGGCCAACCCCGTGGCTCACTGGGTAGCGTGCGGCGCTGGGAGCACCGAGGCCGCAGGTTCGGATCCTATATAGGGATGGCCTGGTGCACTCACTGGCTGAGCGCGGTGTGGACGACACCAAGCCGAGGGTTGTGATCCCCTTACCAGTCACCAAAAAAAAATTGTTGTTTGGTTAAGACAAACTGTATCTCTATAAAGTAATGATTGATTTTGTTACCTTGGGGTAAAACATTTCAGAAGAATTGGTTCCTTGGTATTTAGAGTTGAGTACTAAGTTAAGTTGCAGAGAAAAGAAATCCTTAAAAATTCACAGAGTTGAGCAACACCATATTAAACTTTACTATATTTCCAATTATTAACAAATTCTTATTTTTAGTTAGTCTCAATGAAATTAGTTGACAGTAAATAATAGTATAGTCATAGCAAATGTCTCAAAGTTAGTGAGAATTATTATAGATAATTTTCATCACACACCTTCCCTACAAAGTCAATAGATTAATAACTAAATAGGGAAGTTACCTGAAGTTTGGCTGCCAGGAAGGATTATATAAACTAATTATATAAGACCTCAGAGGAAACTGGTCTCATCTACAATCTTGATAAAAAGGAGGGGAGAAAAGATACCACAAAGGAAAAGATAAACAGATTCTTCAATGTACTATTCTTTCTTTGAAATAAAATACATCATAATTAAAGTAAAAGGGAAAAAGCTAATAAAATATTTTCAGGAAAAGACATAAAATTGAAAAGGTAAAATGTGAGCACATATAAGGAAAAATTAGTAAACAAATAAATGGAAAATTAAAGAAATCTTAAATTAAAATCTTGAAACGTTTTATACCTAAGTGCATAAAGTAAAAAAATAAGGTAATTATGCAGTAATGCGCATATACAAATTGATAATCATTTTAGAAATCATTTTTACTGTGTGTTCCAAAAATTATATAAATGTTACTATCCTTTGCAATAATAATTACTCTCCAGGGAAGTTTCTTAAGGATTATCTAAAAGAATGAATACCTATGCTTATTGCAGAATTATTTATTACAGTAAAAAACCTAGCAATAAGAAATAATTGATTAAATTTTGGCCTATTAATTCAATGGTGTGTTATTAGGCAGTAATTAAATTGTTATTTACAAGGATTCTGTAGCAACATGTGATAAATGTTAAGTGAAAATAACTCTCCAAAAACCATGCATAGCTGCAGACAGTAGAAAGGAATGTAGAAAAGGAAAAAAAACTTTCAGTGGAAATATTGTGAATGGTGTATCTAATTTTTAGCCACATTTTTGCTGTAGGTTATTTGGAGGAAAAGATAGTAGAGTAAAAGATTACTCAGACTTCTATTGGAATTCAATAATTTCAAGATAGTTAAAAATGAGTTCTTCTAGCTGCTCTTGCATTGTAATTTGTTTCAAAAACAACATCCTTCAATTATAAATATGCTGTGAGATAATATTTAATGAAATATTTGGTCAGTACTGCCAACTCAGATAGATGAGATTTGACAGGATGTTTTACTGAACTAATTGATAATGTTTTGGATTCTAGAACAAGTAACTGAGGTCTGGCACAGGTCGAGGACAATAGAAAAGGCCAGACAGACAGAACCAGAACTGTTCAAATTAGAGATCATCTCACAGTTCTTAGTAAGAAGAAAGTAAAACCAATACCAGAACTCTCCTCTATATCCTTTATAATTTTACCTATTTTATTATGTGTAAAAATTACTGCATGAATTTCATTAGAATGCAAGCTCAGTCTGCCTGCACAGATACTTTGGTTGCTTTCATAAAAGCTCAAGTCAATTAGAGCAGAGATCAAAAGCTAAGGACCTGGAGGCTGAATACAGCTTGCAGATTTATGTTTGGGTGGGCAGAATGCTTATAAAAGTTTGAATTGAAATACTTATGGTGGAATAAAGCAATCTGGACCAACTCATACATATATGTTACTTGCCTGGATCCCAGAGGCATTTCAGCTGACAATTCCTGTTTTAGATACAAAGTTTTAGGACTCAGAACTAGTGGGAAAATGACTGTGATCTGAAAGTCTTGTGAATAGGCCCATCATGGGAGCCCACTAGGGCTCCCTAATTCCTTGTTAGCTCAGTTTTCCCCACAAGGCCTAAGGCTGTGGAAACTAAGTTTGATTTCTTCAAAGCATGTGGTTGCTGAGGTTGCTGAGATAGGATCACCTCATCCTGGCCCTTTCTTCTCTTAGCCCAAGGGGTTGAGACATTTTGCAGCTGTTGTCTTGGGATTAAACCATCAGAGCAAGGTTGGAATCAAGCAGCCTTGGGTAAGTTGAGAAAGCACTGGGAGGCCTTTATTCTCTTTCTGTTCCCCTACTGAGACAGGCAGCTCTCAGCAACCCTTAATTGACTATTAGGCAATAATACTCGAACATAATGATGTTGGCATTGTTGATAGTGTATGGAGAATCCTCTGCCCCTGTTTAAAAGAAAAATATGATCATTTGGAACATGCTGCAATTAGGCATGGATTTCATAGAACACTTTCACCTGAGAATCTGAGAGGTTTATAGAAATTAGCTGGTTAACTTTTAATGAATAATAAACTTTTAATTCTTAGAGCCTGCAGTCCATATATAAAAATCCTAAATGAAATAATAAAACAAATAATGAAAACAATCTTTTCAGGGCTTTAAATATGTCCAATAGGAGGAAACATTTCACTTAATAAGGGCTTCAGTGTAACACGATCTATGAAAAAGCACATTTTCCCCCTCTAGCATTTTTTCACAACTAGATTCAAATAATACATAAATACTTCTCCATATACTGAGAGCATCTATTACCCAGGCATTCTTAACTTTTTGGTGACATCTACTGTACAAAGGAGAAAATGCTGTGGAATCATTTTAGGAACGATACTTGAGCTGCCCAGAGAGTATCTAGATTTTATTTCACATCATCTCTTTTTGTGTTCACAATGCTGAAACTTCTTTGATACTTCCTCAATATTAAGTAATCCTACTTTAAAAATTTAAGGATATTTAAGTAATTTCTGTATATATTGCATCATAGAAATATTGTCCTGTGCTAGCAAATCCTAACTTAATTTTCTGGTAAACAGTTTAAAGATGGCATTTCAGTTTAACAACTTGTAATAGTAATATTTATAGTAGAACTTGAATTTTAAAGGGAATCAAAGCTCCTAATAGGTTGTCACTTGACTTTCTATTCCCCGTTCTATCTATAAAAAACATGCACAATTATCCATCATGTACCAGGAACTAAGAAGCATGATTTATAAACACCCCTAATTATGCTCCACCTGAATCTTTTGGCTCTGTTCCACAGCTTATGGTTTACAAAAGATTTAAACACTTCATTTCATAGAGCATGATTATAACTGTCAGAGGCATTTGATAATTCAACAAAGTGAACATGTCTTATTGAGTATTTATTATACGCAGGTATTGTGCTAGACACTTTAACCAATGTAACATGTAATGAAATGATCTAGCTCCCAAAGTACAGCTCAGAATAAGAGGATTCCATGCTCCATAACACAGTCTAGTCTCACCCACTCCTCATATGAGGTGAGAAGATATTCCCCCTGTTGACTATGGTTCTCCAGTACTTACAAAAAAAAAAAAAAAAAAGCCCATCTTCTTTTAATCTGTGCATTGTAATCCAGTGGACAGACAGCCCTTTCAAGTTCACAGTAGGATAGAATCCAAATATTATTGAAATAAACAAAACTAGAGTTTCCTATAATGTTATATGAATAGGTTTAAACTATTAAGCAGTGCTTCCTCACCATGATCTCCTTTCCAGTTCTCAGCACTCTCTTTTTTAAATTAATGACCCCGAGATACAAAAACTTGCCTGAAAAGAATAACTCATATAATTGATTAATCATTATTTTGATAATTATGTGATTTAACAATTACATATTTAATTTATTAATTATGTAATCATAATTATAATTATATATAATGATCAATATTAATTACTCTGTGAATATTTATCAGCAAGGTTGGCTTGCCCCATGAACAATAAGATATATGCTATTTCTTAAGGGTTTACAGCCTAGAGAAAGGATACATCAACAGTTCAAATCAAAACAGAATTCATTAAGTGACCAAATTAGGATTTAGAAGAAGGCAAGAGTACTTCCTGCTGAGAGAACCGGAGGAAAACTTATGGAGAAAGTGATCCATTTGAGCAAATGTGAGGAGTGCGTTCATTTTCAAAGTGGAGGTGTGGGTAGTCCAGGTAAAGAGGAATTCAAGAGCTGGGTCATCACGGAGGCAGGAAGGCATGGACATGTGCCTGAACACTGAGCAGCCCAGTAGATCCACTCCTTGGAATATGCATTGGCTCTGAAAGGAGCACAAAAAATGATTACATTGTGTAATGTTGAATATACTAATTAACCTGATTTGAGTATCATATATTGCACACAGGTATTGATATTCGACTCTGTACCCCACAGATATGTACAATCAACTATGTTTCAATGAAAGAAAGAAAGAAAGAAAGAAAAAGAAAAGAAAAGAAAAGAAAGGAGCACTAGGAAACAAAGAGCAGTTGTGTTCTCTCATAAAGGGCCCTGACTTGCAAACTAAGGAGTTTGGATATTTTTACCAGGAAAGTTGAGTTGCTTATGCCAGATCCCTAAATCATGGAAGAGAAGTATGTTTATATCTACATCTCAAGTCAACCTCCTTTTAGCTTCAACTCAGAGCTATTATTCTGGGTTGGGTTTACCCCCGCTTCATTCTTCCTATGCTTTTCCTTTCTTCCTGGCCTTAGACTAACGCTTTCTTGCCAGCTATTTGCTGAAGATCTTTCACACTGAGTTAGTTTACACTTTGGATTCTGAAAAATCTTTCTTTCCCCGACTTTCTCTAAAATTAGAAATTATAGACAACCACCATTTTTCCCTGGGAAATTATTTTTTATGCTCACTATTAATTTTAAAATCCTTAAGATTTCCCTCCCCAAATACATTTTATCATCTTCAGTTCTTGACTTTCTCTTACCACTTCCAGTAAGCAAAGGAATATTCTGGGAACACATCCATCATCTCCCCCGACTGCAGAAGGTGGGAAAGTAATAACATAGGGAAAAAGCAGACATGCAGTGGAGAACTTCACCCAAGCTCAGTCACTCTCACCCACCTTCCCCAAAACTCTCAGTTCACTTTCTCTTAAAATTTGAAATAATTCTTTCTGAGGTCTGTCAATAAAATATAAACAGCATATTTGGAATGCCTAATATGTAGGTACGAAAATATTCAGAGCTAATTAAATTTAGTTGATAACTCATCTGCAAATTATAAATATACATGCTATTTGAGATACTGCCTAGAATTAATTTTTATCCTAATTCAAGCAATAACTGAACATTTTTTTCTACTTTACCAAGTTTTGGGTTTTCAACATTACCCTAAACAGGCATAGTTTTGAGTTTCTAGTCTATAAATTTATAATTTTTAAAAATCATTTATCATTATTATTCTACTAACTTCAGCATATTGCTAAAATTAAATCACCCTCTTTTATTTTTAGTTTATAGTTTCAATATGATTTCAATTGAAGGAAAATAAGACAAGTTCAACTGATAGAAGGAATTATAAAGATACTTCACATTTCTAGAGCTAATTTTTTTTAATGTCTACATTAATCAGACAGCTTAATTTCGGCTCTGTAGAAGTCTACAGTAAGTAGATGTAAGCCACATTTCTCTCTATAACCCCAGCGTGATGTACTTGCCCTGAACGGGTGTTCCCTTCCTGCTTGACTTTGCCTTAGACAGCACTGTCAGGACTGCATCTGCCGATGGAACTGGATGCACCCAACCGAGAAAAGTGACCATGTAATTTGTTGTCCAATCAGGAGATTTTGAGAGTGAAAAAATATTGTTTTACATAGTGTTCCTCAAACAATATGTTCAACCTTTTTTTTAAAAAAAAAAATTATATATCTGTGTAAACTAAAACAGAATTTGTAAAACTTCTTTTTCTTATATTGTGGTAAAAGACAGATAACATAAGTTTTGCCATTTTAAGCATTTTTAAACATACAATTCTGTGGAATTAATTATATTCACAGTGTTATGTAACCACCATCTCTATTTCCAAAACTTTCTCATCAACCTAATGTAAAACTTCTTTATATTCACTTTCTAAACATTAAGAGATAATGTAAGCAAAATAAATTCTCCTGGTACATATTCCTGTTTATTGATAGATTTCTTAGTGGTAACTCTCTCTAATACCATGTCACTGGAATTTTTCTGAAAAGTGTATTTTTAAAATATGATTTTATTAGTTTTATATTTTTAAATCATAAATGCTTCCTTTGCTGAAATCTTTTTAAAAAGTATCTTATGGTTAACAAATTTGAAATTTTTGGCATATGACTCCTCTCTATAGGTCAGAATTAAGAAAATGCTCCTCTGCAGGTGCTGAGGTACAAGAGAAATTTAGAGTAAATTTCACTAAATAGCAGATATCATCCCATGGTCTGAAATTGTTCCTGATAGGTTTCTTTTCAAGATAATAATAAATGCAGCAGGGGCCAAAAATCGCACCAAAAAACATAGAACACTGTATGATAAACCAAACTTGCAATTTGTGAGGTAGATAACTATTAGATTTTAAAAGGAATGTCTCACCAACTAATAATATTATGAATTTAAAGCAGTAGGAGATCAGAGGCCATTCAGATAGGACCCCACTAGCAATTTTAACAAAAATGTGGAGTGTTTCCAGTCAAGGATGGGGCCTAAAAGATGGACACAGTGTCCTACGATAATAATACCAAGAAAGTATTCTTCCAGATATTTCTTAGAATTTTGGTTTCACATTCAGAAGTACTGATTCTTATTTCAGGTGATACCAGATCTGTCCCCATTATTCTACTCTATAAATTAATGTAAGTGTCCTATGATGGAATGGAAATACAATGGTATTTGCAGTTTGTTCAAAATCATTAGAAACTTTTTAATTAAAATATTTCATAAATAGAACTATTTAAATAGAAATATTCAATACAAAATTGAATAAGTGGAACACTGACATATACCTGGGAACCAATATGCAATCTCTAATAGAAACTATGTATTTAATCACCTGTATGTTTTCCAGCTGAATACTAACCCATAGTGCATCCTTTCAACACACACACATGCAGACACACACGCACACACATAAACAGAATCATAACATACTACTTGCATTTCCTTAAATATGAGGGACACTTTTACAGTTCTATGCCTTTTTCCACCTTCCTTCTTTGCCTGCAATGTCCCCACCTGTACTCTTCTTTCTGCCACACTAGTATCTCATAACCTTCACTGAGTCCCTGTGGTTTCCTGTACATATTTTACTGCAGTACCAATTATACTTTAGCAAACAATATTTCATATTTGTCTCTCTCCACTGTTTATAAACTCCTTAAGAGTGAGGGCCCTTTCCAATTTATCTTTGTATCCTAGCCCTTAGCATAGTGCCTATCATATTGTAAATCTTAGTATGGTTTGTTGAATGAATAAATGGGTGAATGTTAGGGTAAAAGGTCATGATGGGCATTAGGAGTTCTGAAAAGGTCTGTCAAACTTCTGACATTGTATGCAAAAGTTTATAGGTAAATTTACAAATTATTATAGTGCAACTTAATCTTAGAAGGACAGTGCCTTAAAACAAGACAATTAAAAAATCAGTGTGTATTTTGGTGAAAGAAAGCTGACTACTGTAAAACAAACAGAAACCAAGCCCTAATTGTATATCTAAATAATCATGTTTATGCATTCATATTATCATTCTACAAAGGATTTGGCTTGACTTACTGAAATACATTGGATAAAATATGATTTTTTTAAGAAGGACTTTCAGTTTGAAAATGTGAACATGCAGTCAGTACTTCCTTCTTCTCTAAGAAATCTCCAGAAGGCAGCAATAAGGAAAAGAAAATTAAATACAAATTCCTTCTTCATGAAACTAGCTGACAAGTGAAACCCCAGACTCAAAAATAGTTGGACAGGATTCCATAAACAGTGAAGACTAGACAGCAGGGCTGAAATCAATTAGCACTGCAAGAAATTATGAATTTTTTAATAATCTTAGAGAAGAAAAGTCTAAGTATGATCCAAAACTTAGTATGCATACAATAAAAGATTAATAAATTTAACCACATAAAAAATGCTGATAATAATAATAATAAAATTTATGCAAGGTAAACATCTTGAAGAAAAGTGATCGACTAGAGGAAATATTTGCAACCGTCACATTCATAGGTGTGTTTTTTCTAATAAAAAAGAACTTTAAACAACCAATAGGGAAAGGATCGTCAATCCAATAGAAAAGGGCAAATGATATGAACAGACAATTAGCAGAAAATAAAAAATGGGTTTTAATCGTAAAAAGATGCCCAACCAACTTCACTCACAATAGGAGAATATGATCACTGTGATATTGTTCTTTGCCAGTCAAATAGGCAAAAAAAAAAAAAAAAAGTACACCAGTGAGAATGTAAATTGATAACACTTGTATAAAGTACCTTTTGGGAAAAATTCTTTAAAATTCAAATATTCATGTGTATGAAATAAAAACATATTTATAGCATTGTTCATTGTACTACTGTTTGAAATGGCAAAAGATTGAAAATGACCCTAATGTTATTAGTAGAGGTTGGGTTAAATAAATTATGGTATATCCAAAGAATGGAATACCAAGTAGCTATGAATAAGAACGTAGACAATCTTTATGTACTGATATGGAACTATGTCTATATATGTTGTTAAATAAAAATATTAAAAGGTGGAATCATGTGTATGGCTTCCTCCTTTTCTGCAAAAAAAGAAGAAAGAAGAGAAAAAGTATATGCACAATAGTCTTAGAAGACCACTAGAAGAATAAAAAAGAAGTTGACAATACTTTTTCCCTGATGAGAGTGGAGGAATGAGTAGCCGAAGGATGGAGGGGTGAGGAGGATAACTTCTCATGCAAACCTTTTTATATCTTTTGAATTTCTAACTACTCAAAATTTGTATTATATTTGTATTTGTATTATACATTCAAATAAATAAAATTAAAGGCAAAAATCAAACAACAATAATGACAATATGTACACTTAATGGTCTTGCATAATTATTAATAATGGGTCTCATTTTTTGCTTCCTGTATTCATGGAGGATCCAGTGACGGATGCTAAAATTAATAGGTAAAAGTTCATGCAGAAATAGGATTTCACATGGTCACTGCCTCAGTCCGTTTGAGCTGCTATAACAAATTGCCATAGATTGAGTGGCTTATAAACAGTAGAAATTTGTATCTCACAGTTCTAGAGGCTGGGAAGTCCAATATCAAGGCCCTGGCAAGTTCAATGTCTGGTGACATTGCTTCCTCATGGAGGGAGTAACCAGTAACCACATATGGCTAAAGGAGTGAGTGATCTCTCTGGAGTCTCTTTTACAAGGGCACGGATCCCATTTATGAGGGCTCCACCCTCATGACCTAATCACCTCCCAAAGGCTCTACCCACTAATACCATCACCTTGGAGGCTAGCATATAAATTTGGGGATGACATAAACATTCAGTCCACTGCAGTCACAAAGTATATCATCTCCCCAAAATATTTAATAATCACGAAGAGAAAAACAGCAACTTTGCAATGGAAAAACTTGGCAGATGCCAAGTGATAAAGGTTAATATCACCAGTACTAAGACATATCAACATTATCTACCCACTATGATGCATTACAAAGTGCACATTACTTGTCAACCCTGAAATATTCTCCTTCATAATGCATAGCCTTAATATGATCAAGAAAGAATATCTAACAAACCCAAGAAAGAAAATCTACAAATATAACTCACTCTTCAATAGTGTCAAGGTCATAAAGGGCAAGGAAAGACTGAGGAATCATCTCAGACTGGAAGAGACTAAAGAGACATGGCAATTGTATGCAATGTAGAATCTTGGGTTGGATCCTGAAACCAAAAAGAAAATAAGTACAGTAGTGGAAAAAATGATGAAATCTGAATAAATTCTGTAATTTCGTTATAGCATTATGCCAAGGTTAATTTCCTAGGTGTGACCATTTTTTTCTTTGGTCATGTAAGATGTTGTCATAAGGGTAAGCTGAGTGAAAAGTATATGGGAACTCTTAGTATTATTTTTTGCAACTCTTCTGTACATCTACAATTATCTCAAAATTTTTAAAAAGTTAAGGCTAAAAATTCATTTATTGAACACCAACTACATGCTAAGTGCACAATTAAATGCCTGAGTTATTAAAAATCTGTCACACTGGTTTACAATTGAAATTGTACTTAACGTACAACTCAATTGAAATTATACTTAACACACTGTTTTATAGGTAAGATGATTTTTCTAGGTGCAACCATTTGTCATTATGGTCTCAGGGTAAAAGGAGAGCATATGACAACTGCCAATAGGGTCCAACTCTGAAGAAATTAGATAGATACTAGAACATCAAAGATAACGGTCAGATTCCCCTGGTTTCACTTGGCAGAGGATTCAGTACTCTGTGAGAAGCCCAGCATTTGACTCGGCATCCAACCTAGCCCAGAACATTAATGCAGGGAGGCTCTGAGCCAGAAAAGTCTAAATAAATACCATGGATCACCACGTTCTGTACATATGAATCCAGAATCGTTCACATAAGCAAAATACAGAATGACAAAAAAAAAAAAAAAAAAAAATGGCTGTCAAAGCCAGGAGGATCATGGCTGCAATATTCCAGGATTTTAAGACTGGAGGCAAATGACTAGAAGCATTGACTTCAGAGTAGGTGCCAGCACAGGGTTTTGAAACACTGTACAAAAGCATCCACGTGCCAGTGGATACCAGTTGGGGCTGGTAAGACCAGCTTCACAGAAAACCAGCAAGGATTTGTATGACTCAATGTGCCTTCAAAACCCCCTTTCCCCCATTCCCACAAGGACATTTAAGCCTCCTAAATACCCAGAAAGCATCTGGAATTAGAGCAAGGGGAATAGAAGGAAATCTAAGACTGAAAATTTACACAAAAAAGCCTAAAACAAACCAAAGAGATTATTTTTACTGGAAGAAATTGAGAAACCATAACTTTATATTCTGCAGTGGGGTCTTTTGCAGAAAGTTAAAAAGTTACATTTTATTTGCACATATGAGAAGCTATTACTAATTAATGACCTTACAGTACCTGTTTACTATTATGTGCCACTAGACTGAAAGTTCTGTGACAACTGGAACTGCATCTTCCTTTTTTACCATTATATGTCAAGCATGAAAGTATGTATTTCATAAATGTGTGTCACATGAAAGAATGAATAAATTAATGAATAAATAATAAGATCACTGTCTTGGAGCTCAAAACCTAGAGAGGCAGGCAGACATGTAAACAGATATTTTAAATAAACATTAATAAAAGATGTGATACTACCCAATCATCTCTGCCTATGAGAGGCTAAAAAGACTTCCAAGAAGAGTGGTATGTATCTTGAAGGATTACCAGGGGTTTGGCAAGGATCTTCTGAATGAGAAACTTTCATGAGGTTAAAACTATTTATTTTATACTTAATATTTTCTCTGACTCCCAACACAGTAACAGGCATTCAGTTAATATATTGATTTGATTTGAGTTCGAGTTTACAATCCATTCGTCAAAAGAAATCATCATTGCCTAAAAAATATTTCCAACTGATAATATTAGACAGAATACGTTTTTTTTTTTAGCTAAATTGATCACTATAGTGGTCTTGTATAGTCAATGACATTTATTTATGAAATTACTTAACTACGGGATCAAAGTGAATAGTGATATGGATGAGCGCAAGTAAATTGACCTTTATTTTTGATTGTTTTAAATAAATAAAAATCTACACAATGGAATACTACTCAGCTATAAAAACGAATGAAATACTACCATTTGCAACAATATGGATGGACCTTGAGAGAATTATATTAAGTGAAACAAGTCAGGCACAGAAAGAGAAATACCACATGTTCTCACTTATTGGTGGGAGCTAAAAATTAATATATAAATTCACACACACACACACACACAAAAAAAAAAAAACCGGGGGGGGGGGGAGAAGATATAACAACCACAATTATTTGAAGTTGATACGACAAGCAAACAGAAAGGACATTGTTGGGGGGGAGGAGGGGAGGGAGAAGGGAGGGAGGTCTTGGTGATGGGGAGCAATAATCAGCTACAATGTATATCGACAAAATAAAATTAAAAAAAAAATTAACAACATCATCTAACGACACTTCAGTTTGAATTCTCTGAGCAAATCTGTGTTTTTCATTTGTATTTCTCACCTACTATTTTATTAAAATGTAATTGCATTTATGCAGTAAGTACTGAGCTTTAAATGCTGTGTAAAGAGTTAATTTGATGTCTTTTATCCCTCCTTTGAATCTTTTTAATCTTAATAAATCAAGAATATACATCAAAAGAGAGAAAGAAGCAGAGAGAGAGAGAGAGAGAGAGAGAGAACTTCAGTTAGAGACGCATACTGATCATCATTGGGTCAGATTTCCTTCAGAATTCAGTATAAAATTATAAAATCATAAAATCCAAATTGATCCTTCTGGAGACAACCTTACAAATCATCTATTTACATTTGTGTTTTATACACAAAATTTTTTAAACTTGAAATTAAGCTCTGCTCAATAACCAGAGGAGCATTTTAAATGCCTTGGTTTGAATTATAATTATTTTTAGATCTTTTTTTTTTTTTAAGAACAGCTTTTTTAGGAGATAGCTGACATACTATAAAATTAACTATTTTAAAATGTACCATTCGGTGGGCTTTGAGTAGATTGAGTTTGAAGCCATTACTAACATCTAATTTTAAAACATTTCATCACCGCAGAAAGAAACCTGGTATTCATTATACTCACACCCCATCCCCACCTTCCCCTGGCTCCTAGCAACCTTGTGCATTTTCTGTCTCTAGATTCACCTATTCTGGATTTCATTTTCACCTGGATTTCATATTGTAACTGTAATCATACAATATGTTGCCTTTTGTGACTGGCTTCTTCACTAGAAATCAAGAGGTCTCTTCTCCCTGTTTTTGGCTCTAGAGCCCGGAGACAGTTTTGAAAAGTCAAGTCCAAAGAGGCTCATCGTGCCTTTTTCTCTTTATATGTATCTTTCTTCACTTTCTCTGGACATCCAAGCCAGCTAAAGCCAAACTGCTTTATCCAGTGGTCAAATTGCTTGTTCTTGTTCTTGTTCTTAGTCTTCTTCTTGTTCCTTTTCTTCTCCTCCTCTTTCTTTGTCTTTGCTCATGTGATTTCATCATCAAGTTAATCAGAAAGAAGGTCAACAATATTTTTTAAATTGGTTATTTGACACTGTGGGCCAACTCAATTTATGATTTGTAAAGAGCATAAAATTGTTTTGTGTAGATATGTTTGTACCTCCAACCTAAAACTAACAAATATTAGATATGCATTTGTATCCCTGTGATCGTAATAAACAAGCTCAGTTCAATGTGATGCATAAATGTCCTGGCTGCTGAAATACAAATGTTTTTGTTTTAGGTTTGGGATTGTTGTTGTTGTTGTTGCTGTTGTTAGAACTAGCCCTTTACTTGGCCTCCTTTGTGTAGATTCCAAACTGTTTGAGGTAACAGACTTGATAATGAGCATTCTCTGCTGATATTTGCTTAGTAAGGATCAGCTTTTGCAAATCTGTCTGGATTTACTACTCACTTCCTTTGGTGTTAGCAATATATCAGTATTATAAAGAGAAGGGGAAAAGCAAGATTTTCTATGAAGGATTTAAATTTTAAATCTAACATAATTAAAGGAGAGATGAAAAGGCCTGAATATTTATTATCATTGTGATTATTGTTGAAATGTCCATCAATGAAGAATACTTATCATCCCATTATCATTCTTTAAACATTTCTAATTCTAATGGATTCTAAAACTCCTAAAAAAAAAAAAAAAAAAAAAAAAAAACCTTTATAGGTTAATTTATTGGCTCAACAAATATTTAATGCGCACCTTCTATGTGGCTAGTATCTTAAGTACATGGGAATTACAAAGATACACGAGGCGTGGTTCCTCTTAGGAAGTAACTAATAGTCTGGTATATAAGAAAAATTCACACTTAAAAAACCATAACACAAGTGATGTGGCTTATTTAAAAGACACAAGAAGTATTAAAGGAATGGAGAGAAAGTAGAATTGTGGCATGAGCAAATGAGAGAAACATGTCATGGAAGAAATAAAATAAAATAAAATACTTTGTCTAGAATTCATTTCCCCTCCCTCTAAAATATCATGCCTGTAAGTCAAAGGAGCCGTTCCCATTTATTCCAACGTCCTGCTTCCTCTCTCTTACTCTTTCTTCTCTTCCACTCTTTCTTCCCTTTCCCTTCCTCCGCTTTTCTTATTTGCCAGGAATCAATTTAGAGCAGAGAAAGAGAGTAACAGAATTCAGGGATTGGGTGAGGCTGACTGTGTAGTGATGGTGAGACCTCCACGTTGATATCAATATCATCATCTTTGAGTCATCATAACGTCAGCATCACAGTACTTCGCTGAAGATACCAATGACTTCAAAAGCTGTCTGACAAACAAAAAGAGCTCCATGGACTAGATTTTTATGTCTCTCCTAAGCTTCTCACCTCAACGAACCTTATGAAAACAATTACTCAGTCTTTGATTAAAAAGTTGACCGAAACCATTTGAATTAAAATTCAAATTACACAGGATTTTTTTTTAATTTGCAGAAAACGTGGTAATTGCCAACTTATCGTTTTGACCCATAAATTTAGACACTGAATAAACCTAAAATGAAACCAGATTAATTCATACTATAAGCATAAAGAAAGCAAATGTATAGTTATAAAACTTTAGGAATACTTAAGTAGTTTCTCTGAACATACAAAATAAAAAATTATTTTTACAAATAATGTGTACAACTGAAAAATGACTTAATAACTTTAAATTTTTCAATCTAAAAACAAGTAAAAGCTTGCCTCTTATCCATATGTTAGAAACTTGATAATATTCATGCTAAATATTCTGTGTATCCTTCTTTTTAAAATTGAAGATTGGGGGGATAGGAAAATAGTAAATTATTCATGCTGTCATATGTTATTAGAGTACAGCGTTTGAAATTGGCAAGTCTGAGTAGAAGGAACAAGATATTGTATCATACTTACCAGTAAATTCTGTGAATGCCAAAAAGACCCTTTTAAGACCCTGTTTAAAATACCCTTTTACAGGCTATTTTCACATACATTGATTTTAGCAACTCAGACCTTTTTAAAAGTAAATGTGTATGACATGCATGTTTGTGTGTATGTGTGTCTATGTATGTGTTTGTCTGTGTGTAGGCCAGATTGTAAGTAAAAAGACAAATGATTATTTTGAAAGCAATGTATTAGATATGAGTTAATTATTCAAAGGAACATTTATCCAAAGAATAATTTTATACCAGCTTTATACATAAGTATATACACATAGTCAAATATTTTTAAATTTAATCTAGAAAACATACTTTATTTGCCAACATTTCTTGCTCAGACCTATAAAGAACTATCCCCTTTTTTGCTAAACAGCTTGTTCTTTACAATAAAGGACATGGCACCCTTACAAGTTATGTTTGTGAAGTGTTTTCAAGCAAAATTAAAGTGTAGTAACCATGTCATTAAACTCTAAACTCCCATGTAAGGCAGATGGGACCAACATGTAAACAATGCATCACAGACTACCTTGGCATTCATTTCCTTAACAGGAACCTCGAGGAACCAATAGGAATTCCTGTGCACTTGATCCCTGTGTCTCACCTCTTTTAGTGTGTTGCTTCATCAATTATTAGCACTTCATCTTATACATTCTTCCCCTCAACCCACAAAAGACCTCAGAACTCAAGTCTCCTAGTCTAAAAATTACCGTTCTCTCAAATTCTGTTCAACATACTTTCCCATGTCTCTACAAAACTTCTTGGGAAACCTAGCACATTCTCCTTTTTTCTGTCATATCCCACTGAGACAGAGCCAGCTGGCTGTGTATCTGATATCTCCAGTCCTGTTCTTCATATCTAACTGGACCCCAATCAACGTGTCCACCTAAAATTCTGTATTTTTCAGTCTTTCTGGTAGCTAGGGTGTTCAATGGGTTTTAAGAGGAAGTTGGGTGGACTTCAAAAAAAGTGCCTTAAAGAGGGTTATACTGACATGTACCCTCTTGCCAACAGTCTTTTCTCCTTCCTTTCATCTGGAATACAGGTATGGTGGCTGGAGCTCCAGCAACCATCTTGGACAATACAAAAAACCTTCAGGATGTAAGTCAGAGCTAAACACAATGGATTAGAAAGATGAAAGAACCCAAGAGCCAAGTAACTATAGAGTTCAGTGCCAGCTCTGGGATGTCTTCATGAGTTTGGAGAAAATTATGTTAAGTGAAGTAAGCCAAGCACAGAAAGACCACATGTCTTCATGCATAAGTGGGAGCTAAATATAGATAAAGAGAAGAAGGAAGGAAGAAAGGAAGGAAGGACAATCACAAGAATGTGCTGAATTTTCAGAGGGAGAGAACAGAGCTGTGGTTACTTGAGGTGGGAAAGGGGGAGGGAGCAAGTGCTAGAGAAAAACTGATTAATGGATGCAAGGAATGATTATATTCTGTAATGATGGACATGCTAATTATCCTGATTTGAACATCACACTTTGTACACAGGTATTGATATTTAACTCTGTACCCCACAAATATGTTTAATCAATTATTTTTCAATAAGAAAAGAAATGAATGTCTACCTTTTAGTTTTGTTTCATTATTACTTTGTTTTGTTGTCTTTTCAGTTACCAGTCCTCTCCTTGCAATTACACTTTAGCTTCTGTTGTTTATTAATATACCATCAAATGAATGTCTTTAAACATTCATATATGTCATTAACTATATAAGTTCAGATAATATTATTTAAAGCTTTAAACTTCAGTTTTAAAATAGAAATAATATTTCAACACAATATAGTTCAGTGAATACACCACATTGATTTTAATTAGTTGGACTTTTATATATATGCAAGAATAGAAGTAAAAATGGTTTTATGGAAATTCAGTTGTTTTCTGATTCTTATGAATTCTGATAAGCACAGGAATTTTTTAGGTAAGAATTATTCTCTAATTATTTACAAGGTCTCAAAGTTAAATGGAGATCATAGAAATTAATCTCAAGTTGACATTAAAAAATACAATAATTGTTGAAATTAAAAATTTATCAGAGAGAAATATATTTAAAAATTTTACCTATATACAAATTATTATTTTTATTTGAGCCAAACCCAATCTTAATCAATACATTCATGTATCTTCAACACTTAAAATCTTTTCTCATCCCTTTCCTCTAACAAAGTTTCTCTATCTCTTAATTTTGTTTTCCATTTTGCTGGATTTTTTCTCAATCATATTCATCTCAGTGGAAGCAAACACGGGCAATAAAATTTACAAGCTTATGTTGTACAAAGTTTAAGAATTTCAGTGGGAAGAAAATCTTTCCAATAACTCAAGCAAAATTCTAAGAATTATTTTCATTGGCTTAGGTTAGGACACATGCCTCTAAATGATCATTAAAATTTTGTACCCGAAAAAAGCAAGGAGAGGATCCACAACAACTCCATTCTTACCACAGAGGCCTGCAGATCCTTTTGCAGGAGGATTCCACAGTCCTTGTAAGCCTGAAGCCAAGTATGGGGAGCTGCCTAGAACACACACACTGTCCTGTCCAGAACAGGAGCACACATCATGCACTCCCCACCCCCATCCTAGTGTCCCAAGCTGATGCAGTACAGTGCCATCAAACCAAAACCACTGTGGGCACATGCCCTGCCCTGGAGCCAGTAGCCATGGCCTTCCCCAGCCTTAAGGCTCTGCTGTCATCCTAAGCCCTCACTTGAGAAACTACAGCACCATGATCCCCATGGCTTAAAGCCTAGGCCCACAGCTTCTGTGACTCTAGTCCTGCAGTCTGGAAAGCCAACCTCAGTCTTGCTGAACTGATGCACCCCCATGTCCCCAGCCAGAGATCAGACAAGCAGACCCACCTCTGGCAGACTACCTCCTTCTTCCCCTTCCCCCTCTCTCCACCCCTCACCAGCTGGCTGAGTTCTGTGAAGCTGATCCCCCAACCCAGAAAAATAGATCAGGGGTCTCTACCCTAATGAATATGCCCTCAGGCCGGTGGAAATTAAGCACATCTGCTCCCTCCCAGAGAAGCTGCCAGGTTTCACCTTCAACATTTCGGCCTAGCGGCCTTGCCTACCGCCCAAGAAGAGGCTGGCCAAGCCCTCTCTCTGCAGGCCTGCCTAGCAGCCTCCTCTAAAGCCTGAGAAGCCGCTGGCTGGGCCTCCTTTTGTCAGGCCTGCTTCACAACCTCACCCGCCACCTGAGAAGCAAGCGGAAAGACCCCCTTTCTGCAGGTATACCTCACCCTCTCTGCAGGCCTACCTAGCAGCCTTTCCCACCAACCAAGAAGCAGCTCAGGAGCCCTGCCCTTGACAGAACATTCCCAAGCCACCAAGGGAAGCACAACCTTGCACCTATCCCCAAGAAGTGGCACAATGGATGGCCCACTGGCATACCTACACCCAGCTAGGTGAGCCAAAGAGTGTCCATGCCCCTGGTTCAGAGAAACAACCCAGCTATCACGTCCCTGGAAGATGCATCCCTGAGTCTTTGAGCCATTTCATTCACACACATCTCAGTGAGCAAAAGCCTGGCTGATATGCTCCTGGCAGGCCCACCCCTGGTCAAAGAGGCAACACAGTGACCCTACCTCTGGTGAACCAGTCCCAGAGACCCTGACATGCCACTTATCCACACCTTCAGCCTGAGAATCAATCCAGCAACTCCATACCTAGTGAGGCAGCTCCTGAGATGACTGACCCACACTGTATATGCACACAACCCCAGCCCATGAACCAACCCAGCAAAACCTCCCCTGGCAAAGCTGTGCCACCACCACAGCAAACCTCCCAAGCACAGATCACTGAGTCACTTGCAGACATAGCAAAATTGTATTACAGCTGAAGAAACTATACAGAATCTACACTACTACAGCCACTCAGAACAAAGCCATTTTACTCTACCAAGTTGATAACCTAGAACGTGTATGCAGTTGATAGTCTTTCCTCACACCAGGCACTCTACAAAACTCAAAGAGGTGATGGTTCCACCAGATGCCCAGATAACAAAGCAGAAAAATAAGAAACATGGAAGAACAAGGTAACATGACAACACCAAAGAAACACAATAATGCTCCAGTAACTGATCTCAAAGAATCATCAAGGAACACCTGGAGCCACCAGAAGCTGGAAAAGGTGAGGAAGAATTCTCTTCTGGAGGCTTCAGAAGGAGTAGAGCCCTGCTAACACTTTGATTTTGGACCTCTAGCCTCTAGAGCTTTGAGACAATAAATTTCTATTGTTGTAAGCAGCCTAGTGTTTGGTAATTTTTTAAGTCAGCCCTAGGAAACTAATACACTCCCCCAGTCCTTTCAAATTATTAATGCCTTAATTCATATAAACTAAGCCCTATGTAGAACCTGGTGTTGTGCTAATCTTGAGACTATAACAGGAATTTAGAGAGGCATGATCCCTTTGCTACAGAAATTACAATTGATTTGGGAAGACAGACACTAAATAAGTATATATGCTCATGATACAAGTGTTACTATTGACACTCAGGAAAGTCCTTAGTGCTTCCTAGAAATTCCACTATGTTTCCTGAGCCCTTAAGTAAGAAGCCCTTAAATAAGGAGAAGACGGAGGATGTGTGGGAAGGGGATGATGATGATGATGGTGATGATGATGATGATGATGATGATGACAATATAAAGAACTTTCTTTAGAACATGTTGAGTTTGAACAACTATTAAATAACCAAGTGGAGATATCTAGTAGAGGGTCAGATATGAAAATCTGAAGCTTAGCAGGGGTGCCCCAGGCTGGAGGTAGTCATTATAGTGTCATCTGCAAATAGATGGTATTTAAAGACTGAGACTGACATTATTTGAGGAGCAGGTGTAGATCAAAGAGAGAAGGTCAGAGGACCTCCAGGGGCACTACACATTTTAGAGGTCAACAAGATAAGGAAAACCTGGAAAAGCATGAGTCTTGTTCATGCGATAGAAGTGCATCCCAGAGACTGGTGTTCAGAGTCCAAATGAAGAGTGTGCTTCAAAAAGTGGGGGCGGATCGATTGTCTCACATGCTGCTGATGGAATAAATAAATTGATGCTTAAGACTTGAACTTTGAATTTGGCCACGATGGTCTTGACAAGAGCAGTTTTGGTGGAGAATTGAAGATGAAACCTCGATGGGAGTGGGTTTAAAAGGCAATGCGTGCAAAACTACAGAGACAGTAAAAAGGTCAGTGCTTGCCAGGGCTTGGGGGAAGGGAGGGATGAAGAGGCAGGGCACAGAGGATATTCGGGGCAGTGGAACTATTCTGCATGATACTGTAATGGTGGATACATGACATGTTATATTTGTCAAAACCCATAGGATGTACAGCACCAAGATTGAACCCTAATGCAAACTATGGAGTTTAGTTATAATAATATCAATATTAATTCATCAATCGGAACAAATATACCACACTAATGAAAGATGTTAATAATAGGGAAAATTGGGAGAGAGGGGACAGGGAGAAGGTGTATATGGGAGTTCTCTATACTTTCTGTTCCATTTTTCTTTAAACCTAAAAGGGCTCTAAAAATAACATCTATTAATTAAAAAAAGAGAGAGAGGGAATAAGAGGAGGGGATGTTTAACAGTGAGTGCGCTGGTTATGAAGCTGTTGTCTCTCAGCCTCTAACCCACCTAGGCTGGAGCTGGGACTCTGAAGACCACGTCTCTGCATGGCTAGCTGGCTCCCTGTCAGGCTCTGTTGGCAGAGCACACTAGAGGAAGCCTGGAAGGCTGGGAAAGGAAGGGACTCTGGCTTTCCTGTTGGCTCTGTAACCCCGCTCAGTGTTACCACAGCAATGGCTCTTCAGGTTAGCAGCTGGTAGATTGGCTCTGATAGCAGCGTTTGATCCCTGTTTATAGTTCTTCCCACACTCCCAGAACCAGACTAGCTGACCCACCTGAAATACCTGCACCAACCAATTGGTGCTGCATCCACAGTGGTCTCAATCCCAGCTCTGCAGCCTTGACCACTGCCCATCCCTGCCTGCTTCTTCAAGGAATAATTCTTCACACCTCTCCTCCTCACCTCATGTTAGCAAATCCTGTTGGCTCAACCTTCTAAACAAATTCAAACCCCAGGCCCTCCAGCACCTCTACCACCCTTGGGCAATCACAGTCATCACTCACCAAGACTACTGCAATCACCAGGCTTGCTGCGACTACTCTTTACCCCTCTATTCTGTTTTCA
Organism: Cynocephalus volans; assembly: GCF_027409185.1. Lineage (NCBI taxonomy): Eukaryota > Metazoa > Chordata > Mammalia > Dermoptera > Cynocephalidae > Cynocephalus > Cynocephalus volans. The sequence continues at coordinate 77,207,267 of NC_084468.1, read as the reverse complement.
ATATAGCAGCTAGAGCAATCATTCAAAAATGTTACTGTTCTGCTTAAACTATCCAAAGCCATCACAGCTTAACTCAGAGTAACAGCCAAGGTCCTTACAATATTTAGTTTCCTGTTTGCACTGCACCCTGGCCAAGCCCAGCCCATCTCCTCTCCAGCCTCATCTCCCCATGTTTACCCTTCACTCACTCCATTCCAGCTTTTCATCTTATTTCAGATCAGAATCCATAGTCTGCTATATCAGCCTTCTTGCTCTTTGTCAAACAGTAAGTCTATCCTACCCCAGGACCCTTGCACCAGCTGCTGCCTCTGCCTAGGCTGTCTTTCCCCAGACAACTGCACATCTCATTTCAAATCCCTTCAGGTCTCTGTTCAAGTCAAGGTCTCTGCTCAAGGTCAACAAGGCCTTTCTTCACCATCCTATGCAAAATATACCTTCTGCACATTGCTTTATAGCAATTATCACCATCCTAATAGGTGTTCATTTGTTTATTTCCTGTCCTTCCCCCATAGGTCTGAGGGTCAGGAAAGGCTTTCCTAAAGAACTGGTGCTTCCACTGGGACCTGAGTAGGAGTGGAGCACCAGAAGCACATTCTAGGCAGGAGGGTCAGAAAGTATAGAGCCATGGATTTAGAAAAGACAGACATAGTATTATAGAGGAACATGTAAGTCACATTAAGAATTTTTTATTTTATCCCAAGCACAATGAAAGAGTTAAGGAGTAAGATGATATGATTAGATTTTCATTCTGAGAAGATACTCCTGGCTAGTCTGAAAATGAGGTTTGATGGAGGTCAAGGAAGCACAGGAAGGCCAGTGAGAGGCTCTTGTAGATGCAGGTGTATTACGTGGTAGCTCCTTAGATCTGTCTTCTATAGTATTAACCATGAATCTCCAGCAGCTTCAGGGTTTGGATTTGTTTCCCTATTTATATTGAAATGGTTGTGTTTTTACTTGGTTTGCTATTAGCCAGTTATAATATCTTAAATGAGTTTGCTGCTGGACTTAATTTTTTCATGACTCCATGAATTTTAAGTTTCATCTTTAAGTAAGCAATTGAAGACTATCTATAGCTGGTCAAGAAATTTCAAATGTTGATTGAGGTTTGGATGTAGGGAGTAGATGGGGAACTTGTCCCAGGATCCCCTCAAGAACATTGTCTGCTGTAAAGAGAAAATGGTAAGGAAACATATAGCATAGATTTCAGATGACATGCATTTTGCTGTGAATGTCTTCATGTCTACAATTCACAAAGAGAACAATTTTCTCTTACAGGACATTGATGTCCTATTTATATGGCAAAACAAATACCTGTAAATGTTTCCTTTCACTTTTTTTTTTTTTTTACAAATGAAAGTGACCAAATAATACCTTATGTCCTTGATAATTCTAGCTCTAGAGCTTTAACTGGCAGTTCCTCCTGTAATATGTACAGATTACTGCTTTCAACCTTGTGTGTGCCTTTTTTAGCCGTCTGAATCCGACCTTAGTTTGTTATTTTTAAAAGCCATGAATGGCCTACAGAACACCTATGAGGGACTAGTTCATAGTAACTGAACCAGTAACTGCCTCATCTAGTACATGGTTCCTTGTGGTTAGGAGCTTAGCATGTGATAATAAGTACAGATTGTTTTGATTTAGCAACAGACTTGTTGAGTTTTTGACTTATCCCTATAATATTGAATATTAAAATTATAACTGTGCATAAAATTCTCCTTATGCATAATAGTTGAAGCATAAAAAATTCTGGGTAATACAATATGTTGGTTTACTAAGTCTGTGTGTGTGTGTGTGTGTGTGTGTGTGTGTGTGTGTGTGTGTGTGTGTGTGTGAAATTTATTTACCAAGTATAGTCTTTGATTCCATACTTTAAAATTAAATTCAAAATTCATTTAATCATGGAAAAGTTAACTTAAATTGAATGTATGTGCTAACCAGTCTGTGAAGAGTTAGAATACAATATAATTGACTTAATTGCCGAAACTACACTGATGAAAGTTGTCTTTCTTTTCTTTACATAAATTAATATATTTTTAAATGATGCTGAGTACCACCAAAGGGAAATGGAGAGGGTACTCATTCTGTCAACTGTAGATCCAGAGCTATTCACTCAACAGTTAACCTGCTTTGGGGACTGGCTGGTTAGCTCGGTTGGTTAGAGCATCATTTTATAACATCAAGGTCAATGGTTCAAATCCCTGTACCGGCCAGCTGCCAAAAAAATAAAAAAAACAGTTACCTGCTTTGTTATAATGGCTTTCAAGTAAAATTTCACTTCAAGAATGTGTTCCATAGATTTAAATGGTTCAGAGTTATTCAGAAGATTAAATGGGATGATTTATGTAACAGAAAGTTGCATAGTACTCAGCAAATGATAACTTTCTTTTCTGCTTCCTTTTTCCTTCCCACTCGGCATCTTTCTCTCTTTCTCTTTTTCACGTCCTTCATTCATGGATGTACCACATCTCAAACAATAATTTTACATATAAACAAAATAGCAAAATAGAAATATTTGATATTTTAAAAACTTCCCCAAACATAGCGTTCAAAAAAATAATCCTTGATATGAGATAGTTTACAGATTTTATTCCACATGAATAAAGTATAGAAAAGACTTCTATCACTTGTGCTTTCTAATTGCTAATATTTCATATAAATCAATGATTACTATGTTAGGCCTCTATGTCAAGGTGTGACAATAGAGATATGAATACATATCTGACCTTGACAATTTTTTTTAAATTGTAAAAAGTATTTTTTGAATCAGATATGCTATTAATGATACATTGCTAGATAGAAAGACAGGGTATAAATAGTGTTTATGTGTCAGTTATTTGGCCACCCAGCATTCAATTTTTCTCCTCAATATTATTCTTATTACCTTATGATTTCTGGTATCATTTTGAAAGATGAGAGAACCCAGATCCTCTTATATCTTCTTGTATTAGTCAGGGATGGGTACATGCCCTAAATTGAACCTTCTGTACTCTTGAGAACCAGACCATGCACAGATTAAAATTGTAGCATTTAAGAGACTTTGAAGAAAAAAATTAGGATGTTAGAATGTGTTGACTACTTACAATGGTTTTCGATAAATTTCTGCATGAAAGAGATGTGATAGTTTGATACTAGCATCTGGAAGCAGAAGGAATGAAACAAGACCTTGCTTAGAGAAACTCATTGTTGATTTCTGTTCAGTTGCCTAAGAGTCTCGTATCTGGAACCTTGAAAGACTGGGAAAGCAGTTATCTCCTGCGAGTGAGCGCACCAGCAGAGGAAGTGGTGAGCAGCTTAGGGTGTGACTGTTGCTCAGGAGAATGCTGCTCCCCGACCCCACACAGGCCTCCGATAATTATCTCCTACTAATTAGAAAGAAAAAGGCTGATCGCTCCCCTTGAGAAGAAGCTGCTCACATACAGCCTGCAGGGAGACAGGGTTTTAATGGAAATTTCTTGTCCCAGACTTATGGTTTCAAATTGCCCTGAAATGGCAATCACTAAAGCCATGATCTCAAATTTTATCATGCACCAGAATCATCGTAAAGGTTCATTACAACACAGCTTGCTGGGCACCACCCCCAGAGCTTCTAGGTAAGTCCGTGGCAGAACCACAGAATGCATTTCTAACAAGTTCCCAGGTGATGCTGCTGCTGGCCTAGGATCCCCCCTTGAGAATCATAGCACTGGAGGAACATGCAAAGTGGTGAGATGGAGGGGCATAGGCAGAGACACCCTGACAGCTAGAACTTGACTGCAAGGTTACAACCCATCAAGATCTCTGGCTTTGGCTGCTGGCCTATGAAACTGATGGGAAACAAATAGCCTAGAAGCCTCCAAACTTTTAATAGAGCTTTATTGCCACATAAACTCCAAGCCTGTGATTTCTTAGGCCTTGAATGTAATGAGCCTCTCAGCAGCATAGAGAGAGGGGTGATATGCTAATGCCCATCTCAGAGATGGCTTCAGAGGACAGAAGACGAGAAGCATCCTCCCACAAAGCCAAACCATAGGCAACCAGATTGGCAAACTAAGGAATTTACAGATCAGAGAGACCTGTCCAGCAGGATATCATAGTGACTAAGGACCAGTTATCTTTTTGTGATGTCTCTTCTTTCCCAAATGGGAGTTTTTGTTTCAGTTATTCTTTTCTTTCTGCATCATTATATTATTGGATGTGTTGTATATAGATTTATCCATTAAGCCATAAATTAGTGAATCATGAGAAACTATATTTGGACCCAGTGAAAGGGAATGCATCTCACCCAGAGTCATCAGCTCACTCCCTGAAGAGATCCCCAAAAATAACTTGTTGATAAAACAAAGCCACATTTATTATTTACCATCATAAAAGAAACCATTACCTTGAAGATATATTAGTTGTGTTTCAGGACAACAAGATTAAAGGAAGGATATTTATTAGAATTTTGGTTCTGGTTTAATATATCTGGGGATATTTCAGTGCGAGGGCCTGATAGTTTAGGAGCAGGGACCCAGCAAGGGGAAAGTTTTGAAGCAAGCCTTAAAAAGTAAACAGTCTAATGATCACAGTTGATTGAACTATTGACATACCCTAGTGAGGGCAAGTTAAGGAAAGTTATTACCACTTCCAGGTGTTGGGGCTCAGAATACAAAGCCCCAAAGAGAAGGCCTAAGAAGCAGCCCCAAAAGCAAAGCTGTTCTCTGATCTTCTCCTGCCCTCCTGTCTCCGCCCCTTATTCTTCCCTGAGGCAAGCTATAAAAATTAGAATTCCTCTTCCCCAAGGTACATCATAGAAACTAGAGCTCCTTTCCTCAGAGCCAGTCATAAAGAATAAAAATATATTCCAGTTTTCCCCACCTATCTGTCTTGGAGCTGGCCATAAAGAAATCCTATGACCTACCTTGTCTGATTGTAGGCCATAAAACCCCCATTTGAGAAGGGATCCTCCCCATACCCAGGAGGAAGGAATGCTGCACAGAGAGGTCAAGAAGAATCTGAACAGACAGGCTTTGCAGGGTTTCCCCACTCAGTCTATGTGCATTAAATTGTACATTTGGGGGGGAGTTGTTTAATCACATTTCTATATGGCTGTGCCTGCTTCATAGAATCTAAGCATAGAAATGTAGTTTTCCCTATATCTATGGGTCTTCATTCTGAAGGCTCATGTGTCACATAAAACTATGATTAAATAAATTTGTTACGCTTTTTCTCCTATTAATCTGCATTTTGTCAGTTGATTTTCAGCAAGCTTGCAGGGGGTGAAAGGGAAGTTTTCCCTATACACAGGCAAGACTCTCCTGGAACAATGCAGACAGTAAAATACGAGTCATGTAAATATGGATCATAAGCTCTGTGGTTATATATGGTTCTGGTTCTCACCAGAGCTCCTAGAACTTGGATTCATTAACTAGATCAATCTTTGGGTTCTGTTTTTTGAGGTGAGGTGTGTGCATTCCACATAATGGACATGTTTTAAGACATGTTTTAAGACATGTTGATGAAGAGTAGACCAAAGTGGGCGTTTGTGTTTGTCTCCAGAATTCATTCCCCTTTTCCCGTTAGTGCCTGATTTCCATTTGCGAGTCCGTGTACTTGTAAGGAAGCTGATTCCTCTCTGGAGTCCTGTGGAGAACTTAACAATAACTAAGTGAACAACATATTTTATTGCCCTCACAGTGACAGGTTATCATGCTGATTGGTTCAGATGTGTGAGCTAAGCCTGTCTCTTCAGACTGAACCTTGGAACACTTACTGAGAATGCTAGCCTGAGGGAAACCAGTCGAAGGACAAAGGTGACAATCAAAATAGGGCAAATCCCACAGAAATGCAGCATCAGAATCCTGTAGAGCATGTGCACCTCAAGGCCACTCTGTCTCTAGTCTTTCCAATTCTGTGAATTAACAACCACACCTTATTTTAAGCCTGTTTAAGTCACATTTTCTTTTACTTGTATCTTAACTATTCCCAAGTATATTAGTTTCCTATTGCCACTGTAACAAATTACCACAAACTTAGTGGTTTTAAAAAAAAATTATTCTTTCACAGTTCTGGAAGTCAGGAGTCCAAAATAAGTCTTAAAGGGCAACAATCAAGGTGTCAGGAGGGCTGGTGCCTTGCAGCAGCTCCAGGGAAGAATCCATTTCTTGCCTTCCTTTTTCAGAGGCTGCTTACATTCCTTGGCTCATGGCTGCAGCACTCAAATCTCTGCTTCTATCGTTGCATAGCCTTCTCCTCTTTTCTATCCCCCTGCCTCCTTCTTATAAGGACCCTGTGATTACACTGAGCCGAGCCCAGTGATCCAGGATAATCTCTTCATGTTGATCACATCTGCAAAGTTCCTACCATATAAGGTAACATAACATATTCACAGGTTCTGGGGATTTTGCAATGAACATCATTAGAAGATCATTATTCAGACTACCTCACCAAGTGATACAATTTTTGTAAAGGAAGAAAAGGTAAGAAGGACATGGTCCAAAATGTGGCTATCACTTGATGATGGGTTAATGGACAAATGTTATTTTTTCATTTTATTTCATTGTATTTTTTCTGGTTTTACACACACACGCACACACACACACTACTTTTTTATAAGGAAAATCTGAGGCATTTAATAACTGAAACAAATATTTAAAAATTAAAATTTATCTTTAATCAATTCAACAAAACTCTGCAATAAATTGACAAAGGGAATTAAATGTTATATCACTAAAATTTGTACAAGGGGTAATTCTGGGCCATTTCACAGGTGGTGGAGATAAGGTATCTAAACATACAGCATAGTATATAATAGGTAGCTTACCAAGAATTCCTAAGGGTAGGACTGTCGGTTAGTTCAGTTGTTTAGAGCATGATGTTATAACACCAAGGTCAAGGGTTTGGGTCCTTTTACCCGCCAGCTGCCAATTAAAAAAAAAAAAATTACTGAGTTCCTGAAAATACCTTCTTCCCTCAAATTTTCCTATTCTGCTATTTTCAACTGAAATTTTAAAAATATTGGACATGTAATATTAGAAAAGAAATTTAACAAAAATTGCTCTTGGGAGAATCAAAATCTTTACACAAATGCCAAATATAGCTGTTCCTCATTCCTCAATATCCTTGGGGGATTGGTTCCAGGACCCCCCAGCATACAAAAAATCCTCAGATGCTCAAGTTCTTGATATAAAATGGGTAGTATTTGCCTACATCCTATGCATATCATCTCATATACTTTAAACCATCTCTAAATTACTTATAATACCTAATACAACATAAATGCTATGTAAATAGTTGTTGTGCCATGTTTTTTATTTGTATTATTTTTTATGGTATTGTTGTTTTTCAGTATTTTTTTCTTTGGAAAATTTTCGATCCACAGCTGGCTGAATCCATGGATGCTGAACCCATGGACACAGAGGACTGACTGTACATCATTTAAAAGCAAATTTAGGGAGTAAAAGAGTTTCTGAGTGAGGGGATGTATGTGAAACAGGGTATAAAACGGAAGAGCAGAGAAACTGGAAGCTGTTTGCCTCAATGATCATTTTTTTAACAACAAAATTCCCCAAACTCTTGGTCAAGGTCCTCCAGAATCTGGACCTAAAATCCACTGTCCCCTTCTACCCCTGACTCCCCTGGCCAGTTCTAAAATATACTGAATGAGATTCTAGAGCAGGCCTTGCAGCATAGTCAATTATGTTATCGAAGACTGATTTCAGAAGAAAATGAACCTTTCCCCGTGAACACTGAGAACAGGTATTTCTCTTCCTTTATTACATTAGCAGTCTATGCAACAGGGAGAAAACATACACATTGATGGGTTCACCCTCCATGCCAGAATGTCAATAAACAACTGTCCTTGACTGACTTCGTTTTTTGCTCATGCCCAACATTTTCAGTGTCTCTTTTTTGGTCAGGTTACTGTATTCCCTAGAATGTGTCCTACCCTCATTTTTCCTAATCAGGCCCGTGTTATTAGGAGGACTGTAATCAAATGCCACTTGCCTAAAATCATCCCTGATCCTTCAACTGGATATAGTCTCTCCCTTGAGTAATTCCCAGAACCCTTTCTCTTCATTTTTCTTTGGGTAATTATAACTACCTCTTCTACCGTGACTGCGACTGTGACTTCTAGTATTACTACTGCTACTACTGATCATGATAACTGGCATTTATTAGGTCTTATTATGTGCCAGGCACTTTCTGTACTTCACATATATTAATTCGATTCTATAAGGCAGCCACTATTAATAAACGTATTCTTCATGTGGAGAGGTTTAGTAACATGCTTGAGTCTACACAAGCAGAATGTGGTAGAGCTGGGGTCAAACCCAAGCAACCAGCCCTGGAATCCGCCCTCCTCACGAGTGCTCAGTGCCGCCTATCTCTCTGTTCTGTTACATTGGTTAATAACACACATGCCTTTTTTCTAAAATCTTTTTGATGTAGGGCTCATGTATAGGTCATCCTGTTTGAATGTATAGTGCCCATAATAAACCTTTGCTGAATGAATAAACCAGCTTTAACCCCAAAATTCTCGATATTTGTCTTGTGCCTATTGACATAGGCACATAGGCATATATTGACACACGAAGTAAAGTTTCATTATGAGGCCCTGTGTATCATGACATGCTGTGTGGACATGTGCTGCTTCTAGTTCCTTAGGCATCCTATAACACCTTTCACAAGCAATGGTGTTTCAACTTACTACTTCTGAAACAGCCCAAATGTATATACATACACATGCAATGTACTTTTCTTTATTTTTCCCTGACTTTATCTTTCTCTCAAGCCCCTATTACCATGGACAGTAGGGAAAAAACTGAAACAGAACTGCCAATAAATAGCTCAGTCTTTTCTAGTTTAAAAAGCTTCTTTCTGGTTAATTTATGTCTTCTGAATAAGCGCTTCGGGTTTCAGAGTTTATGCCCCTTCGCCATCCTGCTCTCGAGGTTTTCTGCCCTTCTTCCAGGGTCATCTAAGGCCCCAGGTGGTGTCGGTGCCCTGTGGGGTAGGGTAGAAGGTGTGTATCCAGGATGTGGAGGGCCTCTGCTCCTTCTGCACCAGCTCCTGTGGAAGCCAGAGGTGTCTGTCTATGGGTGAGGTGAAGACCTGGTGCCCTTTGTCTGACTTAGCCCTCCCCTTGGCTCTCCCCGGTGCTGATAATATTCTGAGGCCTGCCCTGTGACCTCGGCTGGGGGGATCCATCATGCAGCAATCTCTCTCAGAATCACTTTGCCTCTTGCTCCAGCATTACTTTAAACCTATGAACTGGAGCATCTCCTGAAGCCATTTTTACCCTACTACTCAAAAGCCACATCACGTGTGGTGTTCTGCAACCTTGTCATTACTCTAAGTGAGCTACAGCCATTTTAGGCCCCTCCCTGGGAAACCCAGAACAAGCCTCAGCCTCCCTCGCATTCCCCCAGATAATGTCAGTGCTTCAGATGCCCTCCCCACCAGCCCCCAGCTCGACAAAGGACAAAGCAAGGACATCCAAATGGGATTTCTTTGCTTTGCTGTCCTCTTCCTTTCCCTTGGTCCCTGCCCCACCCGCCAGCATCAGAAGGACTTTCTACCTCTTCCTACCTGATGGGATCTGCCCTGACATCATAACCATCTTTCAATTTACTGAATGTCTTATAGTAAAATACTACACTATGAGTCATATGTTGGCGTCTTGATTATATGAAAGCATTAGGATTCCAAGAAAAACCTTTCTTTCTCTACAAATTCTGGTATCCAAGGTAATTATTTTACTGAGTGCTCAAAAATGTCAGATTTGACATTCAAAGCTGAGCAATGACTTCTCTATGTTACGTACTATCTACTCTCACCTTGAAACAATTAAAGCCGAGTCACTGGGTGGGGATAGGCAGGACAATATAATTTATGGGAAATAAAAAAGATGTTTTGTTTTGAAAATATTCCTGTTATAGGCACAAATAAGAGTCACATTACATGATCAGAAAATTTAAATACCCCCCTCACCCCACTTGGGACAACAAAAAATGTCTCTAGACATTATCAAACTCACCCAAGTTGAGAACCACTGCTTCAAGTCTCAGGTTAAGTGTCACATCCTGGGGGAGTGCTTTCATGGGACCCCCACCCTCACTCATACACTGTGTTGTTCTGTCATGGCATTCATCCCAATTTGTAATAAAAATTATTAGGGGTGATAATTTGTTTACTCTTGATTTCTTCCACTAGATTTTAAACTTCCTGAAGACAAAGACTACGTCTGGCTTTTCCATTCTTTTCACTTTTTTAGTTATTATTTACAAACCAGATCCTCTCAATAACAATATTATGTGTTAATGTTTACGAGCAAATAATATCTGTTAAATGAATAAGAGTTCACTAAACAGAAAACACAAAGATATCACATGTCTGGTAGTTACAAATCTAACCTCACCATCTTCTTATTTTACGAACAACATTTAATTACTGAGGAGTGAAGAGAGAGGGAAAGAAAAGGGAAGAAGAAAGGGATGGAAAAAGAAAGGAAAAGAGGTACAGATAAAAGTCAAGAGCACTAGTGGAGTGTGGGGTTTTCCGCACAGGCCTAGAGAATTCGGTGCTGCCAGGAAAAAAAGTCACTACTGAGAAGCAGGGACCAGAGCAGTCCTATATCTAGGCATGAATACGGTTGTATATTGAAACAGACACATGTATCTGGGAGTCTGACTGCCCTAAAGTTATGTCTGTTGAATCAAACATCAGACTTTCCTCAGTCCCCTCCTGCCTTCCTTTGTTCGTGGTAGTCACAACTACTCTCTGAGAAGTCTTGATCGAATCAATGGCTAACCCTTAGCATTTCCTACTTTCCTCTAACCTTTCCCTAATTGTAAAAATGATTAAACAATGGTTGACATCATCACACTGTTCCAGAGAATTTGTATTATTGTCTGGAGTTGTGTGTAGAACGGCTCTGGGCAGCTCTCAGAAGATCAAGAAATGCTGCAGAACCTGACCAAAAGGACACAATAGTGTCTGTAGCAGCCATGCTACAAATTCCATTGAGCAGGGGATGCTGAATCCTTTAAAATAACATTTTGAAAATTATAAATATAATGTATGCTCGATGCAGAGAACTTCAGACACACATGCAACAGAAGAAAAGCAGAATAAAATCACCTGTTAAAAATCCAGAGATAACCTTTCATTTTTCATGTATGTGATGCATAATTTTAGAGACATTTTTATAATAGGTATTTAAACATTTCCTGGAAATCTTTGCTGGCTGCTGCGGGGATCTGAACCCTTGACCTTGATGTTACAACACTGTGCTCTAATCAACTGAGCTAAACACCCAGCTGCTTGGAGATCTTTTTTACTTGCTTCCGGATTCCTGTTTATATACCTATCAAATTCAAAATATTTATGTGGTTTTCTGTCATTTAATTATACAGTGATGCCTGATGACTAAGTCCCTGGCAGATCAGAGCTAATAAAGAGAGCAAACACTCTGTATATGGCACCTTAAAATAGTCTAGAGAATAATTGTGACACTCTTAATAATGTTTACTCTCAAATACAGTGGTATTGAATTAAACATTTAAAAAGGCTTAGAATCAAACAAGAAATCCCAAAGAACTGAACTTACTTCAGTTCTGCTCACTCAGGCTAGAGGTGATAACTTCTTCAACACTTCAATTCTGCAGTGAGGGATTAGAAAAGTTTCCACATCTGTATTCCCATATCCAGTATTTCCTGACTTTCTAACCTTCCCTCTCACCAGCTGCACACAATCCCCATAAATAATTCTGCTTCTATATGGACTTATTTTTCTTTCATCTACTGAAGACACTTTACGTTGCTGATAAACTTTATTGTAATGAAAAACTGAAGTAGTCCTAACAAGTCACCTAAAATACCTTCCTAATTCACAAACCGGGAGACCTTGTGCTATTTAATTAACTTGGAATAGGTGCCAAACATTTTATTTGATTGTAATTAACATGAGGATAAACTCAACCTGATCTCTGTTAGGAAACATTCAGGCTCATAAAAGAAATATAATTTGCATCAACAAATAATTCTTCCTTGAGCTTACTCCATGTAGTTGGACATTAGGACATTATTATTAATTTTTAATGACTGAAATAAATTGTTAATCTTCTTTTTATAGTTTTATAATTTTACTTGTTTTTTTAAGCTCCTGTTGCTATTGTTATTTTTAAATACACCCTTTTCATCATATTTGAGACTTTTGCAATCAAGGGTTCGTTTGGTTATAATTGTCTCTCTCCTCTGTTCTCTATTTGAAAGTGAATAGGTACTTTTATCTTATGTAGCTTATACCATGAAATTTCACATATGAGTAATTCTCCCCCTCCTGCAGATATTTTTAACAGTTTTAATCATAAATTAAAAGATTATTAGTTTCATTTCCATAAGCCATTCACTCTAAGTAGTTAATTGTAAAAGCAAACTCATAATGTATATGCCATTAAGCTTCATTGATAAGAAACTGACCGTAGCAAAAATTAGGTACAATAAGATCTTTGTAAAGCAGTGCTCTTATGTGTTTACTATTTTGCAAATAAATCTACCCAAACCACCCTATGTAAATTTTGTTCTCAGCCATTAGATGGCTGAATTTTCTTCTTTGGCCGCTAGAGGTCTGCCATACCTAACTTGAGAACATGCTGGCCTTTGAGAGTTACAATAAGCTCGGGTGCCTGCCTGAATTTATCCAACGTTTAGCCATTCTTTCACTGATTCATTAATTCTCTCAGCATTTATTCCTCATTGCGGTGTGCCAGTCATGGTGCTACTTACAAAGGAGGACAGAGAGTTTCTTATATCTACCCTGTCTTGTTCCATTTTGTGTTGGTATAACAGAATCCGAGACTGGGCAATTTATCAAGAAAAGAAATTTATTTCTTACAATTCTGGAGGCTGGAGAGAGAGGGGAAGGGGTAGGGGGAGAGGGGGAAAGGAGAAAGAGGGAGAGGGAGAGGGAGTGTGATCTGACCAAAGCACAAATGCGAATGTGTCACCAAACTGCTAAGACCGTTCAATCATTCTCTGAGCCTACAGGAAAAGCACAAATCCCTAGCAGAGGACAAGAGTGACCAGTGTCACAGAACTCAGCTTGGCTCTCCTCTGCACCCCCCTCTCCCTCTCTCTTCCCTCCAGGCCTTCAGACATGTCAGGCCTCCAACTTGTCCCTGTTCCTTTGATTACTGTGGCATCCATTCTTGTCTGCTGTGTTGAATTTCATCCTTTAGAGTACTTTCTTCAACAGTCCAGGGTGATATACACTTAGTGTTTGTGTATCAACTTATTTCATTCTCGCTTTTGAATGATAGCTTCTCTGGGAATAGAATGCTAGCCTGACAGTTATTTTTCCACACTCCTTTGAAGATAAGATTCTAATGTTTTCTAGCATATGTCATTACTAATGAGAACTGTGCTGTTACACTAGTTGTTATTTTCGTAAGTAACCTATTTTTCCTCTCTACTTCGTGTTTCAATTTTCAGTTTCTTCCTTAATGATCTTCAGTTTCATTTCTATGTATGTGTGTGATTTGTTTTTAATTATACTGATTAGAACTACCATGGGTCAAATGTGTCCCCCCAAAGGTCACGTATTGGAAACTTGATCTCCATTGTAACAGTATTAAGAGGGTGGGAAATCCAGTCATGGTATCTGAAAGGTGGAGCCTTTCAGAGGTGCTCAGATTGTGAGGACTATCCCCTCCTGAATGGGTTGATTCATTCACGTGGTAATGGGCATGGTTCACCTTATAAGGAGAGTAACGGCTCAGCCCGTTCTCACCATGTGACACCCTGATTACAATGGGACCCTGTAGAGAATTCCCACCCAGAAAAAGGCCCTCACCAGATGTGTTCCCTGGACTTTGGACTTTCCAGCCTCTGAAACTATAAGAAATACATTTTTCTTTATAAATTACCCACTTTCAGATATTCTGCTGTAAGCAACAGAAATGGACTAATACAAGAACTGTTTGATTTTTAAATCTGAGGAACTCCGGTCACTTTATTCTGAAAAATCTGAACTTTTACCTCTTCCCCATTCTTTCTATTCTCTTCTCCTTTTACTCTAAACATAAACAGAAGTTGATCACTTTATCCTACCTATCTCTTACTCACTCATCCCAGCTTTTCATCTCTTGATCACTCATTCTGATCTCAAACCTATCTTTCAACCCATTTTTTTCCCCCATAGCTATTTCTATTCTATTGCTTAAACTCAGCTCTCCAAGAAGTTTTCTTGAAACCTAAACCTGAATTAAGTTTTCTTTCTCTGGGTCAACATAGCCCTATGTACAGGCCAAGATATAGTACATGTTATACTGTATTTTAATTACCTGCTTATTTCTATCTTTCCCATTTTAAACTGTTTTTGTTGTTGTTGTTGTTGTTGTTGTTTGGCAGCTGGCCAGTAAGAGGATCTGAACCCTTGACCTTGGTGTTACCAGCACATGCTCTAACCACGTGAGCTAACCAGCCAGCCCTAACTCTGTGTTTTGAGGGCAGAACTATGACTTATCTTTCTAACTTCTGCACTTAATACTGTGCCTGGAACATAAGGGGCTGTATGTAAACACTGAATGAATGAAGTAAGAAATTGGGTGCACATACATTTCCCACCTTTAGTCCCAATGTGCATACCTGTCTAGTGCTATTGACTCACTCTGCATTTACTTGTACTTCTTCCCCAATAGATTCTGTGAAAGCAAGGACTATATTTATTTTGTGCACTATTGTAACAAAAAGTGCTTGGAACATAATAAACTCCCAAATATATCTGTGCATTCTTTATGATGTGCCTCTCATTACCTTGAAGAAAACCTTAAGAATGATCTATGACCTGAAGGCATTTGCAATACCACTAGGGTTGAGGGACCATTGAAGGATCTTCGCTGTGAAAGCATGGCCTTCTGCTCACGCTTTCCTGACTGCCAATAGGTTAGGTCCCAGTTTTGGGTTTTGAGCAATTCTTTCCATTCCAACCATGTGGACTGACTTTTCATTACTCTGGGTTTGCTGACAGCAAAAGTAACAACTCCAAATATCTGAGATCAAAAAGAAGAAATTGCAAAAAAGAAATAATATAGGTGTCATTAGAGGACAGTGCTTCCTCCTCATTTCTAATGTTTTCTACTATGCGAAGGGATATTTATTAGAGTAACTCTGTTGGCCCCTCCACGCCCTCACCACACATTCCTCTGTCCCCATCCCAATACTCCACCTCCCACCCACCTCCAAGAAGGAAAACATGTTATTGGTGAATTCATGCAGGTTAAACTGTATGGATAGCCCAGCTCCTTCCTCTCTTTATTCTGCAGAGTGGAAATTCTGCTCTGCTCGTTCTGCTTCTGTTGGGAGTAACCTGCCTTGGTTTTTAGACATATGTGTCTAATTGGGAAGTTCAATACCTGGCTTGCTTCCAGACATAAGCTTGATTTTTTAACTACTCTTTTCAGTTTTGAAGTGATATTTTGTTCTACATCTGCTGAAACTTTATTTATCAATTTGTTCCAATCTAGACCAGCCAGGAAGGAGCTGTTTATTGGTGACTTCTCAAAAATATTAACGCATTTCAGCAGAAGGTTACAGTTCATGTTATGGTGGCCCAAAGCACTCTTTTCTGCCACTGTCGTCAAACAGATTCATTCATTCATTAAGCAAATATCTATTGGGCATCTATCATGTGCTTGACCTTGCAGGTACATCATTGAACACACCAGTCAAAATCGCTGTCTGCGTGAAGTTCACATCCCAGTGGAGGAGAAAGGGAGAGATATAAAAATAATAAGTAAGTGCTCCAGGGGGGAAAAAATAACAGTTTAAAGAAATTGGGTGTGCCCAATTTGGAAGTGGGGTAAGATAGGGAGGCAAGGGGAAGCCTCATTGAGCACATAACATTTAAAACATTTGAGCAAAGAGTTGCAAGAAGTGAGGGAGCAGGCAATTGAGATATCTGGGGGAAGAACCTTTCAAATAGAGGAAACATCTCTGAGACAGGAGGAGTGAGCAGAACAGTGGGTCTGGTGAAAGGGGGTGGAGGGATAACAGGTCAAAGAGGCAATGGGAAGAGGGAAGCAAGTCTTGTGGAGCAATGAGGGCTACAGTAATGTTCTGAGCTTCCATTCAGGGTGCTATGGGCTGCCTTTCTGGGGTTTAAATGAAGAAACAGCCTGATCTGACTTGGGTTTTCAAAGGATGACTCTTGCGGCTGTGTCGAGATGAACTTGGAGTTAGCAAGTTAGAGAAGCAGGAAAACCAAGTAGGAGACCACAGCAACAATACAAGTGAGAGGTGATAGTGTTCTGGAAGACAGTGGCAGAAGTGGTAAAGAGTAGTCACATTCCGGATATAATCTGCAGGTGAAGCAAAGAGGAATTCCTGGTGTTTTGGCTGTTGGATATGAAAGCTGTGCTATGAACATTTTCTAGGGTAACTGCTTCTCAGGAAATACTGAAATGCCTAGGAAAGTTCATCAGTGCCTGCCTCTGTGGGGGCCATAGATCAATGACATAAAATGGAGCTTTTGCAATTCAAGTTTCTACCAATGTGTTTGGGAGGTGAAGCCCGGCCGAGAAGGCCTCATTTTGACATATGGTGGGGAAATTAAATTAAAATACTTGCTCCCCAGGTATCGATAAACACTTTTTAGAACATTTCATGTCTTCTAATTTATAAAACATATAGCTTTAATAAGAAAATGTACTGGTAAGTCAATATCCGGCCTCGTTTGCATATTAACTGCTATAAGAACATTTGCTATGCACCACATTTGGAGTTTACCAAAAGGGAACAATGCCTCTGATAGTTTGTGAAATTCTGTTCAATCTAAGTCTTGACACATTGTTTGGGGCTACTGGGAAAATGCATCATTCCTCTTCTTTTTATAGTCTTTTATATTAAAGGCCAAATGAGGATCCATCCTCTAAATAAGGACATATTGAAAGATTGTTTCTTTAATTTATAAGCCATTTAAGTCAAGTACCACTTGATTAGCTCAACTATGAATGATGATTCCAACAAGATTTTGAAATAAAATTTCACAGGCATTGCTTGAAAGATTACCGGCTTGCTCACATTCTCCTATCTAAGCTAAGGTTGTAACATTACCAAGTGACCAAAGTAAGTAATAAAATGTTTGACTAAACATATTTATTTTTTCTTAATTATTATTGAAATGGAACAAGGTAACAAGTCAAAAAGCAGCACTGTCCTGTCCTCATAGTGGTGCCACAAACAATTGCTTGGAACAAAAGGAAAATGCTAATTTGCGTTCACTACTTGCATAAAGTTATAAAAGTTAGAACATGGAGGAAAACAATCTATAATCACAAATGTGTATAAATAGTATAATCTTAACAATCAAATTTTCTCTTCTCTTATTACAGCTGCACTCCATGCCAATCCACACATCACTCCCCTTCATCTGCTACCATTTTGTGTTTGAAGAAACTTCTAAGCATCAAGGCTTGGGTGACCTTCAGTCCTACTTTCAGAGCCAAAGACAACAAAGTGGATGTCAGTCAGCATCTCTCCAGATGAGTAGGAAGAATGTCAAGGACCTGCTTTTACAACGTAGCAATCTGGGGATTTTTTTCATTTGGAGACTCTATTGTTTTTTCCACGGCCCTCTGTAACAAAACAGGGAAATAAGGTTTTAAAAAATCAATGGTAAATGTAAACAAATCCTTGGGCTTCACTTGGCTCCATAGTGTTTTATGTTTACTTTACAGATGTAACCTTTCCAGGCATTGGCCAATTCCGGTGTGATAAATAAATTTATCTTTAAAATTGGAGTATGACGTCACCACAAACATGGTATGATGGAAACAAAGATATGGCCAGTGCCTATTTATCCAGGATGACAGGAAAGTGGATAATAGTCTCTTTAGATAAGAATTATTGTACATAGATTGTCCGTTTTCCAAGAAATAGGGTAAAAATAGAATATATTTAAACTATAGTAAGTACAGGTTAACAAATTTGGTTTACAACAGTAACTATGCCACACTAGTAATTATGAAGATCAATTGCTATAATTTAGGAGTGGGAAGTGATGCTAGACACTGGCTTGCCTCAATGCTAGCTCTCTAACTTGACCTGAAAGTTGTTAATTTCAACAAATTCTTACCATATGATTACATCATTATTATTTGTCTCTTTCTCATAAAAGAAATGTACAAAGGCACATTTTTATAAGCCCTGCAATTTGAGCTTTTAAAATTTTATTTCAGAGAAGGGAAAGAAGGAAAACAAAATCACTCTAATGATAATTCTCATATGGAATAATAGAGAAAAAGACATTTTTTTCAAATTACTTCTAATTACTGATCATATAGTACAAGCAAGAATCAGGGTTTAAAATATTAAAAAATTCTGGTTGAAGTTGCAAAAAATTATTCAAGCTGTGTACACGTGTCCTACACTTGTTTTTTTTTTTTTTTATTGTAGCAAGCCTAAACCTTCTCATCAGAAAGATTGAATTTGGACATAGTAAATCTGAATGCAAAATATCCTAGAAATGCTTCGTCCTGCCTTTGGATACTGATCAGAAAGCAGCTTGTACTTTTCAAATCCAAAGATCAACCTTGCTTTCTTTTGTGTATATTAAAGTTTCAGATTCTGTTTTCAACATGAAATGATGTTTTGATATGAACCAAAAGCTCTCTGATCACCTAAGATTTTACTAACCCCCTAAGCAGCCAGAGCATCCTCCATTTTTCCCCCATATCTTTGAAGGGACTATAGTTTCCAGAATTTCCAGAAATAGAGGCATTTTATGTTGAGACTCGGCACAAAGGAAGATGTCCAGCTAATTATCCACCAATAGAACTTATTTTTCCTATCTAGCTGTGATTTTGTGTCCATTAACCAACCTCTCACTATCCCCTTTCCCACCTCGCCTTACCCACCTCTAATAACTACAGTTTTACTCTCCACTTTTAAGTATTTGATTTATTATTATATTTTTTATTTTTTAGCTCCCACATATGAGTGAGAACATGCAGTATTTCTCTTTCTGTGCCCGGCTTATTTCACTTAACATAATTTCTCCAAGCTTATCCATGCTGCTGTCAATGGCAGAATTTCATTCTTTTTTATGGCTAAGAAGTATTCCATTGTGTATATATACCACATTTTGACCAATCACCCATGGATGGACATTTAGGTTGGTTCCAAATGGTGGTTATTGTGAATAGAGCTGCCATAAACATGGGCGTGCAGGCATCTCTTCAATGTGTTGATTTCCTTTCCTCTGGATATATACCCAATAGTAGGATTGCTAGATCATATGGTAATTCTATCTGTAGCTGTTTGGGAAACCTCCATACTGTTTTCCATAATGGCTGTACTAATTTACAGTCCCACCAACAGTGTAGGAGTGTTCCCTTCTCTCCATGTCCTTGCCAGCATTTATTTCCCATCTTTTTGATGATAGCAACTTTATCTGAGGTGAGATGATATCTCACTGTGGTTTTGATTTGCATTTCACTGATGATTAGTAATGTTGAATATTCTTTCATATACTTGTTGGCCACTGTATGTCTTCTTTGAGAAATGTCTATTCACCTTCTCTACCCACTTTTAAATCAGATTTTTTTTCACTAATGAATTATTTGAGTTTCTTGTATATTATGAATATTAATCCCTTGTCAGATGCATAGTTTGCAAATATTTTCTCCCATTCTTCAGGTTGTCTCTTCACTCTGTTGATTATTTCCTTTGCTGTGCAGAAGCTTCTTAGTTTGATATAATCCAATTTGTTTATTTTTGCTTTGTAGCTTGCACTTTTAAGGTCATGAATAAGTTTTTGCTCAGTCCTACGCCCTGAAGCATTTCCCCTTTGTTTTCTTCTAGAAGTTTTGTAGTCTTGGATTTTACATTTAAGTCTTTCATCCATTTTGAGTTGTTTTTGTTAAATGTTGAGAGTTATAGGTCTAGTTTCAGTCTTCTAGACATGGATATCCAGTTTTCCTAAGTACCATTTATTGAAGAGGCTGTCTTTTCCCCAACATATGTTCTTGGTGCTTTTCTAAGAGATCAGTTGGCTGTAAATGTGTGTATTTATATCTAGGTTCTCTTTTCCATTTCATTGGTCTATGTGTCTGTTTTTATGCCAGTGCCATGCTGTCTTGGTTACTATAGCTTTATAGTATAATTTGAAGTCAGGTAGTATAATGCCTACAGATTAATTCTTTTTGCTCAGGATTGCTTTGGCTACTCAGGGTCTTTTCTGGTTCCACATGAATGTTAGGATTGTTTTTTTCTATTTCTGTAAAGAATGTCATTGGTATTTTGACAGGGTTTTCTATTTCTTCTTGTTTTGTTAGGTTGTATATGTCCAGAAATTTATCCATTTCCTCCAGATTTTCAAATTTGTTGGCATGTAGTTGCTCATGGTAGTTTCCAATGATACTTAGTACTTTGGTGTATCAGTTGTAATATCTCATTTTCATTTCTGACTTTATTTGAGTCTTCTCTGTTTCTTTGTTAGTCTAGCTAATGATTTGTCAATTGAATCTGTAGATCTCTTTGGGTAGTATGGTCATTTTGACAATATTGATTCTTCCAATCCATGAACATGGAATATCTCTCCATTTTATGTGTTCTTTGTAATTTCTTTCATCAGCGCTTTGTAGTTTTCACTAGAGAGATCTTTCACCTCCTGTTTCAAATTTATTCCTTGATATTTTACTTTTTTAGTAGCTATTGTAAAAGGGATTGCTTTCTTTCTTTTTCTTTCTTTCTTTCTTTTTTTCTTTCTTTTTTTTTTTTTGCTAGTTCATTGTTGGTGTATAGAAATGCTAGTGATTTTTGTATATTGATTTTGTATCCTACCACTTTACTGAATTCATTTATCAGCTCTAAGAAATTTTTGGTGGAGTCTTTAGGTTTTTCTATATATAAGATCATATCATCTGCAAACACAGACAGTTTGACTTCCTCTTTTCTAATTTGGATGTCTTTATTTCTTTCTCCTGCCTAACTGCTTGGCTAGAACTTACAGTACTATGTTAAATAGAAATGGTGAGAGTGGGCATCCTTCTCTTTTTCCTGTTCTTAAGGAAAAAGCTTACAGCTTTTCCCCATTCAGGATGATGTTAGCTGTAGGTTTATCAGATATGGCCTTTACTGTGTTGAAATACTTTCCTTGTATACCAAATTTGTTGAGAGTTTTTATCATGAAACAATGTTGAATTTTTTTTTTTTAATTTTATAATGTCGATATACATTGTGGCTGATTATTGTTGCCCATCACCAAAACCATACCCCCTGTCCCCCCCAACAATGTCATTTATGTTTTTCTTGTCATATCAACTTCAAGTAATTGTGGTTGTTATATCTTCTTCGCCCCCCCCCAGTTTGTGTGTGTGTGTGTGTGTGTGTGTGTGTGTGTGTGGATTATATATTAATTTTTAGCTCCCACCAATAAGTGAGAACATGTGGTATTTTTCTTTCTGTGCCTGACTTGTTTCACTTAATATAATACTCTCAAGGTCCATCCATGTTGTTGCAAATGGCAGTATTTCATTCGTTTTTATTGCTGAGTAGTATTCCATTGTGTAGATGTACCACATTTTCCCTATCCACTCATCTGATGATGGACATTTGGGCTGGTTCCAACTCTTGGCTATTGTAAAGAGTGCTGCGATGAACATTGGGGAACAGGTATACCTTCGACTTGATGATTTCCATTCCTCTGGGTATATTCCCAACAGTGGGATAGCTGGGTCGTATGGTAGATCTATCTGCAATTGTTTGAGGAACCTCCATACCATTTTCCATAGAGGCTGCACCATTTTGCAGTCCCACCAACAATGTATGACAGTTCCTTTTTCTCCGCAACCTCACCAGCATCTATCGTTCAGAGTCTTTGGGATTTTAGCCATCCTAACTGGGGTTAGATGGTATCTCAATGTGGTTTTGATTTGCATTTCCCGGATGCTGAGTGATGTTGAGCATTTTTTCATATGTCTGTTGGCCATTTGTATATCTTCCTTAGAGAAATGCCTGCTTAGCTCTTTTGCCCATTTTTTAATTGGGTTGCTTGTTTTCTTCTTGTAAAGTTATTTGAGTTCCTTATATAGTCTGGATATTAATCCTTGGTCAGATGTATATTTTGCAAATATTTTCTCCCACTCTGTTGGTTGTCTTTTAACTCTGTTAATTGTTTCTTTTGCTGTGCAGAAGCTTTTTAGTTTGACATAATCCCATTTGTTTATTTTTCCTTTGGTAGCCCGTGCTTTTGGGGTCGTATTCATGAAGTCTGTGTCCAGTCCTATTTCCTGAAGTGTTTCTCCTATGTTTTCTTTAAGAAGTTTTATTGTTTCAGGGTGTATATTTAAATCCTTAATCCATTTTGAGTTGATTTTAGTATACGGCGAGAGGTATGGATCTAGTTTCATTCTCCTGCATATGGATATCCAGTTATCCCAGCACCATTTGCTGAAGAGGCAGTCCCTTCCCCAGTGAATAGGCTTGGTGCCTTTGTCAAAGATCAGATGGCAGTAAGTGTGTGGGTTGATTTCTGGATTCTCTATTCTATTCCATTGGTCAGTGTGTCTGTTTTTATGCCAGTACCATACTGTTTTGGTTATTATAGCTTTGTAGTATAGCTTAAAGTCAGGTAGTGTTATGCCTCCAGCTTTATTTTTTTTGCTCAGCATTGCTTTGGCTATGCGTGGTCTTTTATTGTTCCATATAAATGTCTGGATTTTTTTTCCATTTCTGAGAAAAATGTCTTTGGAATTTTGATGGGGATTGCATTGAATTTGTATATCACTTTGGGTAGTATGGACATTTTCACTATGTTGATTCTTCCAATCCAAGAGCATGGGATATCTTTCCATCTTCTTGTATCCTCTCTAATTTCTCTCAGCAGTGGTTTGTAGTTCTCATTATACAGATTTTTCACATCCTTGGTTAACTCAATTCCTAAGTATTTTATTTTTTTGGTGGCTATTGTAAATGGGCAGGCTTTCTTGATTTCTCGTTCTGCATGTTCACTATTGGAGAAAAGAAATGCTACTGATTTTTGTGTGTTGATTTTGTATCCTGCTACTGTGCTGAAATCATTTATCAATTCCAACAGTTTTTTTGTAGAGGTTTTAGGCTGTTCGATATATAGGATCATGTCATCTGCAAACAGGGACAGTTTGACTTCATCTTTTCCAATCTGGATGCCCTTTATTTCCTTCTCTTCTCTGATTGCTCTGGCTAGTACTTCCAACACTATGTTGAATAGGAGTGGTGAGAGTGGGCATCCTTGTCTAGTGCCTGTTCTTAAAGGAAAAGCTTTCAGCTTTTCCCCATTCAGGATGATATTGGCAGTGGGTTTGGCATATATGGCTTTAATTATGTTGAGATACTTTCCCTCTATACCTAACTTATAGAGGGTCTTTGTCATGAATGAGTGCTGAACTTTATCAAATGCTTTCTCAGCATCTATAGAGATGATCATATGGTCCTTGTGTTTGAGTTTATTAATATGGTGTATCACATTTATTGATTTGCATATGTTGAACCAACCTTGCATCCCTGGAATGAATCCCACTTGATCGTGGTGAATAATTTTACATATGTGTTGCTGTATTCTGTTTGCTAGTATTTTAGTGAGGATTTTTGCATCTATATTCATCAAGGATATTGGCCTGTAGTTTTCTTTTTTGGTTATATCTTTACCTAGTTTTGGTATCAGGATGATGTTTGCTTCATAGAATGAGTTTGGGAGATTTGCGTCTGTTTCAATCTTTTGGAATAGTTTGTAAAGAATCGGTGTCAATTCCTCTTTGAATGTTTGGTAAAATTCTGCTGTGAATGCATCTGGTCCTGGGCTTTTCTTTGTTGGGAGCCTTCTGATAACAGCTTCAATCTCCTTTATTGTTATTGGTCTGTTCAAATTTTCTACATCTTCATGGTTCAGTTTTGGGAGCTTGTGTGTGTCCAGAAATTTATCCATTTCCTCCAGATTTTCAAATTTGTTGGCGTATAGTTGTTTATAGTAGTCTTGAATGATTCCTTGTATTTCAGATGAATCAGTGGTAATATTGCCTTTTTCATTTCTAATTTTTGTTATTTGAGTCTTCTCTCTCTTCTTTTTTTAGTTAGCCATGCTAATGGTTTGTCAATTTTATTTATCTTTTCAAAAAACCAACTTTTTGATTCATTGATCTTTTGAATTGTTTTTTGGTTTTCAATTTCATTCAGTTCTGCTCTGATCTTAATGATTTCTTTCCGTCTGCTAACTTTAGGTTTGGATTGTTCTTGTTTTTCTAGTTCTTTACGGTGAAGTGTTAGGTTGTTCACTTGCAATCTTTCCATTCTTGTGAGGTGAGCATTTAATGCAATAAATTTCCCCCTTAATACTGCTTTTGCAGTATCCCACAGGTTTTGGTACGATGTAGCATTATTTTCATTAGTTTCAATAAATTTTTTGATTTCCTGCTTGATTTCTTCTTGGACCCATATGTCATTAAGTGGAATGCTGTTTAATTTCCATGTGTTTGTATAGTTTCCAGAGTTTCGTTTGTTATTAATTTCTAGTTTTAATCCATTGTGGTCTGAGAAAATACACGGGATAATTCCAATTTTTTTGAAGTTATTGAGACTTGATTTGTGACCTAATATGTGATCTATCCTGGAGAATGATCCATGTGCTGATGAGAAGAATGAATATTCTGAGGTTGTTGGGTGGAATGTTCTGTAGATATCTGCCAATTCCAATTGGTCTAGAGTCTTGTTTAGATCTTGTGTTTCTCTACTGATTCTTTGCCTAGATGATCTGTCCAATATTGACAGTGGGTTGTTCAGGTCCCCTGCTATTATGGTATTAGTGTCTATTTCCTTCTTTAGGTCTAATAGAGTTTGTTTTATAAATCTGGCTGCTCCAACATTGGGTGCATACATATTTATGATTGTTATGTCTTCTTGATGGATCAGTCCTTTTAACATTAAGTAGTGTCTCTCATTGTCTCTTTTTATGGTTTTTAGTTTAAAGTCTATTTTGTCAGATATAAGAATAGCTACTCCAACTCGTTTTTCTTTTCTGTTTGCATGGTAAATCTTTTTCCATCCTTTCACTCTTAGTCTATGTGAATCTTTATGGGTGAGGTGGGTCTCTTGTAGGCAGCATATAGTTGGGTCCTCCTTTCTGATCCAGTCAGCCAGTCTGTGTCTTTTGATTGGGGAATTTAAGCCTTTTACATTAAGAGTTGTTATTGAAAGGTGTTGATTTATTCCTAGCATTTTATTGGTTGTTTGGTTGTCTTAGGTGTCTTTTGTTCCTTGCTTTCTGATTTACTGTTTGGTTTCTGTGTTTGTTGGCTCCGTAGGTTGTAGATAGCCTTTTTGTTTGATTGTTTTCTCTTCATGAATGCCATTTTTATTATACTAGCGGGTTTTGATTTTTCTTGGGTTTTTATGGCAATGGCAGTTATTTTTCAGGAACCAAACCCAGTACTCCCTTGAGGATTTCTTGTAAGGGTGGTCATGTGGTAGTGAACTCCGGCAGTTTTTGTTTGTCGGAGAAATATACTATTTGCCCTTCATTTTGGAAGGATAGCCTTGCAGGGTAGAGTATTCTTGGCTGGCAATCTTTGTCTTTTAGTATTTTGAATATATCATCCCATTCCTTTCTAGCTTTTAGGGTTTGTGATGAAAAGTCTGATGTTAGCCTGACTGGGGCTCCCTTATAGGTGATTTGATGCTTCTCTCTTGCAGCTTTTAAGATTCTCACTTTGTCTCTGAGTTTTGCCAGTTTGACTATAACATGTCTTGGAGAAGGCCTTTTTGGGTTGAATACGTTTGGAGATCATTGAGCTTCCTGGATCTGAAGATCTGTGATTTTTCCTATACCTGGGAAGTTTTCTGCCACTATTTTGTTGAATATATTTTCAATGCAATCTCCATTTTCCTCCCCTTCTGGAATACCCATGACTCGGATATTTGAGCGCTTAAGGTTGTATCATTGTTTTGGTCTCTTTTTCATTTAGTTCTGCTCTGATCTTTATTACTTCTTTCTGTCTACTAATTTTGGGGTTGGATTGTTCTTCCTTTTTATGTTCCTTGAGGAAAAACAATAGGTCGTTTTTTGAAGTCTTTCTCCTTTTTTGATGTAAGCATTTATTGCAATAAAATTCCCTCTTAGTACTGTTTCTACAGTATCCCAGTTTTTAAATGATGTTCTGTTTTCATTTATTTCAAGAAATTTATGGCTCATTGGTCATTCAGCATCATGTTGTTTCTTGTCCATGTAGTGGTATACAGTTTCAGTGGTACAGTTTCCTAGTTTTATTCTATTGTGGTCTGAAAAGATACTTAATATGATTTCAATTTTTTTTAGATTTGATGAGACTTGATTTGTGGCCTAACATGTGGTCTATCCTCAAGAATGATTCATATGAAAATTAGAAGAATGTATATTTTGCAGTTGTTAGATGAAATGTTCTAAAAATATTGGTTAGTCCATTTTGTCTATAGTGCGGTTTAAATCCAATGTTTCTTTACTGACTTTTTGTGTAGATGATCTGGCCAGTGCTGACAGAGAGGTGTCGAAGTCCTCAACTAATATCATATTAGGGTATATTTCTCCCTTTAGATCCAATAATGTTTGCTTTGTGTATCTGGGTGCTCTGATATTGGTTGCATATATATTTACAATTTTTATATCATCTTGCTGATATTATATCATCTTCCCATTATCATTATATAATTTCATTGTCTCTATTCATAGTTTTTTGTTTAAAGTCTATTTTATCTGATGTAAAACAGCTACTCTTACTCATTCTTGGTTTCTATTTGCATGGTATATATTTTCCATCTCTTCACAATTAGTCTGTATGTCTTTTTAGGTGAAGCATAGGCAGTATATCGTTGGGTCTCATTCTTTAATCCATTCAGCCAGTCTATATCTTTTAAATAGGGGGCTTAATTCATTTACCTTCAAAGCTGTTATTGAAAGGTATTGCTTTATTCCTGACATTTTATTAATTGTTTATGTTTGTTTTATATATCTTTCCTTTCTTTCTCTTTTATTAAACAATCTTTTTGCTGTGTTGTGTTTTTTTGTAGTGAGAAGATATCATTTGTTTCTTTCTCATATGCACATCTGCTCTAGTAGTGAATTTTATTCTTTTGTGGGTTAACATAATAGTAGTTATTCTTTTGCTTCCAGATGTTCTACTGTCTTAAGGATTTCTTGTAGAGCCAGTCATGCAGTGATAAATTTCCACAGTTTTTGTTTGTCTGGGAAAGGCACTATTTCTCCTTCATTTTTGAAGGATAGGTTTGCTGGGTATAGTATTCTTGGCTGGCAGATTTTTTCTTTCAGCACTCTGAATATATCATCCCACTCTCTTCTGGCCTGTAAGGTTTCTGCTGAGAAATCTGCTGTTAGTCTGATATGTGACTCGACACTTTTCTCTTACGAGTTTTAGAGTTCTTTCTTTGTCTTTGACTTTTGACAATTTGACTACTATGTATTTCAGAGACTACCTTTTTGGTTCAAATTTGTTTGGCGATCTTTGAGCCTGTTGTACTTGGACATCCATATCTCTCCCAATACTTAGGAAATCTTCAGCTATTATTTCATTAAGTAGGTTTTGGTGTATTTTGTCTTCTCTTCCCCTTCCAATATACCCATAATATGGATGTTTGTATACTTAAAGTTGTCCCATAGATATCATAGGCTTTCTTCATTTTCTAAAATTCTCTTTTCTTCCTGTCCAACTTGGTTATTTCAAAAAGCCTGTCTCCAAGTTCAGAAATTCTTCTGCTTGATTAAGACTGTTGCTTATGCTCTGAGTTTTATTTTTTATTTGGATGAATGAATTCTTCAGTTCCAAGATTTCTGTTTGGTTCTTTTTTATTATATCTATCACTTTGTTGAATTCCTCCTTCAGGACCTGAATTGTTTTTCAAATTTTGTTGTGTTGCCTATCTGTATATTCTTGCATCTCATTGAGTTTTCTTAAGATTATTGTTAGAAATTCCTTTTCAGACATTTCTTATGTTTCCTTTCCTGTTTGGTTTGGTAATAGAGAATTATTGTATTAATTTGGGGGTGTCATGTTTTCTTGTTTTTACATGTTTCTTGAGTCCCTACATTGGTGTCTAGGCATCTGATGGAACAGTCACTTCTAATACTCTGGAGTAGCTTTTGAAGGGAGAGACTCTTTCCTGTAGATGTGTTCTATAGTGACAGTTGGGTAGGGTGTTTTAGGTTTGATTCCTGGTGAAGGCAGTAGTGTAGTCTCCATGTGATTTCTTTGACTGTATTCAACATTCTAGTTGTCTGTGAGTGCCTCCATGGCCTAAGTACTGAGGTGCTGAGCAGCTTCTTGATGAAGTGGGTCACACTGGGATGGGTCACAGGGGTTGTGGACAAGGTCTCAAGTGCTTCAGAGAAGTGTTGAGGTGCTCTGCTGCTTCTCAGCTGGAGTGGGTGACCCTAGTCAGGCTCTCTGGTACCCTAGCAAGGATCCTGTGCCCCTGGTAGATGCACTGGGGTGTTCTGCAGCTCCTCAGCTCTACTAGGAGACACTGAGTGTAGTTACTCATGCTTCAGACTAGTCCCTATGCTCCGAAATGAGGTGCTGGGACATTCTAAAGTTCCTCAGCTGAAGTGTGTGACACTGGGCAAGGTCACTGGGGCCATGAGCAGGACCCTGTGCCCCTAAAGAGACACTGGAGCACTCTACAACTGCTCAGTTGGAGTAGGCCTCTCTACATGAGGTTGCCAGGGCTGTGGACAGGTCCCTGCACCCCCAGTGGAGATGCTGGGTCACTCTGCAGCTCCTCAGCTGGAGTAGACTACACTGCACAGGGTCACTGGGTTTGTAAGTAGGTCTCTATGTCCCAAGGAGAGAAGATGGATCCGTTTGAAGCCCTCAGCTGGGACAGGTAGCCATAGGTGGGCTAACTAGAGCTGCAAACGGGACTCTGTTTCCCCAAGAGAGGTGCGCAGGGACTCCACAGTTTTACTGGTGGAGTATGTGGATCTGAGAAGGTTTGCTGGAGTTATGGTAGGACTCTGTGCCCCTGTGAAAGGTGCATGGGTGCTCCACTGAAAAGAGCAGAGCTGCCAGCAATGGCAGAAAGCCCCAACTGGTCAGCTCTCATACTGTGGAAAGTCCGTGCACTGGCCCCCTTTATCCTGGGGGTGGCCTCCATACTGCACTGAACTGCCAGGGTGCAGGATGCCACATGGGCTCAAAATGCTGGAGAACTAGCATGATGAGGGGGCCTCAAAGCTGTAGAGATGCTGGGGCTATTGGGCCTCAGGAAAAAAAGTGCACTTAGTGTTGACTCCAATCCCAAAATGGCAACTACTGTGGCAGCCCAGGACTCAGGGGTTGGGGAGGGGGGCTCAGCATGAACTCCTTCCCTGGATTAATGCAATTGTGTGGGCTCCCATCACCTCTCCACACTGGGCTCATGGCCGGCAAGCACCACACAGCTCCCTTGTAGCTTGGATTGCAGATCTATGGTGCAGCTCTTGCTTGCCTTTCCTGTGCAGACAGAAATTCCTCCTGGGTCCCTACTGCTACTGGCTGGGGCAAGGGGTTATGGAGGCTGGGAATTTTCTTCCATTTTCTATATTGCTTTCCTATGTTTCTCTGCTCACTAACATTTCTGTTACTCCTTTGATGTGCTCGCACACTCTCCTTTGGTTATTTTCATCCAAGTGTGGTTGTGCATTTGTTTTGTCTGTCTTTGTGGGAGAGAAGAGTGGTAGAGTCTTCTAGTTGGCCATCTTGCTCCACCCAAGTAGTATCATGGCAAATTTTGTAATTTTTTTGTTCCTTATTATTCCTTCCACCTTGATGGAGTTTGGATGTGTTGTCCCCTCCAAAACTCATGTGGAAATTTGATCTCCAGTTTGGCAGTGCTGAAAACTGATTGAGTCATGGTGCGGATCCCTCATGAATGGATTAATGCTCTCCCTGGGGGGGGGGGGAATTAATGACTGAGTTCTCCCTCTATTAGTTCTTGTTAGAGCTCATTGCTTAAAAAGACCCTGGCACCTTCTCTCTTGCTTCCTCTCACTATGTGATCTGCTTGTACCCACCAGCTGTCTGCCACTCGATTTGTGTGATTATAATCGGTTAATCAATTTATTTGAAAAAATAAACCCCACTAAATTGCACTGATTCTATACCCTTGTTCAACAAGTGTGGGAAAAAATGATCATAGCTCAATCAGATTTCTGTTCTACAAACTTAATGCATTTAAGAAGGATGGTATTGTAAGACTTCAACAGCTAATTTTATGATACAGTAGTTAATTTAAACAATAGACCCTCAATTAAGGAGACAATTTTATCTTTCCCACTGTCATTCTTCCCATTCTTAGCATTGCAATTTCTCATTGTTAAATGGAATAGTAAGGACAAGTGATATATAAAATGTAGAACTGACTCTGGCTCCAAAATGGTGAATCTTGAAGTACTTGAAGCTAGAAGGGCATCCTGATAGAATAACCTTATCCAATCTGTGTTTTAACCATTTACCCATATTTCTTCCACTCAAAAGTGTATCCCATTATCTGTCATCAGGGATAGATTCCACTCTCATGTTCATATCTGGAAAGTACCAGTGAACTGCAAGTCTTAGCAATTGTACTAGCTGCAGCTCATCCCTAATACCCAAATGACTCCCAAGTTTGTTGATCCTTTATCTTCAGTGTTTCTAATATTTGAACTATCTCTCCTCCCCCATGGCAAATACACTAGTTCAATGTTTCATTGTTGATGGAGTTTGGATGGGTTGTCCCCACCAAAACTCATGTGGAAATCTGATCTCCAATGTAGCAGTCTGAGTCATGGGGGCGGATCCCTCGTGAATGGATTAATGCTCTCCCTGGGGGAGGAGGGGTAGTGAGTGAGTTCTCACTATATTAGTTCCCACAAGAGCTGATTGTTTAAAGACCCTGGCACCTCCTCTCTCTCTCTCTCTTGCTTCCTCTCGCCATGTGATCTGCTTGTACCCACCGGCTGCCTGCCACTTTCCACCATGAGTAGAAGCAGCCTGAGGCCCATGCCAGATGCAGTTGTCCCAGAATTGTAAGCCAAAGAAACCTCTTTTCCTTGCAAATTACCCAGTCTCAGGTATTTCTGTTATAGCACAATTGTCTTTAATGGGAGCTATTCCCATAGCCTTCTTACTGGATTTTCCACCTATAGCCTACTTCTGATACAGTCACCAAAATTATTGTTCTAAAATATGTTATATTATGTTATATCTCCTGAAAATTTTTTGATGATTTCCCATTGCCTACAGAATAATCCAAGCTTTTTGTCAGAGTAAGCAGGTTGCCATCTGTCTTTGTAACTGAAACCATTACTTTCTCTGAGTAGACCAGTCTCTAAGACAGCAAGCATTTCCAAACCTCCTGGGCTTTATTTACCCCCAAAACCTAGAATGCTTTTCTACCAATCAGATGACTATTCATCCTTAAGTGCCCTGTTCAAATGCCATCTCCTCCATTAAACACTTTCCTTTGAGTTTCCTAATCAGAATTCATCACACATTTCAAGGGCATCCTAAATTATAATCATCTCAGGTGCCAGGACTGTGTCTTATTCAATTTTGTCTTGATTGTCCCATACTTAAAACAATATCTTGTCTATGAAACATATTCAATTAATGTTTTTTGAATAAAAGAGCTTTCTAAATATTCTACCTTGGAATATTAGCATGTCTGACTTGCAGTTTCTAGTCTGATCCTTCTTAAGTCTAAATTTCAAACTACTACCAGAATGATCTACCTAAGATTTGAATGACCTTGGAATTCCAATTATTAAAATGTTCCAATAGCCCTTTATCATTCAAGTCATTCAATAAGTATTCTCAGAGGACCTACTATATAGCAGGCACTGAGAATAAAAGAATATGCAAAATAGACACCATTCCTGTCTTCCAGGAGATTACATCTAGTACAAGATTCAATTAAAACACACACACTTGCACACATGAAGTACAAATTATCCTAAGCATTTAGAAGAAATTATAAGATATATAAAAGAGAACAACAAGAGGTAAAAACCTTATCTTATTTGCCTTTGAGTCTAAAGTGTCTGAAAATTACCTGGGTTAGAGCCAAAGCTTGTTACAGGTAAGTTGAACCAAACAGAATTTTCCTGCTTTGCTATTACACTATGTCAAATGAATGTCAGGAAAACTGTCCAGGGCCTATTCATCCTATTGAGTTTATCTTTTTAGTTCATTGGAGGTGAAAATTTTGAACACTGCTCATAGGGACACAGATGAATAGATCTTCTGTGCAAAAAGTCCTTATGTTTATGTAAACCCCCAAATTATCACTATAAAAATATATGTGAAAAATGGATAAAAGGTACCGCAGAGCTAATGACAATAGAAGATAGAAGCAGAATAACAGAAATGAAAGAGAAAAAATAAGGCAAGAAAAAATATGCAAAATTATAAAAAGAAGAAAATTGGAGTAGATATAAAAGAAAGTTTCTTCTATTTTCCTCTGTACACATTAAAATCCTTACACAGTAGCTGGCATTCTTTCATCTTCCTCTGCCAACAATAAAGAACTAGGTTGAATTTCATGTTATGAAATCGTTAAACCAGACACGATGTTTTTATAGGTGCCATGACCATGTCTGAGAATTGTTTTTGTAAAGGGCCAAGTAAACATTTGGTAAATATTTTAGGCTTTGCAGGTTATACAATCTCTGTTGGAACTGCTCCAGTCTGCCTCGGGGAAAGGTGCGATTGACAATACATAAACATGCATGGATGTGTTCCAACAAAATTTTATTTACAAAACAGGCATCCAACCTGTGGGCTGTAATTTACCAACCCCTGTCTTAAAATGTATTATTGAATACACACACACACGCATCTTTGCAAAGTGCCTTGTATATATATGAAAGACACATTTTGTCTATGAATATAAGGTTATTTATTATTTCAAGGTTCAGTATGTATTAAATTATCTATAAAATATGATGCACACTTTAAGTATTTTGTAATCTTCATCCTTCACTTTTTTCTG
The DNA here is from genome assembly GCF_027409185.1 of Cynocephalus volans. NCBI lineage: Eukaryota > Metazoa > Chordata > Mammalia > Dermoptera > Cynocephalidae > Cynocephalus > Cynocephalus volans. The sequence continues at coordinate 77,174,279 of NC_084468.1, read as the reverse complement.
AGACTGTAACTGACTTGTATATATACTAATCTTTCCTTTTTTATGATCCTCAAATTTTAGTAATGAATGATTCATTTTATAATGATTTTTTGTAATAATATGGCCTCAATGCAAATAGCAAGTTTGATACATTCACGTGTGTGTATGTATTTAAGCTGATCACTTTTCTCTCACTATAATTTTGTAGCTCCAACTATTAATGTTATTTTGTAGAAACAGGTCCAGCCACCTAATCCTTCAAATTTATTGTTTTCACCATTAGGAGTTGTACCCAAGAGATAGGCCAGTATCAATCTGGTTTCCTGCAGAAATGTACTGCTGAGTGTTTATTGACGTCCCCTTTCCAGGAGACAACATAGACATTTGCAGAAGAGTTGCTGTAATTAGAAATGTTTTATGCCTTTTTTCCAGATGGAAGATTTTAAGAAAAAATTTGCACTTAATTGTCTGAAGAATGGTAATACCTGACCCATCATTATCTTAGGCTGTACCAGTTCTCCCAATTGAAAGTACTATGAGAACTCAGCAGCCAATTCATTTTCTTTCTTTTTACCCAGCTCAGTATGTGGTTTCCACGACTTACCTCCGCTCTTTTGCCAGTTTGCATGGCAGGACTAAAAGCCAAGCAAAGAAACTGTCATGGGAGTAAAGATAACTGGATATTTACAAAATGAAAGCCAAAATTGTCCACTGCAGAAAGGCAAAAGGGAGTTCTGTTTTCCCATTTACAGAAACAGGCACAGAGCCAAATTAATTTCTTCTAAAATTGAGATTTATGTTACATGGTCATTAAGCTTGAGCTCACAGAAATGAAGTTGACAACTAAATTATAGGCAAAAGTCACTGTTAAGTACCAATTCCATAGCCTTTACTCACCATCTATGTATGGAGCTATTTCTGTGTTTGATGTGTTAATCTGACCCTGCTGAGGCTCTACCCAGGTGGAACTCCGATGAAGCCTGAGAAATCAATGGAGGAATTGTGCAGACAGGATTCAGGAAGGTAGGAAAGCAGGACAGGGCTTAGGGCCCCTGGAAAGACAGCAAGCTTGAATTGGGCCTTTGATATTATATCAATTAAGTCTGGCTAGCATGACAGCCAACAACATTCTTGTCCTGCATTTGTAGATTGAGCTATTTATCCTCTAACCACAAAGTGAATGAGCACAGGCAGCATTTTCTTCAGCTATGACCAATAACTGGTTGATCAAGTTTCTGAAAAATATATACAAACAAACAAAAGAGATTAGCATGGCCTGGCAATTTCTAAGTTCAGCAGTCAGACTAAATGTATTACCATTATTTTAGGTTTTAAATCTCCTTCCTGCTTGCATTCTTAGCAGGAATGCCAGGTTTAGCAAATAAAAATATAGGACATACAACTAAATTTGAATTTTAGATAAACACCAAGTAATGTTGTAGAATTATGTCTCCTGCAAAGTTTGGGACATAGCTGTGCTAAGAAATTATTCATTTTTTTAATCTGAAATTTAAATATAACTAGGCATCCTGCATTTTCTCTAGCAATTCTAATTTAGTAAAGCATGGGAGATAGAAAAGGGTGACATTTCATATGGAAATATTAATTACTGGATGGATAAATTATCACTGGTTTGCCATGTTCTAGCGCATTATAGATTGAATGAGATCAGCTCATTGTGTCTCATACAGATACATACTAATTCAAAATAATTGAAGTCCAGTCTGAAATAATAAAATATATTTAAATAAGTGATACAATGTCAGAAAAAAAATCTTACAGAATCTAGTTTAATCACTAAACACTCAAAAATATTTATGGAAAGAATCATGTGAGATAAATTATCCTTAATCATACAGCTGGCATGGTTGTAAAATAATTCCATTTGAGGCCAAAAGAGTAGTTGAAGTAAGTCACTTCAGGTTTGAACAGCAATATAGAAAGTAAGATATAATAAAACGTGATTAAACAAAAACCAAAAAACAAACTTTTCTTGAAATTAATACAAGATAACAATAAAGATAATGATACCTAGCATTTTATTGAATGCTTACTCTTGCTCCTATATTTGAGCTGGACATTTTGCCAAGCATTTTATATCACCATCTTTTTGTTTTTTAATACTCAGAGTATCCTATGAGAGAGATATTTCTACCATCTCCATTTCATAGATAAAAGAATCAGGGCCTAAGAAAATTCACACAGAGTCAAGGAAGAGACTTTAATCCACATTTCATTGATTCCATAAAATGCCATGCTTTTAGCCAGTAAGGACTATCACCCCCTACAAGCAAAAGAACAATCTAATGTATATTTGAAAATAGGAGATAAGTTAGAATAAAGTAATAAGTAAACCAAGGCTTAAAGACTTAGAAATCAGAAGACATATATAAGTATCTACATAAGGTCTATTGTCTGATTTAGCTAAAGATTACTCTGACTATAAGGGGAGGATGCTCCTGTAAAGTTTATAAAAGCTCGCAAAGTGAATTAGATATGCCCTCCTAGTGGAGAACCACTGGTTGGGACCGACATACCATTCTAATAAGTACAAGTGATTCATTAGGCCACCATATGCTGGGAATATTAATTGAGACAGAGGGTTGAATGTGATAGGAATAGCACTGTTGTCATTAATTACCACTATGAAAATTGGCTTGCAGTTTGGGTGGCTACCAAGTACTCACTGGGCATGGATAGAGCACAAGTTAGGAAAACATCCTTTTATAAAAATAGAACACTTTATTAAAGTTGCTAATAGCTTAGTCAGCTATACAGTGTAAAAATTTGAATATCCAAGAGAATGAAGACAGGAAAGAAATAAGTATTTATGTATAATGATATACTTTTTTACAAGGTGCTTACTTGCTTTAAAATTAAAACTTCCTTCTCTTGTATAATTTTTAACTCTCAAATTTAGAAAGCCACAAAATAATACCCATCCCTTCCACTCCTGAGTTCCAAATCAACGGACAGAAAGGCTCAGAAATCAGAGAGATGGTGTTTTAGTCTGTTTTGTGTGCTGTAACAGAATACCTGAGACTGGGTAATTTATAAAGAACAGAGGTTTATTTAGCTTACGATTCTGGGACAGCTGCATCTGGCACAGGCCTCAGGTGGCTTCTACTCATGGTGGAAAGCGGCAGGCCACTGGCAGGTACAAGCAGATCACATGGTGAGAGGAAGCAAGAGAGAGAGAAGGGCAATGCCAGGGTCTTTTAAACAACCAGCTCTTGCAGGAACTAAAAGAGCAAGAACTCACTCATTAATCCCCCTTCCCCCCCAGGGAGAGCATTAATCCATTCATGAAGGATCCAACCCCATGACTCAAACAGCTCCCAACACAGCCACATTGGGGATCAGATTTCCACATGAGTTTTGGCAGGGACAACACATCCAAACTCTATCATTCCAGCCCTGGCCCCCAATACTCATGTCCCTCTCACATACAAAATACCATTATTCCATCCCAATAGTCCTAAAAGTCTTAGCTTGTTCCAGCACCAACTTAAAAGTCCAAAGTCCAAAGTCTCATCTGAGACCAAAGGCCAAACTTCTTCCAGCTGTGAACCTGTAAAACTCAAAACCAAATTTATCTACTGCCAATATACAACAGTGGAACAGACATTAGGTACACATTCCCATTCCAAAAGGCACAGACACAATGCAGTCTCCAACCTTTGCCTATTACCCAATTTTAGGTGTTCTGTTATAGCAACACAAAATGGACTAATACAGAAAATTGGTACTGGGGAGAGGGGTGTTGCTATACAGATACCTAAAAATGTGGAAACAGCTTTGGACCTGGGTAATGGCAAAGTTTGGAGGAGTTTGGAGGACTTAGAAGAAGACAAAAATATGAAAGAAAGTTTGGAATATTTTAGAGTTAAATGGTTAAATGGTTGTGACCAGAATGTTGATAGAAATGTGGATAGCAAAGGCCATGCTGATGATGAGGTCTCAAATAGAAATAAGGAACTTACTGGGAATTGGACAAAAGATCACCCTTGCTACACCAGAGCAAGGAACTGGCTGCACTGTGTCCATGCCCTAGGACTCTGTGAAAGGTGGGACTTAAGAGTTGCGAACCAGAATGTTTGGCAGAAGAAATTTCCAAGCAGCAAAGTATTAAGGAAGCTGCATGGCTACTTGCAACAGCCTATGCTGAGTTATGGCAGCAAAGGCATGGTGTAAAGCCAGAATTTAAAAGGAAAGCAGTGTAAAGATTTGGAAAATTTGCAGCCTGGCCACGTGGTAGAGAATCAGAGAGCAGAAGAAAAATGCAAGGGTGAAGCAGATAAACTGGTTGCTAAAGACATTAGCTTGGTGATGAGGCAGCCAGATGCTAATAGCCAAGACAATGGGAGAAAGACCCTGAAGGCATTTCAGAAGTCTGGAAGAGTGCCCCTCCCATCACTGGCCCAGAAGCCTAGAAAAGACAGAGTTGTCCTGAAGGACAGACCTGGGGCACAGCTGCCCTCAGGAACCTGCTCCCTACATCCCAGCTGCTCTGGCTGGAGTAGCCCTGCTTCAAGCAGTCCCAAGTGTAGTTTGTGCAGCAGCTCTGGAGAGTACAAACCAGAAACCTCAGTGGCATCCACATCATGTTAAGTCTGCAGGCCAGCCAAACATGAGAGCAGTGGAGGCATAGCAGCCTCCACCCAGATTTCAGAAAATGTATGGAAAAGCCCGGGGGCCCAGTAAGAGATCTGTCGCAGGGGTGGAGTAGCCACAGACAGCCTTTGCTAGAGCAATGCCAAGTGGAAAAGTGGGGTCAGAGTTGCAGCAGAACTGCAACAGTCCCCATCAGTGCCATGCCTAGGGGAGCTGTTGGAGTGGGACAGCCATGGGGATCCCAGATCTGTGGAGCACTGGCCTGGAAGAATGCAGTCACCAGTGCAGCCCAGTGGGCTGTGCCTGGCAGAGCTGTGGGAGCAAGGCTGCCCAAGGTTTTGGGGAGCCAGATGCCCCATTGTGCCCAGGATGCCGGACTTGGAGTCAAAGAAGATTATTTCAGAGCTTTAAGACTTAATGTCTGCCCTAGTGGGTTTTGGAATTGTTTGGGGTGTGTTTCTCCTTTGTTTTGGTCTGTTCCTCCCTTTTGGAATGGAAATGTATACCCAATGTCTATTCCACCATTGTATCTTGGCAGTGGATAAATTTGGTTTTGAGTTTTACAGGTTCACAGCTGGAAGGAGTTTGGCCTTTGGTCTCAGATGAGACTTTGGACTTTTAAGTTGGTGCTGGAACAAGCTAAGACTTTTAGGACTGTTGGGATGGAATAATGGTATTTTGTATGTGAGAGGGACATAAGTTTGGGGGGAGCATGGCTGGAATGACAGAGTTTGGATGTATTGTCCTTGCCAAAACTCATGTGGAAATCTGATCCCTAATGTGGCTGTGTTAGGAGCTGTTTGAGTCATGGGGGTGGATCTGTCATGAATGGATTAACACTCTCCCTGGGAGAGGAAGGGTAATGAGTGAGATTTTGCTCTATTAGTTCCCATGAGAGCTGGTTGTTTAAAAGACCCTGGAACCTCCTCTCTCTGTCTTGCTTTTCTCACCATGTGATCTTCTTGTACCTGCCAGCTGCCTGCCGCTTTCCACCATGAGTAGAAGCCACCTGAGGACCATGCCAGATGCAGCTGTCCCAGAATTGTAAGCCAAATAAACCTCTGTTCTTTATAAATTACCCAATCTCAGGTATTCTGTTATAGCAATGCAAAATGGACTAATACAGATGGGCATTAAAATATCAGCTTTGATACAGTAATGCCCGCATGGAAGGCATGACTCATCTTCAGCTTATAGGTCTCATCTATTTCATGCTTCAATTAGACAAACGTCCTGCCAGTAACAGGCTGCTATGGACAATCCCAGGCCTCACCCTGCAGGTTTATAATATGTAGGAGCAGAGAATTCATATTTCCTGCTGGCTAGCTGGATCCAAAAGTGAAAGAGAGGAAGGTAAAGAGTGGCACATTCTAAGCTCCTTTTTCCAAGCTCACTAATTAGATAAGCCACTTCTCTTTCCAGAAGCAATGAGTGAGAGGTTGGGAAAAGGCTGAGTGTTACTGGAGCTGGAAAAAAACAGAGATTCTCTAAAAACATGGACTTTTCTCTATCCCATTCAAGTTGAAGCCTCAGTTGCTAAAGTGACTCAGCAACTTGTAAGAGTTCCAGAGACTTCTGGAAATTTTGGAATTAAGATTTCATACTACTTTGAATTTTGCAATAAAACCATAGTCGATACTAACACCTGTTTAATGCTTACCATGTGCCAGGAACTGTTCTAAACTCTTCACATACATAAATTCATTTAACCCTTCCAATAATCTTCTGAGAGAGATTCTATGATGAGCCACATTTTACAGTTGAGGAAACTGAGGTACAAAGAGAGTAAGTATAACCTTCCATGCTTTTGCTGGTGGCTCTTCTGCTGGAAGTCCCCTTGCCTTCCACTTGTGCTGTATCAGAGACACAGGAAATTTTAACACACTTTATTTTTTCTCCTTTAGGTAATAGGCTTCATTTGGTTCGTGTCTTCAAATGCTACATTCTACATAGGATGAAGGTTTTCTCTAAGCAAGTAGCTTCTTTCCCTGATCCTTATATCCACCATCCCACCAATAGTCCAACTGCTAAAACTTCCCTCAATGTTGCTTTGCCTCCCACGGATTTGTCACCCCTTTTCCCCTGGCTGACAGAACTGCCAAAGAGTACTCAAAGCCCATCTCTTCTGAGCAGTGAGAAGTTCTGAAATGGGGTTAATCTCTCAGAACCCTCAAGAGAGAGGCATTCCTTCCATTTGGGAAATTAACCACAAATTGAGGTTCTCTTCCTGCATTTATTCTCCAGACCAGGAAGTTACAGGAAGAGAACATAGGTGGGGTTTTGCTCAGTATAGTTTAACAAGTTTAACAACAGGCATTCCATAATGCAATTTTCAAGAAGTTAAGTTGATCCACCAAGAAAAGCTTGATCTTAGCAAACATTCTCTTCTTACAGCAATTTCCCAATATCTTTACATACCAATCAGTAACCTGTCTGTCTTTGAGCCAGCAACCTTGCTGTGTTACAATTCTTTATCTTATGACAGAGACTATATAGCTTGGGGAAAATTTCCTGTCTTTTGCAAAGTCAATATTTGAAACTGTAAGACTTGGAAAACCAGGCCCTGTGAAGTACATTTGTTTTATGCATACTTCATGCCTCAACAGGGAAGCTATATGTCTGTCTTCTTTTAAGACTTTTTGCATTAGCCAACATAACTTTTCTGGTATTGTTCTTCTTTAGGCATTTGCTGAAGTCATCTGCAAATCTCTCAAGTGAACTCTGACTATCCCAACATCCCAGCAAGGAATAGGAAAGCAGCCAGGTCAGCCAGCCCTTCCTAGGCTACTACACATGACAGCAGTCCCAGTGTGTGCAGGTCTGGGGCCTGCTTACTTGCAAGGGACTTCACCTGCATTCCACTGGGTTTGAGTCTCTAAATGTATACATCAAATTGCTTCCTTGAACGTTTTTTCCCACTGCCTCAACTTGATTTGTTCAAATCTCTATTATTGGATAGCTATCTGCTGTCCCTACTGTTAAGGAGCTCCTGATGCTAACTTTGTTTCTTGACTCTTCCCTTTTGGTTTGGCCCTTTCCTGCCTATAAAATGCTCAGATTTGTAGCTCAGTCTTTCTCTTTAAACAATTGCTTTTCAAACTGCAGTCCTCAAATTACTAGTAGGCATGAACAGCATTTTAAAAATGTATAATATAAATAAATGAAATAATATGTAACAGATGCAATTCTCATAATAACCTTCAGTATTTTTTGTGAAACTTTTTTCCAGTTGTGTGTGTATGTGTGTGTGTGTGTGTGTGTATACTGAGTCATAGTAAAAATGCATTACTTACTGAGTCATACTCAAAAAAGTCAAAAATAACTGCTTTGCCTAATTGCATTTATTTATCTTTATTTCAAGTTTGCCTTATTTTTCTTACTTATTTTAAATTATGTTCTCTTGCACTGTTGACTACATCTTCATCAACATCCTTAAGGTTTTTGGAACAAGGCTAGGTAATGAATAAATGAGGCAAAACATGTAGAAGAAAAGAGAGAGTGTTTCAGGAAAGGTACAGAGGAAATACTCATTAATAGATTGGTTCACTTAGTAAATATTTATTGAGTATATACTCTACGACTGCAAAATCCTAAGTGCATTAATGAATAAAGCAGACCTGGCCTCTGATCTCGTGGATCTTATAATCTAGTGAAAGATACAGACAATATGTAAGTGAATGAGTAAATATTTTTAAGCTGTAAAAGCACAATGGGAAAAAAGTGGTGACAAAGTCTAACGGAGAAGGGTGTGGCCTCCCCCACTAGACTGCAAGCTCCTTTGAGCCTAGGAGGGCCTGGGATATTTATTATTCATGTTGGAATTACCACCTAGCTCTGGGCCTGATGTATAAATGCCTGAGAAATGTATGAAATATTTTGAGAAATTTGGTGAAGGCAAGGAGAGAACTAAAAGATTAAACTGAAGTAGTGAAGTAAAGGAGAGAGAGAGAGGACAACGTAAGCCTGAAATAATGCATGTAACAGGAAAATATTGAATTGTATGTGTTTAACATTCCACCTTTCATCTTTGAGGAATGGTAGATTCCAAAGACAAGATTTTGTTGTATTAAATTTGATGGTGAATGGAAATGCAAATAGGAAAACTGAGAGAGATTAACTTATTTTCTATACAGAAAATGCTGGAAAGAATTTCTGGGAGTGCCAGAAAGAGTCTGAACAAAAAGCAGCCAAAAATGGGGGAGAAGGGAAGGCAACTAAAGAGGAGCAGTGGTAGAGAGATGAGGAGAAATGGGAAAGGCATGGCAGCAGCCATGGTGTAGAACTTTGGGGAAAAGAGAAATGTATTTTAAAAGGATAGAAAAATGTCCTAAACGTGAAGTATATTTCTGTATCTCTATGACACCTTCCCCCAAATCTGAAATCCATATTATTCATTAATGTCTTTAGAGAGCAAGTTTACTATTTCTCTCTGACTCCCTCTCAGTGTGCGTGTGTGTGTGTGTGTGTGTGTGTGTTAGAGACAGCAAGACCAGGGCTGAGTGAGAAGTAGTTTGGCACAGGAGGCCACATTCAGGCAGAAGAGCACAGCTACATGATGGAGGAGCAGGAAAAGGTCCGAAGGTAATGTTCTTTCCTCCTACTGGAAGGGAATAGGTATCAGTGGAGATATATGTTCCAAGCTGGAGTTGAGGGTGTAGGAGCAAAGCTATGGAAATATAAAAATATCAAGTTACCAAAGAAGAAAAGTGAATCCTAATGTCCTCTAACTTCATGTAAAAGGGTTTAGGTCATCTGTTAGAAGGGCTGAGTATAGTAGGGGATTTTGAAAAGATCTGGGACAATGAACTTCCAAACTATTAGCAATTCAAGATATCATCAAAGACTGAATTTGTGAAAGGTTTACTGAGTACAGTGAATGTTCATTTGAAATTAGTACAGAGGAACTCACTGTCACTATAGCTATGATATTCCTCATCAGCACTAGCAACCCTGAAAAAAAACTGAGAAAGTAGTAGCTCAAGATTGGCCACAAAAAGACAAGGCAAAAGGCTGGGGTTAGGTGACTGCTATGGTCTAAATGTTTGTGTCCCCCCTCCCCCCAAAAAATTTATAGTCAAAACCTAATCCCCAAGGCAATGCTATAAAGAGATAGGGCCCTTAGGAGGTGATTACATCATGAGGGTGGAGCCCTTATGAATGAGATTAGTGTCCTTATAAAAGAGGCCTTAAGGAGCTTGTTTGACTCTTCCACCATGTGAAGACAGAGCAAGAAGTTGTCATCTATGAGGATAGGGCCCTCACTAGACACCAACTCTACTGGCATCTTGATCTTGGACTTCCCAGCCTCCATAAGCATGAGAAATAAATTTGTGTTGTTTATAAGCTACCCAGACTATGGTATTTTGTTATAGCAGCCTGAATGGACTACAAAAGGCTACTCTATGCTTGGGGGAAGGGCACTGGAAAAGTCATCCATGGAGAATCTCCTGTACATCTGTTCATAATGAGAAGAAAGAGAGGATCCTAGGAAGAGAACCTGCATCATTTCTTGAGACCGATATATTTATGACTTATTAATAAACAGGATGTCTGGGGCAAATCAGTCACGTACAGGTTGGAGTATCCTTAATTAAATTTCTGAGCCTTTGTTTTCTCTCAACAAATTGACTATTAAATGTCAGACTTATAGTTCCAAACCAACTTTGGTGATAGAGGGGGATGGGAGGTTGAAAGTGGGAGCTAATTGGGAAACATGGATTCCTCTACCTCTGCTCTAGAGTAGTTATTGAATCTCATTTCTGCTTTCTTCTTTTTCATAATAGATTTTATTGATTAATAAAAGTCTTTAATTTATTCAAAGAACATTGATTATATCTTTAAAAACATCTTAAAATGAAAAAATATGCCTATTTACTATTATCATTTAGTGTTTCAGTTACCTATTGCTGTGTAAGGAACCATCCCAAAACTTACTGGTTTAAAACACAAAGATTATTTTGTTCCCAAATCTGTAGTTTAGGAAGGATTAGACAGTGGCGTCTTGGCTCTGCTCAGCCTCAGCTGGGGTGGCTTTAAGGCTTAATCTAGAATCACCTAAAGATTTGTTCACTTTTTTTTTTTTTTTGTCTTTTTCCTGACCGGCACTCAGCCAGTGAGTGCACCAGCCAGTCCTATATAGGATCCGAACCCGCGGCGGGAGCGTCGTCCTGCTCCCAGCGCCGCACTCTCCCGAGTGCGCCACGGGCTCACCCGATTTGTTCACTTTAATGTTTAGCAATCAGTGCTGGCTGTCGGCTAGGACCTTAACTGGATTGTCAACCAGAACATATACATGTGGCCTCTCTATGTGGCATTCCTCACAAAATCGTGGCTGGATTCTAAGGGCAAGCATCCCAAGAGTGAGAGAACTGGGTAGAAGCCATATCATTTTTTATAACTGGGCCTCAGAAGCATCACTGCCATGGCATTTCATTCATTGGGGCCATCACAAACATCCACCCAAGTTCAAGGGAGAAGAGTAGAGAAATATATGTACTGAGTTAATTGTACCACATTCTTTTCTTCTAGGCAGTCAAAAGGCCTGACTAGTTTCAAGGAAAAAGGAAATAGATTGTTCTTTTTGATGTGGGAATGGCAAAGTTCTAAAAGAGCACGTGGTCTTGAGAATATTGCTTTGGCCATTTTTGGAAAAAACAGGGTTTTTTTTCAAAAATAGTAAAGGATGAAAAATAAGTTCCAATCTCATTTAGTTACAAAGAAAAGAAAATATAAAACCTTTCACAAATAGAAGCAGAGAAATAGGTACTGTTACCTTTCTTCTGCAAACCACAGATTTCCTGAAGCTTTGTGTCAATGGGAATTTTATTCTAGCAGTCAATGGTACAGCTTGACCTTAGAATTTTATGGGTGCATCTCAGAGCAGGATCTGAGGATAGAAGTAAAATGCTCTTCTGTTTGAAGAGCATTCATCTGTTACTTATTTTAGACATAAGTAACAGATGAATCACTAAATAGTTTATGGTTATGTTTTTATTGATTCATGACTCACTATATGCTTCTGTCTTTCAGGCAAAAAAAAAAAAAAAAAAATGTCTTTCCTTATAGATGATTTGCTCTATTAGACCTCATGGGGAAAAAGAGTTCCTTGATGTATGTTTTCCTCTGACAAGTTAATGGCTCTTATTCTACTCTTGAGAAGTGACTAAGATGCTCACCTGGGAAGATGCATTAACTTATCAAGCTATATAAATTCCATTTATGAAATTATGTCTACTCGGGCACTGTTATCTGAAAGTGTTAATGCTCTTTATCAACACATGGAATTTACTGCTAAGACCTAGGCCTCCCAGTGTACATAGGACACCATAAAAGGGAAAACACAGATCTATTTTGAGAAGTTGTGCTCAGGATCAGGAAAATGGGCCAGAAGACCTCTGAAGTGCCTAAGCATCTTTGTTGGCTGTCAGTAGCAGAGCACAGGCGCTGTCCAGTTAGCTCAGTTGGTTAGAGCATGGTGCTGTTAACACCAAGGTCCAGGGTTTGATCCCTGCACCAGCCAGCCACCAGAAAAAAAAAAAAAAAAAAAGCAGACGATGACTCCCTACGTCTTGTGACTTTGTACTTTTAGTCACACCATTTCCTCCCCACTGGTAGAAACCTACTTCCACCTTAACCATCATTACCTCCAGGAATCCACCTAAAGCCTCCCTCTGCTTCTCCAACATTATAATTACTATAAGTTTATCAGAATGAACCCAATGTCAGACTTAATTATTCACTTCTCAATTCAACATTGAGAAATTGTCTCTTCTTTTTTTTTTAGGTGGTTAATACAATATGTTGAATTACCTTTTATTTTTCTCTCCCATTGCAGACATTGATGTTTCTTCTTCTGATACCCAAAATAAGGCTTGCTAGAAAGAACCGAGTTTTCCCACACTGGCTTCATGGTAGAATCACCTAGGGCACTTTTAAAAACACCAATTGCTGGAAGTCGCCCCAGAACAATGATCATTGGTTAAGAAGGGGATAGCTCTACATTAGTCTTCCTTGGAAATCAGACATGCCCATATCTGCTCACATAAAACTGTGCAAGAGAGTTTATTACTAAAGCATACGTGTGGCACTTTCAAACAAATGCTGGCATAAGCTAGGAGCACTAACTCAGGGAACGTACTTCTCCTGGCCAAAAATTCAGTTGTGCAATAACAACTGACTTGAATGCATAATACATCACACCACAATAATATAATGTTATAGATAATTTAATGCTCTTACATTTTAGGTGCTTCTTTTCAGATTTTACATTTATTACAGGAAATTCAAGTATTATGAAATATTATTAGTGATACAGTTTTGACACAAACATTTCAAGTACTGCTCTTTTAAGCTTCCATATCAATGCAATTTAAAAATCTGATAAATTGATCTGTTTTTTTAAGCAATGACCATTTACCCCTTTATAATTACTTATTTTTACAAAACCAGTATATGCAATTAAAAATGAATTAAATAAATCATATGCTAATACGGATCAAGTGCAGCAATTCTCATCTGTAACCAGATTTTATGAGTAAATTTGTCCTTTATAAATCAGCTACATTGATTTCAATAACTAAGTTCATTATAAGTGAATGCATGTTTGAACTTGTATATTACATTTATAAACAAAATACAGCTTTCACATTTTATGCACAAGTATTTTGATAAGTTTTCTTAGAGGGGTGGAAGATTAAGATGCTTGGGAAAGAAACCCTTGAACACCAAGTGAGTTAAGAGACTGAAGTTAAAAATCTCAAATTTCTTTTCTCCTTTTCATGCTCATTACTAAAGTTTTCCTTCCATTTTCTCGCCTGAACTATTCCAACAATCCCTTAATCACTCACCTGGCCTCTGACATGACAGAATTTCTGCTTCCCACTGCCACCGGAGTAATCTTTCTAATACCTTGATGTGACCATGTCACCATACTGATTGAAAACCTTCAGTGTTTCTCCATTGCCCACAGGAGGTAAAATGTGAATTCATTCGAATGGCTTTCAAGACCCTTCAAATTCCCTTTTCTAGGTTCTCTTCCCAGCATCCATCACAAGCACCCTCAGCAGCCTTGGCCTCATAGGACTCCTCTACCCACATGCCGAGTAGCAGGTGATTTCAGAAGGGTGAGGCAAATGAGCTGCAGGGCTTCAGTTTGGTCCCAAAGGAAACAGATTAGAACTGCCCCCCAGGGAACTTGTTCTCTGCCCTTCACTGCAGGAGCAGAACTCAGAGTACCCAAGTAGGAATCCCTGTTGGCCACGTGGCCACATAGGAGGACTGTGGTGCTGGACAGGGTACTCAACTTCTAATTGCCTTTATCTCCTTCTCTGAAAATAGCAGGACCTTCTGCATAGGGCTGTTGGGAGGGTTAAATGAATTAATACATATAAAGTATATAGAACAGAGCATGGTACAAGTAAGTACTCAATGAGTTGCTGTACTTTAAAATTTGAAGAGAATTAGTTCGAAATAGTGTGCCAAATTAATCTCTAGCCAGGCATGCCCATAAGCCTCTATGTTTATTTAGCCTTGTCTTTGGAATTTTAACATCACCACTTCTACTGTATTTTAAATTCTTTAGTCCTGAAGGACATAGCAACTATAAATAAGTTGTATAGATCACAAATCTGGAGATAAAATTAAATGTATACCTTTTCTTGGAGGTAAACTAGTTAAGATTAAAAACATGACAAAAGCATTTCTTCCTCAGAATAAAATTTTTCCCCCACTGCCCCTCACCCTATTTTTTTTTTTTTTTCTGGAAAAAATTATTCTTTGTGAGCTATTGAATTCTATGAGGTGCTGATTTGAAGGTCTCAACTTGCTCTGCTAATTCTTCCAGGAGAATTATTTGCTATAGTTCCATTTGACAGCCTAGCTTTGTAGGATGGGCAGCAGGCATCTCTTACTTTGGGGAGCTGTATCTTTGGTTTCTCAGTAACTCGGAAGACACCCAACACTAGTGTTCTCTCCATTTGTAACATTATTACAGCAAAGCCATGGCAGCTGTAGAGCTGTCCAGTGATGTAAACTGAAAAACACTTGTAAAAATAGGCTCTTGGCAAGCAAGACTCTCAGGAGTCATTTTGCAAAAGTTGAAAATACATCTATAAAACATGATTATCTGTCTTTTAAAACTTTACAGATTATAGTATATTTATCTTTCCATTATTTAGAAGGATCCTCAAAAACAAAATGACAGATATTTGAGAATTAGTTGGATGTTATATTTTAAAAATAAAACAAAACACTCTTGCCTGCAGGGTATTTTATGATGTGCTGAATATACCATAGGGTACAAAATAGACCTGAGTCCTAACTTCCGGGAACTTAATTTATGCATGTAGTTCTCATGTTTAGGGTAAATAGATTACCCAGGAAGCTTGTTTAAAATGCAGGTTTTCAGGACTTGGATTCTGATTCAGATAATCTGGGAGAAGTCCTGGAATTTGCATGTTTCATGTACACCACAAGTGATGCTTTTGCAGGTCGTCCAAGAACCCCACATTGAAAACCCCGGAGCAGTAAATGACCTAGGCAAATCTTATTAAGAATTAAAAGGGTTGTGATGAGCATTTCCATAGCAGTCACTTATAATGAAGGGACACAGAAGATGAGTGTCAGCCTTCTGTATCACGTTACAAGCACAGAGGAAGCCTACATGTAAATGGAAGGAAAAAAAAGCAGTCCATTTTATAGGGAAATTTTACATAAGATGCAAGCTTTGTAGTTATTCAGGCTCTTTCAGGCACTCAATCTTCCAGCTGTGACCAAGTCTCTCAGGACTCTTCAGTATGTGTTCAGTCTCTTTCCCAAGCCCCTCTGATACTCTTCCAGCTGTTCAGAGAACAAGCCAACTGAATCAACATTAGCTATATTTACCACAAGTGAAAGACTATCAATACTTGAGATAGCAGCAGGGAATTCTGACATCTGGTAGCACACCAGATGATTTAGAAAGGCGTTTGGCAAATCGACATAGGTGAAGCTTAGGAAAGACAGCTGCTTCGTGGGATCAGGATTAAACCAAGCTAGCTACAGGAGGAATTGTCTCAAATAACAGCAGACTTGCCTGATAATTTGCATAACTGCTCCTTAATTCCTCAAGGTGTTCATTTGTACAGATACCTACATGAAGCAACTTGTATTACTGAATACTATTCTATGCATAAACAAGTACCATGTAAAATGAAATATTCATTTATAACTTATCTCTCTTTACCTGAAGATTTAAAAGGAATATTTCTCAGCAATGTTGAGAAATTCTGAATGGTTTCCATCAGTGAGGTTTCTTCTGGGAATGTTAGTGTCCTTACCCTGTTGGGCAGTTACCATAAACAAATAATGTGGCCGTGGGATATGGAAGGCAGCCTGCTTAAGCACATCTTTCTGAATAGATCCTCCCAGGAAATGTAAAAATTCCCACATAATTCTCAACTTTGGCTTAAGACATCGATGTCTCTGAAGTTCTGATGGTTCTTTCTATATCTGAAAGCTCAAGCAACACAGAACAGGGAAAAGATCTGGAGCTGAGGATCAGGAAAGAACACTTACGTGGCAAAAAGACAAAATTTGTATCATGGAAGCCATTACGTAGGTTTCAGAGACCCAACTGATAGAAGGTCTAGATTAAGGGTCTGGGAATTCAACCACTGGCAGATGAAAAGGGAGAAGAGTCGGAGAACCGGTTTCACTGACATGACCCTAGGCTCTGTGTGCTTAGGACGTGCCTCCTCTTCATTCTTTCATTATTCTTTCCACGAGCAACTGTTTCACTAACGCTCCCTCCTCCAGCGCTCGGTGCTGGAGCCGAGCCAAGGGGGCCCGCGCGCCGCGCTGCTCCCTCTGCAGTGGGTGACTCACTACTTAGCAGAGTGAACGACGTGCACGCATGATGCCACGGTCTCCCTGAAATTCTCTGACGTGTTCACATACCTTACCTTTTGTCTTTGTGCTAATAACCAAGAATTCACTTCTGTGAGTTGCACTAAAACACATGCATTTTTTAAAAAGCAGATACATCTACACAATGGAATACTACTCAGCTATAAAAACGAATGAAATACTGCCGTTTGCAACAACATGGATGGACCTCGAGAGAATTATATTAAGTGAAAGAAGTCAGGCACAGAAAGAGAAATACCACATGTTCTCACTTATTGGTGGGAGCTAAAAATTAATATATAAATTCACACACACACACACACACACACACATACACACACACACACACACACACACAAAACGGGGAGGGGGAAGAAGATATAACAACCATAATTACTTGAAGTTGATACGACAAGCAAACAGAGGGGACATTGATGGGGGGAGGGGGGAGGGAGGAGGGAGGGAGGTTTTGGTGATGGGGAGCAATAATCAGCCACAATGTATATCGACAAAATAAAAAAAATAAATAAACAAAAATTAAAAAGTTAAAAAAAATAAAAATAAAAAAAATAAAAAGCAGATTAGAGCCATTAAATAATTATGAAACTATTTAGTATACCTTCGAGTACTTTGACTAAGGATACTTAATGCCCTCAAAGACAGTTTTTACCTGAGTTTTTCCATTACTCAAATCATCTCCTGACAGACTATTAGTAAGTTAACAGAGAAAAATATTAAATCTTCTAATTTCACTACTGCAGCAATAATGTGGAGTTATGACATCATAAAACATTCTAAATGGTCAGTGATAATTTTGTAATGCATGCTATGCAAGGGTGCTTATTTATTTTAAAATTCATCTCATCAATGATGGTTATTAATCAATTCTAAGAGTTCGAATATTCTTTTTAGGTCTTGTTTCCTCACTTTCCTTGCTGTCTTCAGTTGAGAACTCTCTGTAGAAATTAATTTCAAAGTGATCTCATTAAAAGGGATCTCATTATCAAAGTTTCCTACTATCCTAATTCCCGCTTAGTAATAACAATAACTACTATTTGCTGACTGCCAAAACCGTGCCAGGCGCTGTGCTAAATCTTGTGTAGGCATGTACTCATTGTTACATGCAGCAGTTCTGTCCATAGGTTTTACCCCGCTCTCACAGTAAAGCAAGGCTTAGAGAGGTTGAGTGATTTGGTTAAGTTGCACAGCTAGTGAACAAAAGTGCCAGATCCAAGCCAGGCAGAGCAAGACTCTTAAGTCTGTCCCTTGACCCCCACTACACCCCACTATATCAACAATTTAATAAACTCTTCCCTTAGTTCTCAGGTATATGAGCAATGTTTGTAAGTGTCTCAAAGCCATACAGAAAGAAAGAATATGTATTCTCTGTTTGTAAAATGTAGAAATAGACATGGCTATGGATAATTAATCTGTTAATTTTAGTATCCAACTTTATTCTTTGGCTATTTGGTCTGTCAAACTCTCTGAAAAGATAAAAGGTGCTTGTTAAGTCATTTGATCTAAAAATACAAAACTTTTTTAGCTCGGATTTCTTTTTCTTCCTGTTGTTTGATGAGTTATTGCCTTCCCTCCATCTGTTCTTTTTTCTCCTTTTAAACTTACTATTTGCATATTAAACTCCCAGATCTAGCCTCCTTATCTGTTGTTTTTTAAATCATGATTCTCATTTCTTGGCATTTTTTGCTCCATGTTGTGAGGTTATACATCAATTTGATCTTTCAGACTGCTAATTCAGTTCAGCAAGGTCAATTCTCATTTCATTTCCTCTCCGTTTTTTTTTTTGTTTGTTTTTTAAATCACATACAAGAGGTCTTCAAAAAATTCATGAAAGATTTATATCATCTTTGAATTCTGTTTCTTCATGAACTTTTTGAGATATCCTTGTATTCATTAAACAAATTGCTACTGAGCATCTATAGTGTTCCTGGCACTGACCTGGGGACTTGGATCATATCAACGAATAAAACAAATAACTACTGCTACCTACACAAAAGCTTATGATTTAGTGGGGGAAAGACAGACATCAACAATAAGCATAATAATCAAGTTAATTATATAACATATTAGAAAGTGGGAAGTGTTATGGAAGAGAAGAAAAAATATTAAAGTATTATTTTATTATAATAATAATGAAAAAGAGAGATAAAAAATGCAGGAAGGTGGGAACAGATGGTTGTGATAAATAGGAAGAGTAGGCCTCACTGGGAGATTGAGATTTGAGGAATGATGTACCGGAGTTGAGGTAGTTAGCCATGCTGATATCTGGAGGGAGAGCTTTCCAGACTGAGAGAACAAGTGAACTGACCCTGACCATAGTGTTGGAAAGTGTCCGCATTGGAGAAGAGTGAGAGATGGGAAGTGTCATAGAAGTGAGGTCAGAAATAGTGAGGGAGGCTGGAGGGAATCATCTCAGGCCCTGTAGTTCCATCTAGTGGCTTCTTTTCTCAGCGAAATGGGGAGCCACGGCAGGATTTTGAGCAGAGGAGTCACATGATGTGTTTTAACAGGCTCACTCTGTCTACTCTGTTAAAAACAGACTTTAGAGGTCAAGTATTGAAAGAAGGAGATCCATAGGGAGGGTACTGCAGTAATTCAGGTGAAAGATCACATCTGCAAGATCCCTTTTGCCATGTAAGGTAACATATTCACAGGTTCCGGGGATTAGGGCAGGGTCATCTTTGTGGGGCCACTATTCTGCCTATCTCAGATATACATGTCTGGAATTTAGGAGAGAGATTTAGACTGAGGATGTCAATTTGGGAGTAGTTGGCATATAAATGAGTTGCATAGGGAGTTAGTTTAGACAAAGGAGATGACGAAGGTTTGAGCTCTGGAAAAAGAGGGGAATCCATAAAAAGAGACCAGAAGAGAAGGAAGTATAAACAAGAGGGTTTTAGTCTGTTCATGCTGCTGTAATAAAAACGCCATAAAGAGGTGGCTTATAAGCAACAGAAATTTATTTCTCACTGTTCTGGAGGCTGGCTGCCCAATATCAGGATGACAGCATGTTCAGGTTCTAGTGAGGTCTTTCCTCTGAGTTGCAGACTGCCATCTTCACATTGTATCCTCACATGGTGGAAAGAGGGTGAGAGAGTTCTCTGGGGTCCCTTTTATAAGGGCATTAATCCCATTCGTGAAGGCTCCACCCTCATGACCTAATTACCTCCAAAAGGCCCACCTCCTAATCCCATCACATTGGGAGTTAGGATTTCAACATATGGATTTAAGTGGGGGAGGGTAGACACAAACCTTTAGTTATTTGTAAAGACAGTACGATTTTCTGGAAAAGTGGATATTCTATTTTCATTTATTCCAGAAAATTCTTTTTGTTTTCTTCCAGCAATCTTATCTCCCTTAGAATTTTCATTCTTTTAGCACAGTGTACTTCTATTGCTACTATTAATTCTGCTGTAATAGCAGCCATCTATTCTGATATTGCTCTTGGTCTTCCTTCCTCCATCAAGTTACCGAGCCCCTTAAAAAACAAATTATGCCATTTCTTTGTCTCCCATGTCAGAGTACATGGTCATCTCAACACCTATGCAGATCAATCCAGAAATGAAATTAAAACAGAAGTTTCTTTTCCAATAGGAGAACAAGTAGGAATTCTCCCTTAAGGTGTAAAGGTAATCTTCAGGTTACTCTGGGTGTGAAAGGAGGGTGGGAGGAGTCTTCATCTAATCCTACAAAATGAAATCAACTCAACAGTGTGATTCCCTTCAAGGCTACCAGCATTTCTGGAATTATCAGGCCTTCCCCCAGTATGACTGTATCAGTGATATTTCTGTCTGAGTACAGAAGTTGTCTAGGTACCCCCTCTGGAAGGTTGGTAGTCCTTGCTGTAGATTCCACTAGAAAGCCAAGTTTCCTCCAGAGCTCATGGGCCCCCATTATCTCCCTTGTGCTATGAACAATTAGGCCCCACACGTATTTCTTCTTTTCAGGATGCTAAGGAATTTATACTCAGCTTCAGGTCCGCCACCAAACCAGCCTTACGTTACTCAAGCAGGGAGTTGGATAGGGGAAAAAATCACAGATAAACATGTAGGCTGCTATCCAGTTTGCAATTTTAAAATACACCTTTTCTGGTCTCTCATTAAAGTGTTCGAAAAAGCTTCATGCCCCAGCATAACAATGGTATTACACCTGAAAAGATGTAGGGAATTTAGT
The DNA here is from genome assembly GCF_027409185.1 of Cynocephalus volans. NCBI lineage: Eukaryota > Metazoa > Chordata > Mammalia > Dermoptera > Cynocephalidae > Cynocephalus > Cynocephalus volans. Next base: position 77,153,612 of record NC_084468.1, on the reverse strand, counting down.
CATTATTATGATCCTCAGACCAATTTCACCTAAGAGTGGACTGAGGACACAGGTCTTCAGGGACACATGGTGCCTAGTTCTGGCAGAACAACTGGGGACCTCTGATTCACCAAGCTCTGGAAGGAATGCTCAGCTGAACGCTGGGTTCTTCTTTACACTTGAACCTGGCTAGCAGGCAGCCACGTCACTAGAGTCCCCTAAAACAATGAGTTGTGGAATAAAAATGGAAAGGCCTGACATATCCTTACCATGCATCAACAGCCCCTGCGTCCCAAATGAGGACGAGTGGAGGCTTGAGAAACTGCTTGCTCTCTACCTTAAAGGATAACGCATTTCTTTCATCTGTACACACACATCTGTGGTTCATGTCTCCACACAGGGTAAGCGTCTGTATTCTTTCTCATTAAAAACAAGACAAAATGAAAAACTTTATTTCCACTAGTTGTAACTGTTAGATTCTTTCCCAGTCTCACTATGATGTCCACACAGCAGGCCAGATCCAGGTTTTGTGGGGCCTGAAGCTAATATGGTAAGGGGAGGGGATGGGCTCTTTAAGAAAAATGAATACAAAATTATAAATGCAAAATGAAGGTAAAAGTTAATACTGATGCAGAACCAGAGAATAAATAACAACAAATTACTGGGAGCTTGAAGATTCAGACCCTGGTGTTCTAAAATTTCTTTAAGGCAATTTACCAGAAATGCTTACATAGAAGTCCTTCATGGTTGTATCCTTTCCTCTCCTCTGCAGCTAGAACATTCTATAACTCTGAGTACTCCCAACACTCAAAAATTTAATCTTCCTTTGCAATTTGTGATTGCTTCTGTCCAATTTTCCCATGATTCTTTGTATTAAGGAGCCATTTTCCATCTCGAGGCTTAACACTGCTAGATTAATTCTACAGAACCAGCTTATATTATTTTAAGTTATTTATTCTTGATTTTTGGCATCGTTTATGGAAAGGTTATTAATTAGATTATTAATAGCCATTGACAGAATATATGCAATTAAATAACCCATAATATTAAAATTTCAAAACTTTTTTGTGGGTGTTATTGGCTCATCCGTATATGGAATTTAAGGGCAGTTTGTCTTATTCATCTCTGAATATCTAGAAGCAAACAAAGTGCTCGGCACATATGTTAAATAACTTTTTGAATAAACAGTACAAAGGGCTGATTATTAAATACGTATTTCTCATTGCCTTACTTAAAGATAAGACCACAGAGAACTGAACGATAGCACGGACATGAGCCAATACACAATTTAGAACAGCTTACCGAGATCCAATGTAAGAGAAACAAGCAGTAAACCACCGCAGACATTCCTTCAGGATTAGTACTGAGTGAAAAGTTAAAATAACTTTCTCCTACATGTTTCCCTATTGTTAGAATCAGCATCCTCTTTGGATTTTGACTTAATGGTCTTTGATTTTTCGGCAAACATAAAATAACTTGGTCTTTTTCAATCTCTGTGTAGTGGTTTCTTTGACGAGAAGGCACAGACTCTCATCATACCTGGATCACTGTTCCGTTCCTTTGATTTTCACGTATTGATATCTCTTATATACTTCCACAATGTTAGCAGAGTATTATTAAAGTCACTTTTTGTATGTGGGGTTTTTGGGGTGGGCTACTAATTTGTACCTTGATTTTTATAGACACTCAAAAGAAGAAAAAAATTAACACTTTTTTTCCTTTCCCTTACACAGAAGCCAGGATATATTAACTGTCTGGCCCACGTAAGCATTTTTTTTGAGATGCTCTTTGTTCTAAGCAGCATGTAAAAAAAAAAAAAATGCCTATGTGGGCCAGACAGGTAATATAACTGAGTGATGTAGATGAGATGTTTGTGAATGGTGAAATGGCATGTTCTTTCTAAACAAGATAGCTGCTATTCAGCTCCAACCCTAGAGGAATACGCGCCCACAGTTTGCACATTCCATATCTTTCAGTTTTCCGTGAGAAGCCAGAAGTATATTTTTTTTTTAATGTTGGAAAGTAATCCAATTTAATAAACAAAAAAACACTAACCAACGAAAATACATCAGTGAATTTAGTCTGTCCACAGAGGCCAGTTCGTGATATCATTTAGTGATTATAATTCTCTTAATCCTGGGGACAGTTAAAGAGTGATTTTGTTTTGTTATCCTGAAAAAAAAATATTTTAAATACCTCTCTCCTTTATGTGAGAGTTCAGGGGCCTTTGAAGATTAAGGTAGAATTTTCTCAGAATTCAAGGGTACAGAGACTGGAATTTGAAGGATTTAAGGATAAGTGGAACAAACCCAGGAAAAAAATTGTTTTCACCAGACTGAGAGACCTAAGGGCAGGAGGTTTCCAAATGGCAGAGCTTAAATCCCTACTGCCATTTCATTTCCAGGAGATGACAGAGCTGGCTGCCTGGCTGGATCAATGCCCATGAAATGAATACCAAAAAGTGGAGTAACCTGTCTGCAGATGAAACATGTCTTGGTGTATTCAGGCTGCTATAACAAAATAACTCAGACTTATCTGCATGCCCATGTTTACTGCAGCACTATTCACAATAGCCAAGATATGGAATCAACCCAGGTATCCACCCACATATGAATGGATAAAGAAAATATGATATATTTACACAATGGAATACTTCTCAGCCATAAAAAAGAATAAATTCCTGTCATTTGCAGTAACGTGGATGAGCCTGAAAGACATTATGTTAAGTGAAATAAGTCAGCCACAGAAAGATAAATACCACATGTTCCATTCATATGTGGGAACTAAAAAAAAAAAAAGAAGTTGAACTTCTAGAAGTAGAGAATGGAGTTGTGGGAAAGAGTGGGGGGCAAAGATAGTGAGAGGTTGATTAATGGACACATAATTACAGCTAGATAGGAAAAATAAGTTTTTTAAAATTATAAATGTCTATAATTAATGTCTACAATTATAGACATCTATAATTAATAATAAATTATTGTATGTTCTCAAATGGCTAGAAGAAAGGAGCTCAAATGTTCTCATCAGAAAGAAATGATAAATTTTTGTGATGGTGAACTTGCTAACCACCTTTATTTGATCACTACCATTGTATACAAGTATTGAAATATAACTCTATACCCCATAAATATGTATAATCAATACATTTCAATTAAAAATAAATTTCTTTAAAAAATTCAGACTGGATAATCTATAAACAACAGAATTTATTGCTCACAGCTCTACAGGCTGGAAAGTCTAAGATCAAGGTGCCAGCAGATTCAGTGTCTGGTGAGGGCCCATTCCTCACAGAAGGCTCCTTTTTGCTGTGTCCTCTGATGGTGGAAGGGGCAAATAAGCACCCTCATGCCTCTTTTATAAGAGCACTAATCCCATGCACAAGACTCCACCCTCATGACCTAGTCCCCTTCCAATGGCCCCACGTCTCAACACCAACACACTGGGGATTAGATTTCAACATATAACCAGGGATGGGGGCAGAGGGAATGCACAAACATTCAGACCATAGCAGACCACATGGACTCAACCACAATAATTTTAGTGGTAACTTTTATGGGCTACAATCTAGAAGCCACTTCCTAATTTTCTTCAATTACAAAACACTCAGAGATTTCTAACTGTTCTCTTTGCCCCCACCCCTATCCAGTTTCGTGGTGACAGAATTTTTAGTAAAGCACATGACCAACCAGCAAATGATGACATTCCCAAGTTCCATTGCAGCTAGATGTGGCCATGTGACCATCTTCTGGCCATAGAAAAAGAAAAGTGTACAACTTTAAGGTAATATCCATAAAAGGAGGTATACCACAAAACAAATTTGGCATAAGCCATCCTGAATCAGGAGTTGAAAACCTTGATTTGAGAATAGCAAAGCAATAACACAAAAGGCAATACACCAACACTTACAACCTACCCAGGATTTTGTGAGAGAAAGGAATGTTTCTAACTTGCGCAAGTCAATGAATTTGCGGGTCTCTTTGTTACTATAGCCTGGTTTATACCCTAATGAAGTCAAGAGGCCCCAGATATTTTATAAAAACCCAAGAGAATACCTCACCTCTCAATAAAGAAGCAAATCAACCAAAAAAAAAAAAAAAACCAAAAAACAGTGCCTGAGAAATTCCAAGGGCTAGGAGAATGGGACCTGTATCAGATTTAATTCTGTTTAGAAAAATATAAAATGATATTTACATGCCCAAATGTTATAGAATTAATCATACTGATTACATGTTTTTGCCACTGAAAGCAGAAATAAAACTGGGTGTCTCATCTTGGCAGTTCTGGTCTTGCAGCATTTAACAATTTCCTTTGACATCACCATGGCTGGGGTCTAGGTATTTGGAATTGTTGCCCATGAGGACATTGGAAGCTTTTCCATAATGGACTTATTTCTACATACAACAAAAGTACTTTATATTTATTTTTTAGGCAATAGTAACTTGCTTTGATGTCTAATACTGACTATGATTTCTGCTTTGATTACTTTGGACTGTAGCCTGAAATTTTTCTGACAACAAACCTTTAAAAGAAACTAATCTACTATCTCTCAACAATAAATTTAGGCACATGGATTTTGTTTATCTACCCACTTTATCATACTTGATGGTTTTTAATTCTACTTTTTAAAATAACACTCCAAAATTATTTTATTTAACAGATAGAGGAAATACAGATATGAGAAAATAGGTAGACGCCCAGTTCATTAAAAGAACCTGGTAAAGTACAAGAGATCATCTGTATTTATGACAAGCTCAGCTTATTACTAGATGTATTGTTTATGATGACGAGCCTCAAAGGTACAATGAGCCTGAACACAGTATTAAAATGGACATCAACAATTGCTTTAAAATATTATATAATCCTTAACAGAGCCAAAAATATCACAAGGAGTTTTCTTGTTGTTCTAAAGCCTAGGGAATGTTTCCTTTTATGGAAAAATTAAATCCAGGGTCTATTTCCTTCTTTGAGAGGTCTTCTTGATGGTACAAAGATACATAAAAGTATGAGGTAGTTTCTATATTTTAACAAACATGTAAACGGATATTCAAAGCCATGTGCTGAGAATAATTGCATTTAATACATATAAGTAATCTATGTCAAAACATTTTTAACAACTTGACAACGTATCTTGCATTCCTTGGACGACTTAGTCCCTGTGGCCTGTGACAGTCTTGTTACCAAGTGCCTTTCCCAGGTAGCCTTCATTAATGTGTGTGGAATAAATAAATAAGTGAAGGGAGGAATAAATGAACAGCAGCCAAAATTTCCATCAAGTTAAAATATTAACTACCTATGTGTAGCAACATGCCTTGGTCGCATTATTTTGTTTACCCATATTCTTAGTAAAATTCCTCTTCAAAATTTAGAAGTCACTCAAAGGTTTGCCAGGGAAAGCATCAGATATTGCCATATCATGGTCCATGGAGATTAGCAGGTAATATGTACATAACTGGGCATTTCCTGGACTGGAAAATACATGGAAAGCTGGAATATATCATGGATTATACTCCTGGAGGGATAGGGTTGGGGACAGAATAGACCAGCATCGTCCAATGGGAACGATGTGAACCACAAAGGCAAACCACATATGTTATTTAAAGTTTTCTAGAAGCCACACTAAAAAAAGTAAAAAAGAAACAGGTGAAATCAATCTTAATGATATATGTTATTTAGCTGAATATATCTGCATTATTATACATCAACATGTAATGAATAAAATCATTAATTAGATATTTTATATCTTTTTGCAAACTATGTCTTCAAAATTTGGTGTGCATTTTACACTTATAGCACATTTCAATTGGACTAGGCATACTTTAAGTGCTCAATAGACACGCAAGGCCAGTTACAACCTACCATATTGGACAGTGTAGATAAAGGCTTTGCTACCTTTCCTTTTATTCCAAGTGATCTGTTTACTGAGATCACTGAGAGTGGAGGAGAGACATAAAGTCCTCATTTTGGTATCCAAAATTTTAGACACCAGGCATTCCAAAGTCAAATAGAAATTACCTGAAAGTTTTGCACATGTTAATGCAGCATGACCCTTAAAAGTCAAAACCCGCAGGGGGTAGACTACATTGAATCAATAAACTCAGGCTTACAAACTGTGATTGAAATTTGCAAAACTGCCTCACACTTAATCCCATGCTTCATGATTTCATTTGCTGAAGACATGCCCTCTTCTTGACTTGATTTAGGACTTTGGGCTTTCCACAGTGTCACAGAGGAGAATGAGCATGGCTCTGAAGCCAAACAGACCTATATTTAACTAATGCCACCACCTCATCTTTTGTAAAATGGAGTTAATAATACCTATACTGAGGGCTTTTTTACATCAAGGGATAGTACATGTATGTTGCTTTTGGCCTTTCTTCAATCTGCCTCGATTTGTTCTCATTGCCTTCTATTTGCTCACCTTAAGTTAACTGCTTTCCCCTCTCATCAACGCTAACTCCCCCTCCTATGCAGGAATGACCTTTCAGCCCAGGTCAGTGCACTATGAGGGGTTCCCTAGGTTATTCCAGACCTTGCTCTAGACTGTGCTACCACCAACCCCCATCACACAACTGCTATTTTCCTCCCTCTCACCAGGATAATGGACAGGACAAGAATTACATGTTAAAGAGCAATTATGAAATTTCTACCTTAGCTACACCTTTTCTTTATTTTTCCCAGCCCTGCTGCTTATTCCTTGTCACTATTTCTCTTTTCGTTATCACCTACCTCACTGGGGAGCATAGAATGAAAAGTAGCGAACACAAATCAGTCTATTTTAGATATTAACAAAATCTTGTTTTAAAAAAAGAATAATTGATTATACATATTCGTGGGATACAGAGTTAAATATCAGTATCTGTGTACAATATATGATGATCAAATCAGGATAATTAGTATGTTCTTCATTGCAAAACACAATCTTTCTTGGTCTGTTAACCAATTTCTGGTTAACCCCCATCCGTCTCCCCTGTTCCCACCTCTAGAAACCACAGTTCTGTTTTCTCCTTCTGAAAGTTCAACATGTGATTGTGGTTGTTGTTTCTTTTTTTCTTTCTTTTATTTATTTTTTAGCTCCCAATTATGAGTGAATACATGCAGCATTTCTCTCTTCTGTGTCCTGTTTGTTTCACTTAATAAAATTTTCTCCAAGCTGATCCATGCTGCTGCAAATGGCAGAGTTTCACTCCTCTTTATGGCTGAGTAGTATTCCATTGTGTATATATACCATATTTTCCTTATCCAGTTGTCTGTCAATGAACATTTAGGTTGGTTCCACATCTTGGCTATTGTAAACAGAGCTGCAGTAAACATGGGGATGCAGGTATCCCTTCAATTTGATGATTTCCATTCCTTTGGGTATATACCCAGCAGTGGGATTGCTGGGTCATATGGCAGCTCTGTCTATAGTAGTTTGAGGAACCTCCATAATAGCTATACTAATTTACAGTCCCACCAACAGTACAGGAGGGTTCCCCTTTGTCCACATCCTCACCAGCATTTGTTATTCTCTCTCTTTTGGATAATAGCCAGTCTGACTGGAGTGAGATGATATTTCAGTGTAGTTTTGATTTGCATTTCCCTGATGATTAGTGATGTTGAGCATTGTTTCATATACTTGTTGGCCATTTGTATGTCCTTTTTGGAGAATATCTTTCAGTTCCTTTGCCCATTTTTTAATTGGATTATTTGGGTTTTTCACTGTTAAGTTGTTTGAGTTCCTTGTATATTCTGGATATTAATCCCTTGTCAGATGTATAGTTTTTAAATACTATAGAATAAAGAGCACTTTAACTATTGAGAAAAAAAATCCAATAGAGTGATGCTTCAGAAACGTGTGACATAGGGGAGTGGAAATCAAAGAAATGATAAGTAAGATAAGCCTGAACAGAGGAACAGGCGATGTCCTTCCATCAAGCAGAGGAAATGTCATATCACCATGGGCCTTTAAGAAATCAGTGTAAGAAAGTCTGAGTGTCACAAGTAATAAAATGTCCACATCTTCCCACATCTTCAGTATCCTAATTAAGATTTCATACCCTCTCTAGGACAGAAATTTGCATTGAATATCTGTGTGCATGCCGTGTGTATGTGTGTGTGTGTTTTAGGGTTAGAATAGGAAGACAATTTGATGGTTTTATATAGCATTCCATGAGTAAATGTTAAATGTGCTGTTTTAAATTAAACTTATTCCCCGTGTCCCCCACTCTAGTATTGATCTGCCAATCACATCGTGAGCATAAGTGATAACAGTCAGCTTTGTACTCCATGAATATGCATAACCAATAAAAAAATTTTAAGAACTTCTGTTCTTCAAAAGTCAATGTTAAGTGAATGAAAAGACAAACCACAGGGTGTAAGAAAATATTTGCAAAGCACAAAGGACTTGTATCCAGAATATACAAAGAACTTTCAAAATTCAACAATAAGAAAACAAACAACCCTGTCCCCAAATGGGCTAAGATTTAAAGACACTTCACCAAGGAAGATACACAGTGGCAAATATACAAATGAAAAGATGCTCAACAATAGAGTTGGAAATAAAAACCACATTGAAATAACACTCTATACCTATTTGAATAGCTAAAATTAAAAAGACTGACCATACCAAATGTTGGCAAGGATGTGGAGGAGTTGGAAGTCTTATACACTGTTGGTAGGAATGTAAAATGGAACAACCACTTTGGAAAACAGTTTAGCAGTTCCTTAACCTTCCATGTGATCCAGCCATTCCATTCCTAGGTATTAACCCAAGAGAAAAGGACATATATGTCCATACAAACATTTGTGCACAAATGTCCATAAAAGGTTTTATTTGTAGTAGTTCCAGGAAACAACACAAATGCCCATCAACAGCTGAATGGATAAAAAAATGTAATTTATACATAAAATGGAATAGTACTCAGCAATAAAAAGGAATGAATTATTGCTATATATAGGAACATGGATGGAACTCCAAATAATTGTGCTGGGTAAAAACAGCCAGACAAAGTGTATATGTTTTATATTTCCGTTTATATAAAATTCTAGAAAATACAAATAATCTGCAGTGCCAGAAAGCAGACCAGTGCCTGGGAATGTGGAGGTGGGGGTGAAGGGAAAGATGGGAGAGAGATTATAAGGGGGCACTAGGAAACTTCTGAGAGTGATAAATGTATTTAATATAAACTGTGTTGATGGTTTCACAGGCGAGTGGATACATATGTCAAGACTTATCAAGTGGTACACTTTAAATATGTGAGATCTATAGTATATCAATTATACTTCAATAAAGCTGTTAATAAAGATACATTAAACAATAAAAATGTTACTTTATTAGAGAAAAATAAGTTTATTAATATAATTCTGTGATTTAAAATTACTGTGTAAAATTCCAAAAGTTTTGAGAGTGCAGGATGGGGCAAGCCTATTATATTTCAAGGAAAGAAATAAGTCGCCCATTACCACATTACCACTGATAATAAATAGTTAACTGAAAAAAAGTCCAGTTTTAGTTTGTGATTTGTTTAATTCCGTGTTTAATGAATACTAGAAAACTAAGTAGGGCCTACCCGAGAAAAGCTAGGAGAAACAAATCTCATCCTTTTAGCATAATGTGCTGACAATAAAAATAAGTTTAAAATAGAGAGCAAAATGTATACATCAATTGTAATTTCTAATTTTTTTTTTTAGCCAGCACTGGGCATTGATTGAAAAAAAAAACCCTTAGTTTTCATACTGACTCTGCTAGTTACCAGCGATATGATTTACACAGAATCTCTGAGCCCTCTTTCCTCATTGTACAAATTGAGAGATTACACCGTGATTTCTCAGTTTCCTTCAACTTTAACTTTCTGAAGTTCCAATTCTATTTTTAAAAACAGTGTTCCAGGGCTTAAATTTAAAGAAATATGAAATAAAACAGTTTTTTTAAAGGTCACAAAGAAATATTTGAAACAATATAAAATTACAGGTTGAGGAGGGGAAACCTGATTTTATTAGAGAAACTAGTTTCTTCAAATTTCTTGGAAACCAAAGCAAACAAAAAAGAGAATGGTTTATAATTCTTACTGTCTGACAAGAAGCAGTTTGCCCTCCATATGGAAAAACTCAAAACAACATTTTGTATGAGACACTTATGAAAGCATCTCATGCTCAATGAAGTCAACACCACACAGTAGAAAATATAATTACTTCATATCATGTTATATAAAGTCTCCATATAAGATCAGAGGAACCATTAATGAAAATCTATCCAACGCTCAAGTTTTCAGGCCAGAAATGGAGATTGTAGTTTAGGTTTTTACAAACAACAGAATGAAGAAAATCATTTGATTACCAGTAGTTGACACAGGAAGAAACAACTCGTTAAATTTTTTGCTTTTCAAATTCTTTTTCCTCTAAGAAAGTTTTTGGAGTTTCCTAAATATGAATAGTTACGTGACTTAAAAAAAATCATATCCCTATTTTTAGTTTGGATTGAAGGTAGCTTTTAATGATGTAGGTTTGTCTGGACTATGTGGCACTGGAGGACAGGTTGTCCATATTCTAGTTCCCTCATGTTCTGTAAATAGCCGTGGAGGGAATCCGAGAGAGAGGCTAATTATACATTGAAAACAGAGGGTCTCTTGCTTTCCATGGCTGTCCTCTCTGAGGTTAATGTTAACCCTGGCACTAAAAAAGCATTCTGTTTCATTTCAGTCTGTATAAAAACATGTCCTCTGACAAAAGAGTCTAAATTAAGGTAGGTCTGAGAAAGAAAGTAACTGCATAGTACTGAATTGGAGTATTTGATACTGGCAAGGCTCATGATATAAACTCTTTCTATTTGGCTTCACGTCTATTCTAATCATATAATCAATATGAAAACATTAGTATGGAACAAAATCCAAACTCAATGTTTGTGAATCTTTTCAGTTGAAAAGTTTCTCTACTCCTACTTTGAACATGGAGAGAAAGCCAAAAAAACTCTAAGCGTTGGGGGAAGGCCAAATATCTGGCATAATTGAATGGCTAATGAGGGGGTTGGGCTGCAGGCCAAAAATATAATATGAAAAGTGCTTCCCACACTTCTTAAAGGTCTAATAGTGCAAATTCCATTGACATCCTAAATTATGTCTCCTAACTGGATCCTTAAAAAATTTCGATCAAGTACAGTTTAGCCTTGTCTAGTCAGTCAACTCATCTCTGAATGTCTTGTTTTTCTGTATTTAATATCAAAACTATATCTTCAGATGTTTTGTTTTACTATTATGCACCAAAGAGATGAAAAACCAACCATTCCCATTATTTCATTCTCCCTATTAAGCAGCTCATCTCAACTATTCTTGAACTTTAGCCTGCAGTCCATAGATTCTACAGCTTTTTCGCTATTACCCTTCTCATGTGCTCACCTCGCTTCTTAGCTAGAGGTTAAATTTCATGTCCATCACTCAAATAATTTATTGTCAAAATCTTAACTATTTCTCTCATTGCTCTCTATATCATACTCACCTATCATCCCAGTCCTAATTAAAATCAGCTAATACACCCAGTGTCAGCTTGCAACCAAGCAGTTTTTCCTGGAGAAAAACACACAATCTTACTGACTTTGAATGCATGGCCACAAAACTCAAAGGGGCATACAGCACTTCCCAGAAACCATGCTTATCAGGTGACTCTTCAAAATGACTAATTCATACATTGCTTTCTTTGAACCTCTTGTATTTCTTCTCCTTTAACCCTCTCTTAGCTGGCAAGCTTGCCTCGTAATTAGCCAAAAAAATAGAAATGTTGGACAATATCTCAGGCCTCTTTACTCCTTAAAACAGCCAGCGCACCCACATCTGCACCCTCCCGTTAATATGCCTGAGGCATCCCTCCTTCTATCCAAGCCTGACCTTGCACTCATGTTCTAGAGCATTCTCCTTCTGTCTTCAAGGACTCCATTACTGCGATTACTTCCTGTCTATCCTGCATCAACTTCTGCCTCCCTAATGAATTATTGCCATTTATCCAAAACATGTTAAGTATTTCCTCATGTGTCATGAGGGAGGAAACATTCCATAGAGAAACCATATAGTGCCACGATCTTTGGGCTTTTTTCTTATTCTGACTTGTGAGACCCTCTTTTAGAACCCAAATTGCTGAATTTCAGTCACTAAGTGTGAATAGGTATGTCATAAACTAAGAGAAGCAGCAGCACTCCAGAAAGAATCAGAAGTGTCAACCAAACTAGAATGGGAAATTGGACTGGAGGAAAAAAGACAAGAAGGAATACTGAGTTACAGCTGAAGTCTGATAGTATAGAATCATCACCGAAGGAGAGACCAGGATAGCATCAAGTAATACAAAGAGCTGACTTACATCAAGGATTTACTGTGTGGCACATACTTGTATTAACACTGTTAACCCTCACAATAGACCTATGAGTTAAGTGTTATCATAAGCCTCATTTTATAGATGAAGAAAATGATTCACAAAGAGGGTAAGTAGATTTCCCAAGGTACGCAGCTAACAACTGATAGAGCCCTGATTCAAATCCAGGTGCATCTGCAATCAGAACCTAGAACTCAAGGTACTAGGCTATACCACTTCTTACTAGAAGAAACCAGAGTCACGGGGACTTAAATGATGAACAAGATGGAATGATGGACTAGGCTAGAAGAAGAGGTTCTTGGGACAAAGTTCTAGGACCATGTCTACCTCTCCTACTACATACAGTTTGTCTTAAAGTGACCATATTCACAAACCATTATCTGACAAAGCAGCATAAATCAACTGATCCTGCCTCTGAGTCCACTTTGTTAGAGTATCAGATAGGAATCAGGACAAGGTAGCTCTTATTTCTCATAGGGCTTGTTAATGAGCTAGTGACACGTCTTAATAATAACCACAATAATGATAGAAGCTATTATTTTATTGAGCACCTTTTACATGTTGAGAACTGCGATTCACTTGTACAAGATAAACTAAAATCCTACTTTATTTCTGAGAAACAATTTTGGTGTACTTCGTTGTGTGTGTATGTGTATGTGTGTCCAGTTAACACTAGTGATTTTTTAGAGTTAATTAAAATAGTTCTTTCTTATGCCCAGCAGAAAACTACTGCCAGCACAGATGACACACTAAAATCAATATATGCAAAATCATAATTTTTCAACATTACATCATAGGTTTATAAATTTACCAGAGATGATGGAATTATCCTCTTCTACAGGAAGTGTGGTTTCTGAGCTAGAACTTAGGAAATTTATCTCCGTAATACAGTATTCTACTGGATGACAGGAATGTAGAAAGAAAAAGAAAAGGGAAGAAGGAATATTTTATATTTTAGGCTTAATGTATTTTAATGATTATGGTGGTAACTTTATACATAACGTTTCCTTATGTTGATAAATTGACAGAAATGAATTTTGTGAAAGATTGAGTCTACAAAGGTTTTAAATAAAATGATATATTTAGAAGTCAAAGTTCTACAGTCAGAACTCCCCCATTGGAGCCAGCAGATGCTATGAGCTCCAGCTCCCCTACCTTTCATTGTCATTTCTTCCCATCTCCTCTGTTCTCCATCAACTCGTTGCCTGTCAAATGTGCTATCACAGTTTTCTATCCTGCCCTGAGGGTGCCAATGATTGATGTGAAGGTCACTAGTGTCTCTGTGGCTGCCATTTTCTCTACATCGTTGTTGAAAAGGCCAAGAGACTGACTCATTTATGTCACCTCTTTTACTTGGGCTTCTAAAGAGTGTTGCCTTGTTCTTTCACTGGCTCAGAGACTTGAAGGAAATAGTGGTCTGGTATTTTTCCCATTGGCTTCATTGTCAGGACTCAGGTAGTACAGATCCCCGGGTTTGTGTAGAGGGATTTAAGGTGTGTGTGGTGTTAAAATGTACCCCAAAAGAGAAAAAAGAGACTCACTATGGTTAAAAGAGATATTCAAATTGTTTCACAGAACAAAAAGGCCACAGGGAGAAAATGGGCAGACATGTATTTCTCAGCCTGCAAATATGTATCTTACTAATTGTTATGAAATTTTCTTTTCTGTAACTAAGCAGAGGCAACTCTCAGAAGATAAGGCCCGATCAGCTATAGCTGGGAGTTCTACACCAACCATCAACACGTCCACCTGGTGCCAGTCACCAACTCTTCCTTCTCACCCTTGAGGACCCACTGCGACTCCAATTAAACAGAAAACAGACCCCGAGGACATTCTTCTCCCTCTTCTCTAATAAGAGACACTACATCAAAACTAGCCATGTAGTAACACGCCTCTGTGATGTGTTCAGCCACTGCACGCATGCACAGCCTTCCCCGTGAACACACATAGCATTTCTCTCAGCTCACTGAATACGCGTGTAGACCTGATAGTAGAAGACACAAATACTGGCCTCCTCCTTTGTTCACCAGGGTGCTTACTTTGTCCAGCCGAGGTCTGTGCTCTCTAATCTGCAGATCGTCTTTTTTTTTTTTTTTTTTTAAACAAAGATGACCGGTAAGGGGATCTTAACCCTTGACTTGGTGTTGTCAGTACCACGCTCAGCCAGTGAGGGAACCGGCTAGTCTTATATAGGGATCCAAACCCGTGGCCTTGGTGTTATCAGCACCACACTCTCCCGAGTGAGCCACGGGCCAGCCCTGCAGATGGTCTTTTTATGGAAAATAGCCTCCCTTTTCTCTTTAGCAGGCTCCGTGGTTTTCTTTTTGCTAACACTGGCAGAAAGGACAGCAACAAAGGATCTTGTGAGCTGCACACACTTATAATTACCCCACGGTTTCCACAGCAGCCCGTGGCTTTGAACCTCGCGTGAATCCAGTGTCTTCTTCAGTATAAGTTGCTTTCTAGGATGCTCCTCAGACCCAGAGAATAGACTTCAGGAAGGTCCTATTTCTCCCAGACACCTAGTATATGCCTAAACGTATCTAACTATTAATAAGAACCCAGCAGAGCTGAAAATGAAAATATGCCATTTACCTACATTTAATCACAAAGCATTGTCCTGCTGTTGTCATGTTTTTGGCTAGTTTAAAAAATCATGAAAATTACAAACTGGAAAGAAAATATAAATACTAGATATGGTCTTCTCCAGCTGAGGCCAAGAAAGATTAAATGTCTACACTCTCTTATGGTTTTTTGTAATACATTGGTATAGCTAAAAAGGTTAATATAAACTTAACATTTAAAAAATCAGGACCTAATTCATGTTTGGCAAGGGTAGCTAAACTCCTGGAAACCTTTAAATGTTTTTCGGGTGGCTTACGACATTTAGAAGTATAACTTTCTTTCAGGTGAAGCTTTTGTTTAATCACCATTAACAAGTCCAAGGATTGGTTTTCCCATGAAATCTGCAATGTTTCCTTACTCTCAGTGGTTCGCCTTCCTCCTTACTTCTCTAGATTCTGCCCTGACCTCTTGGTTTTTCCCTACCATACTGTCTCCTTTGATGAAATCATCTACTTTCATGGTTTCTGTTGCCAGTGGTCTTCAGTCATGTCTATATTTGTAACTCTCTCCTCCACTACAGGCTCATCTCCTATCTGATCATCATTTGACCTGAACCAAGGCAAACTTATCGTCCAGCCTCAATAACCAAATTTCCCTTTGTCATTAACACAGTTATATGCTTAGGCTAACACATTAGCAGTCTGAGTGCATGTTTCTTTTTCACTTTATTTTTTTCTCTCTCCTCCAGTTAGCAGTTAAGTTCTATGGAATCTTCCTTGGATTTGTTTCTGCGTTTGTCCTCTCGTCTCAGTTCATGTTATCACCACCTCAGCCCATGCTCTCATTATTTCACAGCTAGGTTCCTCCTACGGTCACCAAAACAAGTGCCCCAAAGCCATCCCCTTCCCTCTAATCCACCTGCCAAATTAGTCTTCCTGAAATGTTGTTTTCATCATACCATTACAGGGAAGGGAAAGAGAGAAAAAACAAGCTAACTGAGCCGCTAACCATGACTTTGGCACTTTGCATTTTATCTCAGGAAGTTCTCTCAACTAATACCAAGAGGCAGATATTAGGATTCCTGTTTTACAGATGATGGGAGTAGGGGTCAAAATGGTTAACAACTTGCTCAAGATCACTGGTAGCTAATTACCGATGGAGTCAATATTTGGACCTGTGCTATTTATCTCAATTCCACCCTGCTGCCTCAGAACTGTCAATGGTTCTTCATTATCTAGCACGTTACTCATCAAACTTTTGTCCTCATTATCTACAGTGTATAAAGGACTACAAAGATTGGTAAAAATGAGATCCTCCCCCTAGGAGCTTATAGTCTAGGAGGAAAGGTAACTCATGAAGATAACAAATTGCAGAAATTTGTATGTTTTGTTGTCTATTGTATCTTCAGCATCTAGAATAGTTCCATATAAATTTCCTAGGGCTGCTCTAACAAAGGACTGCAATCTTGGTGGCTTAAAACAACGGAAATATATTTCCTCATCGTTCTAGAGACTAGAAGTCCAAAATCAAGGTGTCAGCAAGGTCAGTTCCTTCTGGAGACTCTGAGAAAGAATCTGCTCCTGGCCTCTCTTCTAGCTCTTTGTCACGTAGCGTTCTTCCCTGTATATCTGTACGCCTCTGTCTTTCTAAGGCCTCAAATCTCTCTCTTCTTATAAGAACACAAATCATTGCACTTAGCTCATCCTAATCCAGCATGACTGTGTCTTAACTTGATTGCATCTGCAAAGAACCTATTTCCAAATAAGATCACATTTACAGGTACTACATGAACATGGATTTTTTGGGGGGACATTATTTAATCAACCTACCACAGTGTCTAACACATAGTAGCCATTCAATAAATATTTGTTGAACACGGAAATAGTATAAAATAGGAAGGGTTACCTGGGAGGTAGAAATTTTAAAAATCACATTGGCATTTCTGACTAGTGTTTAAAGCTCTCCATCATATTCTCAGCCCCATAAATTCAGTCTTACCTCTCGCCACACTCCAACAGCCTTCCGCTAGCTCCATGCCTATTCACAATTCACCGCTCCTTACTGCTTTCCATTCCATTCATCAACTCAAAATAAATTTTCAAAGCACCAAGTATGCCCTGCATTAGGGGCTCTGTATCTGCCCTCCAGGATCTTATTTTCTAGTATGGGCTGTAGACATTAAATAAGTAAACCACAAAAATATATATAATTACAAATAAATACTAGGAAGGGGGGAGCATGGTGCTATGAAACATAATAATGGGGGATGGGCGTTACTGTGAATGAAGTCATGATGATGGTATTCAACCTGAGACCTGAGGGATAAGAAGAAGCCATCTGTATGGAGGAGAGAGGGAGTCTTCCCGTCAGGGTCTGCGGGGCCAGGAAGAGCTTGGCTGGCTAGCGGAGATGAAGGAGACACTGCATGGATGTCCAGAACAGAGAAAGTGATGGGAGGTGGGAGGACAGGAAGCTGGAGGCATGGGCAGCAGGGGTAATACAAGACCTTACAGGCTATAATAAGGAATGTCGACTTTATTGAAATGCAGTGGAAACCGTTGAAGAGATTTCAGCAGAAGAAGGGCATGATAAGATTTAAACTTTTACAAGAGCACTCTCAATGGGGTGTGGGGAATGGGGTGGAGATAGAGACGAATGGCTAAGAAGGACCCAGGGACACCACGGGGGTGATTTCAGTATCCAGATGAGAGAGATGACAGGCTGTAGTAGGGCCGTGGGGGTGGAATGTGCTGATGACTTGAAGGTAGACTAACTGGACAGTGTAATGGATTGTATTTGCAAAAAGAAGAAGATGACTGCAAAGGTTCTGGTCTAAATATTTAGGTGGATGTTTACTGAGATGGAAAAGCCTAAGGGAATCCCAGGCTTCAGGCAGAAAACTGAGGTGGGTTTGGAACAGGCTACTTTGAGATACCTGAGCAACTTGAAGCGGATGTGAGAAGTAGGGATGTGAGAAGCAGGCGGTCAGAGGGCCAGGGAGGAAACTCTAAAAGGACCTCTTCTGCAATCATGCTGACGTCTCTGCTTCCCCACATAGTTGCCTGGAGCCCAGCCACTCCCATATGGGGGGACACGGTCTGCATAAGGAAACTTGGTATTTTATTTAATCAAATCACATGCACTCTTTTGCATTTGACTTGGCAACTTCAAGATGAACTGCTGCCAAGTCAAATTTTATCCAGATAATGAGCTGTAAACTATTACTACCACATCTGCTTCCTGCTTTGTCATAAGCAGAAGTTACCACAAGGTAGAACGATAGACAACATTATAGAAAGGGAAGCAGCTGGTATCAATTGCTCCAATATTGAGAAATCTGAGATGGGAAAACTATGTATTTCTTAAAAAGTCAGAGAAGACTCAGTCCGAGGCTATAGAGAGACCTAGAAGCCTCGTAAATCTGCATTAGCCTTGGCTGCAGACTTAGTAGCTAAACTGGCTACATGACATAATGTCCAATCTGTATCTCCTCATAGGAGATGATGTGTCAGTGATACCCTTCATTTGGTAATATGTGCTCTGATATTCCTCACCTCATAAGACCATCTATAATATCTTCCCTAAGACCTCTCTGTCAAAGTTATTATGATCACTATACCTATAGTTGAGGTTTGAGAAGCTGTGCTGCGAATATAAAATATAGTTCCTTCACAGAAAAACTTTCATTCATTATTCACTCATTCATTCATTTACCAAACACATATTTATTAAGTACCTACTATGTGCCAGGCCTCATTCTAGGTCAGGCATTGCAGTGATTTATGCATCTAACAAAGCTCTTGACATCCTGGAAATTTCTTTCTTGATGGGGAAGACAAGTTAAATAAGACAATGTGTAAATAATATAATTTCAGACAATAAAACAGCAGGGTGAAAAGTTGGACCCCAGTAGTGAAGGCTTGTGTGCAGCCCAAACTGGGCTAGCAATATTTTGCATTCCTTAGAAGCCTAAGTTCTCCCACCTTGCTCTGGTTATGGATTAAGTCTCATCTGACCTAGCTGGTACACGAGTAACCAGAATGTCTGTGCCAAACCTGAGAAAGAGCTGGCATAAAGAAGCAATAAATGCAGGGCCAAACTGATTTGTGACAGCATTGTCAGGGCAGGGGGTGGAGGCATGGTAAGAGAATAGAGAGTAGCTGTGGTGGACGGTGATGGTTGTATTTGCAGTAGGGTGGTCAAAGAAGGCTTCTGAAGCATCGATCCTGGGGAGCAGAAGCCTCATGGTGCAAAGCTCTGGAGGAAAAGTGTTATGAGCAGAGGGAAGACTCCTAAGTCCAGATAAAGTTTCTTGTATTCAAGGAAGTGTAAGAAAGTCCAAGAGTTTGTCTCTGGTAAGCAAGGAGAATCGAGAATAAGATGAGGTAAGAAGGTCGGCAGAAGCAGATCACACAGGGCCCTGCAAACCACGGTAAGAGGGTGGAGGTTTATTGGGAATGTCATGGAATGCCATTGGAGGCCATTAAGTTGGGGTAACTTGATGCGATTCAAAATTGTTAAACTCCTCAGAGGAAGACAGCACAAAAGGAGGCCATAACCAACAATCAGTTCTGTTTCAGGTTGACACAGGCCCTAGAAGGAAGTTAAAATAGCAGTCAGGTTGTGCAAAAAGCAACAGTAGAAAAGATTCAAGGATGATCCTAAACAAGTGGCCCAGGTCAGGTGAAAGGGCAGTGTTATGGAACAGACGTGCTTATTCAACTCTTCAGGGAAGATAATGGACTGTCAGCATGTCATGAGGTCTGCTGAGCTTGATCAAACCTACCGACCATTGCTCACTCCTGCTGTGCTGCTTTTCTTTGTTTTTTGTTTGTTTGTTTGTTTTTTGGATGCTGGCTGGTACGGGGATCCAATCCCTTAACCTCTGGCTGCTTTATGTGGGAAAAAATGACACCTCCAGAAGAGACTAGAAAAACATTTTTAGTATCTATGATATCTTGGAGTCAGAAACTGAAATATTTAGAATGAAAGATATTGATTCTCCTGTTACCCTTTATATGAGCTATGATGGTTTCCTTGGATCTTCCTTGAAGAGAGCTTGCTGCAAGTTTCTTTCCTGCTGCAGTATATTCAGGATCCACTGCAGAGGCTACCTTCTCTCCAGGCAACCCTCAGCCAATGACACATGCAGTGGGGGCTTTGGGGCCTGACAATTTCTACCCACTGTAGGACTCCTCTCTGCTCTGGAGCTTCCTGGTAAGCTGGCCAAGATGCACTCAGACCTGCCCCATAGTCCGAACCTTTTTCTGCCCAATTCCCCTCCCTTCACCCTCTCCTTCTGCAGGATTCAGACCTGAATTGCCTCCCAAAGGTTTTTCCTACTCCTGTTACCTCTGCTCTTTATCTTTCACAGGCATTACTGAAACTGAGCAGGTAACTCCCTTCGACAAAGCCCCTCAAAATTTAGATGAAAGTGAGCTGTGGCCTTGGTGCCTTGCATATGAAGTGATTTAGAATATGGGAACTGAGCACAACAACTAGCAATTAAGGGAGTACAAAAAGCAGCTGAGCAAATGGGGATGTAACTTCAACAGTAAGGAGGGCCATAAATCAGTCACCAGACTTTAAGGATCAGAGGTGATATCTTGACATGCATCCTTGAGCTGTTTTTACAGAGACTGAGACTTCACCAGATGATCAATGTTGACTAAATGCTGACTGCAAGGACCTCAGACTGGTTGGAGCCAGGAGATTGATGATCATAGACCCAGAGCTGTTTCTTTGTCTTCTGAGATGCAACAAATCAGAAACATCCATAGGCTACTCAAGCAGCCCAGACTCTAACCCACAAATTTTTCTCTTAAAAATCCTTGCTTGTAAGCTCTCAGGGAGTGCAGGTTGTTCCAGCATTTACTACCTGTTCTCCATTGCTGGCACTAACAATTAAACACCTGATCTCCCTCACTGCAACCATGCATCAGTGTTTTGGCTCAGCTGCACATCGAGAAAGCAGACCCAAGTTTGGTTCAGTATCATCATCTGGAATAAATTTCTCCTATTTCTAATTCCATCTTGGCATCTGCTTCCCAGAGAACCTGAACTGACACAGAAACCGACAACGTCTAGTAGAAGTTGGAAATGGAATATTTGCCATGAGCAGAAACTTGACCTTGTGGTGAAGAGCCCACATGCCCTATTGGTAGCACCAGAATTTTGCTCTCTTTGTCACAATTATCCACACTAATAGGACAAAGGCACAAAGCCACATGTACTATGAGATACAATTACTGCTCCTGACACCCAAAACGTACTAGAAATAAAATGCAAACAGAACAATGGTTTTGTATTTCCTATATAAGGAAAATAAGATTGATATTTCTAATATATATAAAATGCATAAATCAATAGGAAAACACTGACTCCCAAATTTTAAAAAACGATGAAAGAAAGTAAAGGAAATGAGATAACTCAAAAAAAAAATGAAAATACATGTAGTAGCTATTTACTATATAAAATGTAAACACTCTTGCTAGTGATTAAATAAACAAACTTACATCAAATGGCAAAGTCTTTTGCCTCTTTGTGATGTTTTTAATGATGGAACATAATACATTATATATTCTCAAAACTGCTCTTGAAAGTGGATTTTGAGACAAAATTTTTTCAATTAATTTGGTTTTATTCATCAACATGATTTCACTTAGCAATTCTACTTCTAGCAATGACATCTAATGAAATAACGTGAAATACAAGCCAATACTTAGTCATAAAGTTGTCATAGTAAAAAATGGAAACAATGTCAACATTCAAAATAAAGAAAACTCTAAGTAAACGATCATCCATAATTACAATAAAATAGTGTGCAAGTCTTAAAATAATATTTATGAGAAATTTAAGTAACAAGGAAATTCTTTAATATTATAGTCTAATGTAGGAGAGACAGCATATATAGGTACATTTGTGTGTGTATGCATATATATGTGCATTTTATCAGTTATCACTGATCATAATTACAGAAAAAACGCACCAGAATGTTATCTGGTATAGAAACACAGACTTTCTTGTTTCCAAATTTTTATGCTTTTCTGTTCACTCAAATTCTTTTAAAGAAATGTGCTCATTCCACAATCAAAATTTTTAAATTTCTACTTATTTATTTCATAAGGTTCTTAGATCTTTCTAAAAGGACGGTACTATAGACTAGAGGTTGCAAAATGGCGACCTGTAGGTAAAATTTGAACTACGGATCTGTTTTTGTTTGGCTCGTGGTATAAGTTTGTAAGTTGATTTTGTTTGTAAGTTGATTTTGTTGCCAGTATTGAAATGTGGGAAAATTTCATGTAAAAATTCAGATACCTGGCCTTTCTAGAAAAATCAGAGGAGTTTGTGGCCCAAACTTCCACAGGGCAGCCATGGCTGTTGCTAAATAGCACCTGGTCCTTTTCACTGGGGCATGCGCTTTCCTGAGCAGCCTGCTTCTGTCATTCATATTTCCTTCCCTGATCCTTATAGGCATTTGACTTTGCTAGGAATACTTTGGAAATGTAAAGTTTATGAATATCACCATATTCTACATGGTAAATGCTGGCTCCCAGCCCCAGAATACTAACTGTTTGGCAGCCTGGAGTGGAGCACGTTAAAGCCCACAAGGGCTTTGCGGTGTAACAGGTGCACTCTTCTTATCTGAAGACTTCCAAGCTGCTCTACCGTCTGTCTCTCTTCTCCAGTACAAGTGTTTGTTACACATCATCAACAGAGCCCGTTCCAATCTGTGCCTAAGTCACTACCATCATGGCTAGATTCTATCACTTCTTGCTTCTTCTATTTCTTTATGTTTTCCATTTTTTGTTTTTTATGCTTCCAATTTCTTCCAAAATGCTTTTTGATTTTTACGTAAATAAATTGGCTTCTATAGATCTTCCCAGCCCATTAAAGTACTTTTTTCTTCTTCATATTAAAGTGACAATAAAATTACAGTTTACTTTTTCATTCATTTGACAAATTGTAATATTACAGTGTTAGGAAATTGCAACGGAAAGACAGACAAGTCCCCACAGTCCCCACCCCTGGTGCAGTCACATTTTTGTGAGAGGAAGACAGACATCTAAGTGAAGTGAACAAAAAAGATAATTTCAGAGAGTGATACGTGCTCTAAAAACAAAATAAGACAATGTGTTATAATAAAGGGCTATGTTATATTAAGGGGGTAACTTAGACATTTTTTTACAGTTCTATTTTCACTTTTCTCTAGATGCAAGGTGTATGAGTCTGTTTCTTCTGCTTATAACAGAATAACTGAAACTGGGTAATTTATGAAGAAATGAAATTTATTTCTTACAGTTTCAGAGGCTGGGAAGTGCACGGTCCAAGGGGCATATATAGTGAGGGCCTTCTTGATCGTGACTCTCTACAGCAACTCAGGGTATTACATGGTGAGAATGGTCTGAGCAAGAGAGCTAAAATTCTCATGCACTCACCTTACAACACCATCAGAATCACACCCATTACTCCATGAATGGATCAATCCATTCACAAGGGCACAGTCCTTACAATCTAATCACATCTTAAAGGCCCCACCTTTCAAATACCATAATTGGATTTCCCACCAGATTCTTAAAGCTGTTACAATGGAGATCAAGTTTCCAATACACGAACTTTGGGGTACACACTACACCCATAGCAGAAGGTCTCTCTGAAATAGTGACCTCTGAACTGAATTACAGGAAGCAGCAAGTCATTAGCACACTGGAAAGAGAGCATTGCAGAGAAAGAGAAAAGGTGGCAAAGTGGGAAGGTCCTTGGCTAAACAGGGGAGCAGAAAAAAGTCACCGCAGCTGAATCACCATGGAAGAGGAGGGGAGGAGGAAATGAGGTCAGCCAGGTGGGCTAGGCCAACTCAAGAAGATGGGGCTTTGCAGGCACTGTTAAAGAATTTAGATTTTCTTCCAAATGCAATAAAAAGCCATTGGAGAAGTACACAGGGAAATCACAGAGGAGGCTGCTGCAGTAGTTCCAGTGAGAAATGATGGTGGTTTGGACCAGGGTGGTATTAATGGGATTCTTAAAGTTGTTTTTAGATTCTTCTCAGGTGTAGTCATTTTTCCGTGGGCCCTCTGACATTGTTTACTGGTTACTAATTTTTTTTTTTTTCCCTTAGCTATGTAGACGTATGTGTATAATTAGTTTTGAAGTAAGGAAGTTATGGAAGGCTGGGTTTTGAATAGCTCGTGTTTCACTGCACTTGAGGGTATAAATGCTGCATTTACTTCATTCGAAATGCCATTTCTTGAAGATGCACCATTATTTTATGTACTACTAAGAAAAAAATATTCCCAGTTAAACTATGACAGGAAGCTTCCTTATCAGACAGAAATTTTATTTCACATTTATTGGAAGGGTCCTTTTAGCATTATTTAGATATGGTTCTATTTTCACTTTTCTCTATGTGCAATAAATTTTAATTGTAAAGCTAAATCATAGTGTAGTATTTTTGAAGAATTTTAAACAGAAATAAAAATTAGCAAGTGTGTGCCTCAATAGTGCACATAACTCAACTGAAGGCTGTGAAAATATGTAAAGTTATTTCCACATTCATGTATTTAAAAGCAATGAATGCCATCCTAACTGCCCCCTAGGCAGCAATAGTTGTTAAGACAAACCCTGATTTTAGAGTTGTTAAAATATAACTAAAATGTGCATCTTATAATTGATGATGTAGTAATAGTAGGAAAATTTCTTAATAAGCAAAAACATAAATAGGGCTGGTGTTGAGTCTCATATTTATTGCTGCTCTATTAATGCAATTTATCTTTCCAATAATCAGAAAACTTGCATCTACCACAAATTTCACATGCACACAATTTCATCATCATGTGCGCATACTTGTACACATATATTCATATTATAGTTTAAAGAGTTCTCAACATGTGAGGACAGATACAAAAATCAATTTTCCTTCTTCTTAACTTATTTAATAGCCATTTGAGGCTCCAGTTCAATGTTTTACTCCACTGTTTCTCTACCTCTGGTTCCTGGGGCAGTTTGCTCTCTGGGAATAAGAGAATTACAGTTAAATAAAAGTCTTTTTAAGAAATAATTCTATCACTAGTGGTCCAGGCAAGGTATGTTTGTCTGTTTGTTTTGAGGGACCTTCCTCCAAAAAAGCTAGACATAATAAGGAGAAAGTTTTCTTTGCTAGTGTAAGAGAAGTTAGCTGAAAAAGAGAGACCCACATGAAGTCAGCAAGAAGTTCCTCAAGAGCAGACTCAGAATGCCAGGGGACACTGGTGTGCTGTATATTCAATTTCTTTTTCTTTCTTTCTTTTCTTTTCTTTTCTTTTCTTTCTTTTTGGTGACTGGCCCATAGGGGGATCCGAACCCTTGACCTTGGTGTTATGACAGCACTCTCTAACCCACTGACCTAACGGGCCAGCCCATACATTAAATTTTGTCCTTCCAAAAGATACGTTCAAATACTAACCTCCTGTACCAATGAATTGTGTGGCATTTTTTGGAAACAAAGTTTTTGCAAATGTAATCAATTAAAGTGAGGTTATACTAGATTAGGGTGGGTCCTAATCCAATGATTGGTGTCCAAAGAGGGAAATTTGGACACAGAACTAGGAGAATGCCACGTGACTACAGAGACAGAGATAGGAGTGATACATCTATAAATCAAAGAATGCCAAGGATTGGGGGCAACCACCAGAATCTAGAAGAATTGAAGAAGTATTTTCCCTAGAGCCTTCAGAGATAGCATAGCTTGCTGAAATCTTGATTTTGGATTTTTATTCTTCAGGACTGTTAGGCAATAACTCTCTGTTGTTTTAAACCATCTGAGTTTGTGGCAGTCTGTTATGGCAGCCCTAGGAAATTAATACAGACTATAAAGAAAGCTCTGGGCTCCTGGATGGGAGCCCAGCTGGAGACGGGCTGGAGCTCTGGTAGCATGGGCAGGCCTCGCACTACAGAAGACGGCCTGAGCACAGGCAGCAGCCCTTCCTGTGTGCTGCAGTGAGCACAGCCTCCAGAGATGAGCAGAACCACAACACTGGAGCCGAGGAGCTGCACAGTGACAGGAGACAGCTTTGATAACATGGCTAATGACTTGCTCCTTCTCTCCCTTCAGGACTGCGCACCTCCCCAAAGAGAACTTTGTGGACCACCTAATCTCATTTACATTTCCCCCTTTGTAAATTACTACCTATTTTAGAACCTGACTTTTTACTTAGCGAGTTCCAAATTGTAACATTTTTTTCCTTTCTCCTCTGCTAGACTGTCAATTCCATGAGAGCATGTGTCAACTCTGTCTTTTCCAGTATTGATCTCCAACACATAAGAGAAAAATGTCTGAAAATTAGCATGTGCTCAAAAGGTATTTCTTGAATGAACGAATGAAGACAGCCATCCTCTGAGAAGATCTGAATGAGACAAAATAAAGGGTCCCTCTTTAGTCCTATGTCTTGGCAGGTGAAGTCTTATTAGTTCACAATATAATGGAGCCTGGAGAATACTGGCTAATTCCGCTCAAGTTCAGACTGCTTTGACCATTCCTGAAGTCCCTGAAGTCTGCATTAATAACAGCAGACTTTTAGAAGGACACACAGACAAAGAGGATCCTGCTTAGTTGTGAGTGCTAAGGGAAGACAGACTGATGCCATTAAGAAAAGGAAAATCCTTTGAGAAATAAGACATTTGGTACTATGATAATTATCTTCAGAAGCCATTCATGTAGAAGATGCAGTTGTATTATTTTGTTTTTGTTTCTCCAGAGGGAAAACCAGGTGTTAATGAGTAGGATTTATAAGTAAGCAGATTTGGGGAGAATTTTCAAGCAGCTAAATGTAGTTAGTAAAGTTTGTGCCATTGACAATATTTCACTTGAGGCAAAATAATCTTTTGTTGAGGATAATATTAAAAAGATTCAAGTATCCAAAGACAATGAGATGGAGCAGTCAGATTAAAAGTTTCAGAAGTCCCTTTCAATAAAACAAATTTATGCTTCTATGAAACTGGATATATAGATAAAGTTTCTAAAGTATACTTGGGTTATTTTATTTAAAAGTACAAATGGAACCGTGGTGCTTTTCTTTTACTTTTATCACATTTGTTTTCAAACCATTAGAGTTTAGTATTAATCAAAACTTTTCTTAGTACTTTTCTGCTCCTATACTCATGCCATTTGACTATTTGCCTCTACTAACACAATTTTAATGGAGTTCTTTTGCACTGTGCTGTTTTATTGCCAAACATATTACAAGGTACTTACAAAGCACAAAGAACTTCAGGTTTATTTTAGAGAGAACACACTGAGGTCAGGAAGTAATCCATTTAATAAATGAAGCTACACTGTAGTTTAATGACTTACAAACATGGCTTAGCAAGTATTACACGGACCTGGCATTAGAATCTGTGTCTGCAGATCTACTCTACAGCACAATCATTCTTCTTTGCTCTGAGATGAGGGAGTTTGGTTTACTGTCTTGCCAATTTGAAGGGCTTACTAAAATGATACAGTCTCAGGAGAGAATGGCAGAAAATTTTAATTTATCAATTTTAACAAAGCACATCTGGAGGATCCTGAAAGTAAATCTGTCACTTGGTAAAAAAAAAAATTAAATCAAGATGTTCTGAGAGATGATGACATCTCATCTCACACAAACCAGAAAAACAAAATAAAAATAATGAATGTCTTAATTATCTTGAAATGGAGAAAATAGGAATAGAATAGATTTAGGACACATTCTTGTCTACATTCACATTTCTATTACGTGGATGAAGTGCAGCTTAAATAACCACATATTGCTTGCTAGAGAGAAAATTACAGTAGTAGGTGTAATGTTTGCTACTTGGGAAGTTTTTACTTTTAAGACTGGCTACAAACACAAATCATTGCCAGGATTTCTTTTTATGTTACAGTTCCCATTTAATTGATAAGAGACTCAAATCCTCTTCAACAATCTGTGACTTGTATTGAAAATATAAACAATTGTACCTTGCATAAGGTGCACCCTGCCTTATTTATGGGGATAGGAAAATGGGTGGTAGGCAAAGGAGGGTCATAGAAATAAAATATGTAAAAAGCCATCTACAAAGTTTACATGTCGAAAATTTGATTCATGAATCATATTCCAGAGATTTTTTTACTTCAAACAAAAGTCCCTCTGGCCAATTATTGTTTCTGATTTTTTAAAGTGCTGTCAATAGAGAATCACTTCCCTAATAGAGATGCCCTCTCAATGCTGCCCTTAACAGTCAGCATGAAACAATTATGATGTCACTCCTCCCATGTCAGCACAGTGTCCAAATCTGATTAGTACATTTCAAACAAAATTAAACCTTAGTAATTCTGTCAAAATGATCTATCACATAGAAACAATGCTGAACCTAAGTGAAGCATTCTCTTTGTCCACCAGCAAGAGTGGGCCTGCAGCAGCACTGCAGCTTTCTAGTAATAACCATGGTAAGGCCTATGTCACTAGGACACAAAAGGTTATTTTGCTGGCGTCATTTCCTAAGTGGGATCCTCAGCTACTTATGATTCTCATAGGGCCACACCATAAATATTTGGGGTTAAAACAATAACTGATGAAACTGCTGAGTCATATTTATATGTATTTCAAAAGCAGTTATAATAATTTATGCTTAGGAAGAAAATATATTAACGGGAGACTCTCCCAGTTCTCCATCTCCTTATGAACATAACTTTTAACTGTTCCTTATTATTTTGATTCAAAATGCAATGAAAAAACCTACGTATTTTCTCACTGCTCAGTGTACATATCAAAATCTAAAATAATGTGTTAAAATATTCTTTGAGGCAGATCTTTGTTCCAAATACACAGCTGAACAATGCGATTAGGTCAAGTTAGTTAGCCAACCACCAACTCAGAAGCAAGACCTTTAGTTGTCGATAATAGAGAATCTTCTTATGTGAATACGAAGCTATTAAAGCTGTTTAAATTTTTATTTGGAGATTCAAAATTATTTTCCTTTTCTTGAGAAATAAATTGAAAAATATATAGAATGAAAAATATTCCCTTTTTCTTGAGCCATTTATATGATTCATTCATTTAAAGAACATTATTAAATGACTGCTATTTCACAGAGATTGTTCTCCTCATAGTATTAAGGATGAAAATATAAACACACTCTAAATATGACAGGTATGAGAGATTCTAGAGTAGAGGTATGCCCGTTGTCCTACAGGAGAAAAAAACTGTAAATGGAATTGAAGAGAACATGCTAAATATAGGCTGAAAATGAAACTAATTGGCTTCAGTTCTCTATTTGGACCCTTATGTTTGAGGCACCTTGATATACATCCTTTTCCAAGAATTGTTAGAGCTTTTTGGTCTAACACCTGGGCATTATGTGCTAGAAAGAAAAGAAAAGAAAAAACATTGCATTACAATTAAAAAGCTGTGAATACTTTTCAGCTTAGTTTGGGGAATAGAAAGATGATAGCTAGATAATTTCAGGAAAAAAAAAATAGCACTAAGTAAATTTTAAAAGGACAAGTGGAAATTTTTGGAACATCTACCTAGATAATTGAGAGGAATTAATCTGCTTTTGAGTAAAAGTGGTTTCAATATTTCAATAATAAAAATAATTGTTATTTTAAGTCCTATGGAAAATACAGTCAAATATATGACACAGTTTTTCAGTGCAGGGTATTTATTATCTCATTGAATTTTAGTCATAGCACAGAACACAATGGAAATGATGTATCACGCAGTTCTAAACTGTTGACTAAACACTTCTGGTTGAAGATGTCTGGCTTTATCTCTCTTCCTTCAAAAAAAATCATATTGAAATGACATAAAAACAAATCCTCAGCAATTCTGTCAAGCCAGGAAATGTATCCTCAGCACTCCGGAACAGAGAGGCATTTCTGAGGAGCATGAATTGATGGAAAAATGCAACACAGCTGAATCATTAAGTAATACCTTACTAAGTTCAAAGGCAATGGGACTCAGAAAGACTGAGCTGTGGTTTTCCTTGTTGGCTGTGTCAGTCCCCTGTTAACAGAAGCTGACTCTAAGCAACTGCCTTTCAGCTAAGACCTGAAGAAGATGCCTCTAAAGTGTGAGCATGTAGGGATGGAGAACTCAGGTAACCTAGTGTGGACATAAGGACATAAAGCCCCTGCATACAGAAAATATTTAATAAGCAATCTCTAAAAGAAAGCCAACCTGGTTAGGTATTTGCTACATGTACACACACACACACATGCACACACCCATGCATATACACACAAACACATACACACAGGAGTGAGGTCTCTTGTCTGAATCTGTATTAAATTCTAGGACTATATAAACTTTCATTTGAACACTGAAATATTTTCCTCTTGCCAATAGCAATCTAAATATGAACCACATCTGTAATAGGCAATGAATATTCAACAACCATTTGAGAAAAATCAAAAACATGAAAGAAATTTAATAAAAACTCTAAACAAAAGAACTAATGGTCTGATCAACTAAGGAGCATGTGAGAGCAAGTACAACTAGTAGAGTGACCCATGACCAGGGACCCAGGAAGAAGCCCTGGACAGACCTCCCACCACCTGAACAGAAGGCAGGAGTGCCTTGCAAACACCACTCAACACAGATGGTCTACCACAGCCACTGCACAGCTACTGACAGCACCATAGCAGCCGGAACCACCCTGTAGAAGTCCACTGCACACCCAACTGCATTGACAGAAGAAGCAACTGCTCTACCAGATAACCAAACATCGGTGCAGAGATACTAAAAATATGAATAAAGAAGAAAATATGACACCACCAAAAGAACAGAATAATGCTCAAGTACCAGACCCCATAAGCAAGAAACCCTTGAAATGACTGAAAAGGACTTCCACGCAACAATCTTAAGAAAACTTGAAGAGATAAGAGAACATTCAATTAGAAAACATAGTGAAAAGAGAAAAAATATCCAGGATATGAAGGAGGAAATTTACAAAGAGATTAACACCTTTAAAAAGAATGTAGCAGAACTTCTGAAACTGAAGGATTCATTCAATTATATAAAAAACACAACTGAGAGTTTAAGCATCAGGTTAGAGCAAGCAAAATAAAGAATTTCAGATCTCTAAAAATAAAGAATTTCAGATCTCTAAAACAAAACTTTATGAAATAACCCAGACAGACAAAAAAATGAAAAGAATAATTTTTTAAAATGAAGAAAATCTAAGACAGCTAGCAGGCAATCTTAAGTGCTCAAACATCCAAATCATGGATGTTCCAGAAGAGGATGTGAAAAGAAAAGGCATTGAAAATCTATTTGATGAAATAATAACAGAAAAATTCCCAGGTACAGGGAGAGAGACAGACCTTCAGATCCAAGAGGCTCAAAGATCCCCAGACAGATTCAATCAAAAAGATCCTCTCCAAGACACATTATAGTCAAAGTGGCAAAGCTCAAAAACAAAAAGAGTTCTAAAAGCAGCAAGAGAAAAGCATCAAGTCACTGATAAGGGAACCCCCATCAGACTAATAGCAGACTTCTCAACTGAAACTCTACAGGTGAGAAGAAAATGGGATGATATATTCAAAACACTAAAAGAAAAAACTTCCATCCAAGAATGCTATTCCCAGCAAGACTATCCTTCAGAAACAAGGGAGAAATAGTGTATTTCTTAAACAAAAACTACAGGAGTTTACCACCACACTACCAGCCCTGCAAGAAATTCTCAAGGGATTAAATCCAAAACATGATAATCACTATCACTATCACAAATTCACAAGAAAGAATAAAATACATTGCTACTACAAAAATGCAAATGACAAAGAGAAAGAAACTATATCTTACTATCTCAAAAACCAACAAATAGTGAAAACAAACAATAAAAGCAGAAGAAAGAAACAAAAAAACATTTAAAACATCTGAACAAGAAATGATAAAATGCCAGGAGTAAGACAATACCTTTCAATAACAACACTAAATGTGAATGAATTAAAATCCCCACTCAAAAGACACAGACTGACTGACTGGATTAAAAAGATAGACCCAACAATATGCTGTATTCAAGAGACTCACCTCAACTGTAAAGACACAAACACACTAAAAGTTGAAGGGATGGAAAAAGATATACCACACAAATGGAAACCAAAAACAAGCAGGAGTAGCTATTCTTATATAGGATAAAATAGACTTCCAACTAAAAACCATAAAAAAGAGACAAAGAAGGTCACTATATAATGATTAAGGGATCTATCCAGCAAGAAGACATAACAGTCATAATTATATATGCACCAAACACTGGAACACCCAGATATGTAAAGCAAACACTACTAAACCTAAAGAAAGAGATAGACCCCAATATGATAATAGTGGAGGACTTGAACACTCCTCTCTCACATTGGACAGATCATCTAGGCAAAAAATCAACAGAGAAACACAAAATTTAAACTATACATTAGACCAATTGGACCTGACAG
The DNA here is from genome assembly GCF_027409185.1 of Cynocephalus volans. Lineage (NCBI taxonomy): Eukaryota > Metazoa > Chordata > Mammalia > Dermoptera > Cynocephalidae > Cynocephalus > Cynocephalus volans. The sequence goes on along the minus strand of NC_084468.1, from coordinate 77,121,328 downwards.
ATATCCACAGAACATTTCATCCAGTAACTGCAGTGTATGCATTCTTCTCATGAACACATGGAACATTCTCCACCATAGACAACATGCTAGGTAGCAAACCAAGTCTCAGCAAATTTTAAAAACTCTAAATCATTTCAAGAATCTTTTTAGAGCACAATAGATTAAAACTGGAAATCAATTACAAGTGAAACTCTAGAAATTACACAAATACAATAAAATTAAACATGCTCCTGAACAACCTATGGGACCATTAAGAAATTAAACAGGAAATCAAAAAAGTCTTGAAACTAACAAAAATAAAGACACATCATACCAAAACTTGTGGGATACTGCAAAAATAGTACGAAGAGGAAAGTCTATTGCAATGAACACTTACATCAAAAGAATACAAAAACTTCAAATAAACAACCTAACATTACACCTCAAAGAGCTAGAAAAACAAGAGCAATCCAATTCTAAAAGTAGAAGATGGAAAGAAATAACTAAGAACAGAGCAGAACTAAATGAACTAGAGACCCGAAAAATGATACAAAAGAGCAATGAAACAAAAAGTTATTTTTTTGAGAAGGTAAATGAAATACACAAACCATTATCTAGGTTAACAAAAAGAGAGAGAGAGAGAAAGACCCAAATAACAAAAATCAGAAATGAAAAAGGAGATATTACAAACAATACCACAGAAAAACAAAGAATCATTAGAGTCTATCATAAAAGACTAAATGTAAAAAAATTTGAAAACTTGGTGGAAATAGATAAATTTCTGTACACATACAAACTACTGAGACTGAACCAGAAGACATAGAAAATCTCAACGGACCTATAACAAGCAATGATATTGAAGCAGTAATCAGCAGTACCCCTACAAAGAAAAGCCAAGGTCTGGATGCCTTACTGCTGAATTCTACCAGGCATTTAAAAAGGAATTAATGCCAATCTCTTCAAACTATTCCAAAAAATTGAAACACAGGCCATTCTCCCAAACTCATTCTATAAGGCCAACATCACCCTGATTTCAGAACCAGACAAAGATACAACAAAAGAAAGAAAACTACAGACCAATATCTCCAATGAACACAGATGTAAAAATCCTCAACAAAATATTAAAAGTCAGAATACAGCACACATCAAAAGAAATTATATACCATGATTAAGTGGGATTCATCCAGGGAGACAAGAATGGTGCAACATATGCAAGTCAATAAATGTGATATACCACATCAACAAAATCAAGGACAAAAACCATATGATTATCTCAATAGAGGCAGAAAAAGCATTTGACAAAATTCAATATCCCTTCATGATAAAGTCTCTCAGCAAATTATGTATGGAAGGAAACCATTTCCACACAATAAAAGCTATAATCAACAAACAAATCACCAATATCTTCCATTAAGAATAGGAACAAGACAAGGATGCCCACTCTCACCACTCCTATTTAGCATAGCATTGGAAGTACTAGCCAGAGCAATCACGCAAGAGAAATAAATAAAGGGCATCCAGAATGGAAAAGAGGAAGTCAAACTGTCCCTTTTTGCAGATGACATGACCCAATATACAGAAAAACCTAAACACTACCAAAAAACACTTAGAGCTGACAAACAATTTCAATAATATTGCAGGATACACAATGAACATGCAAAAGTCAGTAACATTTTAATACTCCAATAACAAACTAGCAGAAAAAGAAATCAAGAAAGCAAGCCCATTTACAATAGTCATCAAAAAAATAAAATACCTAGGAATCAATTTAACCAAGGAGGCAAAAGATCTCCACAACAAGAACTACAAAACACTACTGAAAGAAACTAAAGAGGACACAAAAAGATAGAAAGACATTCCATGCTCTTGGAATAGAAGAATTAATTTTTGAAAATGTCCATACTACCCAGTGATCTACAGATTCAATATAATCCCCATCAAAATACCAATGACATTCTTCACAGAAATAGAAAAAACAATCCTAACATTCATATGGAACAACAAAAGACCCCAAATAGCCAAAGCAATCCTGAGCAAAAAAGTAAAGCCAAAGGCATAACACTATCCAACTTCAAATTACACTATAAAGCTATAGTAACCAAAACAGCATGGTGCTGTCATAAAAACAGACATTCAGACCAATGAAACAGAATAGAGAACCCAGAAATCAACCCATATACTTACGGCCAACTGATCTTCGATAAAGGCACCAAGAACATACATTGGAGAAAAGACTGCCTCTTCAATAAATGGTCCTGGGAATATTGGATAGCAATATGTAGAAGAATGAAACTAGATCTGTACCTCTGGCCATACACCAAAATCAACTCAAAATGGACTGAAGATTTAAGTATAAGACCCCAAACCATAAATCTACTAAAAGAAAACATAGTTAAACACTTCAGGAAATAGGATTGTGAAGACTTTATGAATAAGACTCTAAAAGCACAAGAAGCAAAAGAAAAAATAAAATAAATGAGATTATATCAAACTGAAAAGCTTCTGCACAGCAAAGGAAACAACAGAGCAGAAAGACAGCCTATGGAATGTTAGAAAATATTTGCAAGCTATACATATGACAAGGTATCGATATCCAGAATATATGAGGAACTGAAATGTTACAGTAAAAAATAAATAATCCAATTTAAAAATGGGCAAAGGAGCTAAATAGAAATTTTTCAAAGGAAAACGTACAAATGGCTAACAGGTACATGAAAAAATACTCAACATCCCTAATCATCAAGGAAACCACACTGAGATATCATCTCACCCCAGTTAGACTGGCTATTAGCAAAAAGACTGAGAATAACAAATGCTGGCGAGGATGTGGAGAAAGGGGAACTCTTCTACACTATTGATGGAACTGTGAATTAGTAAAGCCATCACGGAAAATAGTGTGGAGGTTTCTCAAACAACTACAGATAGAACTGCCATGTAATCCAGCAATTCCAATTCAGGGTATAAACCAAAGGAATGGAAATCAGCATGTCAAAGGAATAACTGCACTCCCATGTTCATTGCAGCTCTATTTATAATAGCCAGGATATGGAACCAACCCAAATGTCCTTCGACAGACAACTAGATAAAGAAAAGTTGGTATAGACAGACGACGGAATACCAATCAGCTATAAAAAGGAATGAAATTCTGCCATTCACAGCAACATAGATGAGCTTGGAGAAAATTGTGTTAAGTGAAATAAGTCAGGCACCGGGCACAGAAAGAGAAATAACATATGTCCTCACCCTTAAGTGGAAACTAAGAAGGAAAGAAAGAAAAAGAGAAAGAGAGAAAGAAATAATGAACAAACCACATTGATATGTTAAACTTTCAGAAGGAGAGAAGAGACCTATAGTTACTTGAAGTAGAAAAGGTGGAGGAGGGGGGAGGGTTAGGGAGAATTTTGGTAAGGGACACAAAGAATAATTACAATTTGTAATAGTGAACTTGCTAATAATATTGATTTGATCATCACATATTGTATTCAAATACTGATAGTCAACACTGTGCCCCAAAACATGTATATAATCAATTATGCTTCAATTAAAAAATATTTTTTTAACTAAAACTATATAAAAGACCCCCCCCCAAAAAAAAACTGCATGCTTTCCCATGACTTTATGAATCAACATTTGATTGTCTTTAGATTTCTAGGTATGTGAGACACGAATAGCTGCAATTAATATTAAAATGTTTTAATAATATCAAGTTATGAATGAAAAATAAAATAAATGAGTGCCATTACAACTTAGTGAGGTAGATTAAATAAGAATTAGATCATTATGGGCATGCAACTTTATTAAGGAGATGGAAATTGAGTTATATTTTAGTAAATATATGTGTATATATTTATATTTACATGTTTAACTGATTACATGCTGAATGAAGATGGATGGGACTGGGCAGAAGGATATTTCAGGAGAGGAGAACTACACAGACACAAGAGTGGGCATAAACATCACATATGTTTATGAAAAAGCCTTCCCTGATTGAACAGATCAAAATTTGGAGATAGACGGAATTGGAAAAGAGAGGATCAGTTGATAAAGGCCTTGATCGGAATGACTATAGGTTCTTAAACATAAATGGCATTTATGGGATATTTTTACAATATTTTTTAATTTGGAAACCTAGTGAGATTCAAGAAAGGTCTAAAGGGAGAAATTTAAAACAACAACAACAACAAAACACAACTAATACTTCTGAAAGATTCAAAAAGATAACTCATCCATTGAGAATGAGGCTGCCAAGAGGAAGAAATTACTGAAACAATTAATAAGTGGGATGAATAGAAAATGAGACTCAGTTGAAAAATCAGTCCTGAATATTGCCCCCGAATCCCATGCAAATAAGTAAAAAAATTAAAGCTAATGATCAGAAGTATGAGAGGAGAGTTAGAAGACAAGTAATTGAGTACAGATCTATGAATTCCAGCATCCATCAACCAGGTGTTTCTATGTAGAGGGGACAAAAGAGGAAAAGAGGGAGAAATGAAGAAAAATATATTAAAATATCCCTTTTCTCAAAAAATACTTTAATCTATAGTTTGAAAGGCCCTGACTACTCTGGTCTGTAAAGTACAAGTCGATCCCAAAATTTTTATGAAAGAGTAAAGGACCATGAAAAATAGGCATGCCATGTTGAAGGGAGACAAATGAGAGGGGTTGCCTTCTCACACAGCAAGTCTTAATAAGCTGGAGTAATTAAGATGGCATGATCTAGGACAAGAAAGACAAATAGTGCTATAGAACCTAGCAGAGAGGCCAGAAATAAATTTGCACATTTAGAAAACTTGGTACATAACTATGTGATACAAATCACTGGGGAAGGAATGGACTAGTCAATAAATGGTGCTGGGATTATTGATTAGCCATATGAGAATAGGATCCCTATCATTTTTTACAAAGGTAAATCATTCCCATGTAGATTAAAGACTTAAATGTGAAAATCAAAACTTTAAACTTTTAAAAGTGAGTTCAGAAAACATCTGAGGATATTTTTTAAAAATAAAAGGTCCATGTGCTCTAGGTTTGAATGAAAATTGACTCTACCTCTTTGAAAAACAATCTGATCCTATCTATTTAATATCTAAAACTTAAAAATTTAAAAGGAAGCTTTTTGTATTTTAAGACTCAGAAGTTCCATATCTATATATTTATCTTAGAAAAACTAACACATGTCAAGAAGACATTGAGGGGTTATTTAAATAGCAAAAATTACATGGATGAACTTGGAGAAAATTATGCTAACTGAAATAAGACAGACACAGAAAGAGAAATACCACATGTTCTCTCTCATAAGTGGGAACTAAGAAAGAAAAAGAATGGAAGGAAGGAAGAAAAAGACAGACCACAATAATACGTTGAACTTTCAGAAGGAGCGAACAGACCTATGGTTACTAGAGGTGGGAAAGGGGGAGGGGAAGGGGGATTAAGGAGAAATCAGGTAAGGGACACAAAGAATAATTACAATTTGTAATAATAAACATGCTAATAACATTGACTTGATCATCACATATTGTACACAAATGCTGATAATCAGCTCTGTACCCCATACATATGTGTAATCATGCTTTAATTTAAAAATAAACTTAAAAAATTAATAATAGCAAAAATTTTAAAAACAAAAATAAATAAAATGAAACATAATTTTGAAATTTAAATATCAATCAATAGGAGAGTAAGTAAATTGTGATACTTTTATAAATTGTGGTTGAATCACTGAAATACTACACGTCAGGTATGAAAACAAACCAGAGCCACTCATATCAACATAAATAAATCTCGAAGAAAAGCAAGCTACAAAATTGTATATATAGTCATGCGTCCCTTAATGACAGGATACATTCTGAGGAATCTGTCTTTAGGCAATTTCCTTGTTGTGTAAACATCATAGAGTGAGTGTACTTGACAAACCTACATGGTATAGCCAGTTGCTCCTAGGCTGCAAACCTATACAGCATTTACTGTACTGGATACTGTAGGCAACTGTGACACAATGGTAAGTACCTGTGTATCTAAGCATATCTAAATATAGAAAGGGTATTATAATATAGTATTATAACACAGTATTATAATCTTACGGGACCACCATCATATACGCATCTCTCATAGACTGAAATGTCATTATGTAGCACATGTAGTATAAAATTACCTGTTTAAAGTATAAAAAGACACAAAACAACATCATATGTATACATGTGTTTGTGTGTGTGTGTGTGTGTTCAAAATATTTAAAATTGTATGGGAATAATGCACGCAACTTCATGGTAGTAGTGAGTGAGGTAAGGCAGTAAGGATCAGGGAGAAGTACACAGAAGACTTCACTTGTGTCTGTAATGTTTTTTACATGTGTAGAAAATATGGCAAAATGTGTAGATTTGATAGAACTGGTATATAATTATCTGTGTAGTTTTTGTATTTTTCTCTGTATTTTTCTTTATGTTTAAAACGTTTCATAATAGGCCAACAGTTTGCAAATAATTCAACCAATATTAAGTATAATTTTAAAACAATAAGCAAATAAATCCTTAAAACTTGTAGTCACCCCATGAATATGCATAACCAATAAATTTTTTTACAAAACTTGTAGTTAATCCTAAATAAGGGTTAATGCAACATATTTTTAAACTTATTTATAATCTGAAGGGTTTAAGAGCCTTTCCTAGCATCACACAGCTTGTAAATGTCAAAGCCAGAATTTGAACCGAACCTCTCACTAAGGACTTCACTCCTCTGCTTAAAATAATAGAATAAAATATAAGAACTAATTTAGAAGATTACTTGGGTACACCTTCTCAAATAAAATATAATTCGCCCAAATCATAAAGTTGAAGAGTACCACAAACACAATTAAAATACAAATAAATACAGGGAGAAAATATTTGCAACATATATCTCTTTAAAAGGGTTAATATTCATAATATATAAAGGGCTCCAACTCAAAGAAAAAGATGATACAATGAAAAAGCAAAGCGTAGGAAGAGGTAATTCATAAAAAAAAGAAATATGAAGAGCTAAAAAAATGAGAAAATACTCCAAATTAAAACACTATTAGATTAAAAGAATTTAAATTGCTCATTACATGCACTGCTGGTCAGAGTGTAGGGAAACACTTCCCTGTTGCTTTGTTGGAACTCTAAAACTGCATGGTAATTTGGCAGGATCTTGCCAAACTAGAAATGTGCATATCTTGTGTAGTTCTAAAACAGAAGTTTTCCCACATAAACACAAAGCTGTAGGCGCACCATTATTTGAAATAATGAAAAATTGGAAGTATGCAAAACATTCATCAATGGGAAAGAGAGTATCGACACTGTGGAATAAAGTGCAACTGTATTGTATATGCTGTATTATATATGGAAACTATATTATATATAAAAATAATGATCTATGTACATGTGTACTGACACAAAAAGGCCACAAAGAAAAAAAAGTTAAGAGAAAAAAGCGTATCAGAGAACAATTTATTTAGGATAATTCTATTAACTTAAAAAAAGATAACAGAATTATATATGTAATGTAATTAAAATATATAATAAAATAATGACATATATATTACAATGCATTACACACACACACAGATAAAATCATTTCTCAGTATCATTAGGGGATTTGTCCCAGGACCTCCCATGGATACCAAGTCCCTGATATAAAATGGCATAGAATATAACCTATGCACATCCTCCCATATACTTTAAATTATCTCTGTATTACTTATAATACCTAATACAATGTAAACGCTTTGTGAATAGCTGTTATACTGTATTGTTCAGGGAATAATGACCAAAAAAAGTCTGTACATGTTAGCAGAGCCACAATTTTTTTTCCTGAACTTTTAAAATTTGCAACTGGTTGAATCCACGAATGAAGAACCCAAGGATATGGAGGGCCGACTGTATATGTAAAAATTCTCTAAGAAAACATACCACTATCACCAGAGTGATCAAGGAGATTAAGGGGCAAATAATAAAAGGGACTTTGACATTTTACTGCATGTGCTTCTGTACTACATGAATTTTTTACAATATATGACTTTGAATTACTTTGTAATTAAAAATTATAAAATGTTCAAAAAATGAATATTATTCTTTGATTAGTTGTAGTAAACAAATGCCTGCCTTAGCATTTCATTTTGCTTTACCTGTACAGACAAGAACTCAGTAGAAGTATGTAGCAGAAATTTAAAGAAGCAATGAAATTTAGTTTGGTTTGACCTTGTTGCCTATTATAGAATTCACTTTTCACTTTTCTTTCCTTGTATATAGTTCTCTGGGCAGATAAATGCTTTCCATGGCACTATCGATAATCTCTAAACATTATTAAACACTTGCAATGTACCCTTTAAGTGCATTACACAAATTAGTTTACTTACTCCTCACAACAACCTCTTGAAATAGGTGCTAATTTTATCCCCATGTTATTGGCAAAAACACCAAATTTGGAGGAATAGGTGAAGTTGGGATTCGAATCGAGGCAATCTGGTTCTAGGACTTGTTTTTATAACTACTACTCTCTGCAGCTCCCCAGACTTGAAATCACAGCTATTTCTTAAGTCTTTTCTATATCGTGTGTGCTGCCTTTGAAGCAGCTGGATACATTCAAGATTAAATCAGAGTGTTATAAAATCATTTAAACTCTCAAGTTTAATAAACTCTAACAAAATTCAGAATCAACTGGCCATGCATGATATTTCTAATTTACTTGCTGTATCAGTAATAAATGATTTGAATAAACTGCATGTTACTGAGTTAAGGCACTCTGTCAATTGTTATTTTGGTAATCTTCTATTTTATTGACTACTCTGGCAGCCTTACTTCATTCAGAGTGACAGTAAGTACTACCTGACTTGTCTCTTTTGTTACAAAGCATCAATATTGATCCTTTTCCTAGCACAACACTCTTAGTGTGATTGAATATTTATTGCTAGTCTTGACAGTATGATGATAAATGATACCATATATCAAATTCTAAAAAGTCACAAATTCTGTTAAAGACAAAAATGTATTAGATTTAAAAGGTGTTATTTTGAGGGTTATTTCTTTCCTTCCATTGAACTGTGATCTGAGTGTCAGTCTCTTCCCTCTTCCATTGTTACCTTCTTCTAGTTTAAGTTGGGGAAGAGGAGGGTTGTCTAGTATTTGTTCCTGGACCATCTTCTTGCCAGCTAGCTGCTCATTCATATCACATGCTTCTGGCCACCTGTTTTAGCTCTTTGGGGCCACAGTTCATTCACTAATGAGTCTACCTTGGACTCCTGGGCTGTAATAGGATCTTCTACATGGATATCAGTGGACAGGTAAATATGAGGTGTACCTCGTTTTTAGTTACCTTTATTCCTTCACATCACCATGAAAACTTAATGGTGTACCAGAATTTACTGAAGAGTTAAGATAAATGTATTGAATTCGAATACTGAAAAGGAAAAAATTTCAAGTATATATGTGATTTTACCTTTTTTTTTTTTAGTAGTCGAAGAGATAGGCATCAAAAAAGTTGGCCTCTAGCATTTGGTCTCTTGGGTTCCTTGACTTGCTCCCCGGTCCTCAGGTCCTCAGCATTGGAAAGAATGGCACATAATATGCAAGTCTCCAAACCATTATGAGGAAACTCACCCTCTGCCCTAGGGTGGGTTTATAATTTTTCCCTATTAGCAGACAATTCATGGAAAATAAATGTACACAACAACATACATCCCAGTGCCATGATTATTCAGTCCAGACTAACCTCTGAGCTGGGAAGAAGTTCTAGACAGTCCACAGGACTGTGGTGCACTCTGGTGTCAAATGAGGAATTAAGATCTTTCCTGATCTTCTAGGAGCATCTGTTGTATACATACAGCTCTTGCAAAGATAAACATTTATTCTTATAGAGTCTAGATCCATATTTAGGAAGAAAAGCAGTGCCCTAAATGCAACATAAGCTGCACAGGCCCCACACACAACAGAAAGTTGGGCTTTACGCTATTCAAAAGAATGATGTCAATCCATCCTACCCTCTTCCCAACTTTTGGTTGTTTATAAAAAGGGCAAAACTGCAAAATCACCCAGTCATTGGTGCCTAGAAAAAGAAACACTAACATTATTTCCCACTTCTCCATACCTTATGCCTATTCACACTTGCATGCTACTCTCTGTAACAGAATGAAGAGTGAATATTTATGAGCCTCTTGTAGAACACTCAGGACAGTCCTTTTTCCACATAAATAAAGATGGTGGGATCATGTCTTTCTGGTATTTAAAGATGTTTGCATTGGTTTGTTTTAAACGATTGGCTTTTTTATCTATTCTTGGATATACTGATAAAATTATTTAATGAATAATGAATTGTAATCTCTAATAATCTCAAATTATTTTTAATTCCTCAGATTCACAAATAATACAGAATTAAAATATACTTTCAAAATGTCATTTTCTATACATAAATACCTCTCTATGGAATTCAAGTTTAGTTATGAGTTTTGTTCAAGTAATTTTTTCCTCAACTTTAATGTTCAAGTGGTAGATATTGTCAAAGAACATATGTGGAGCTACGGCTAATGTCAGGAATACTGTCAACATCACCAATTGCAGCGCTCTTAATCCTGTTTGTGACTCCAATTGTCTAGCTACATGACCACACTAGTTGTCAGGCTCTTTTACCTGCCAGTAATCCTGTACCAACTGGGCCAATTGCCAAGCTAGGGCTGGGTCTGGAGCTTACAGACCCCTCAAGCTCATTCACAGACTGGGTCACAAACCCTTCACACGCCAGGCTGGGTCCCCAGGCCCCTCACATACCAGGCTGGGTCACCAGACCCCTTCACACAGGTCTATGAGCTAGGTAACTGGCCAAAAGGTCCTAGGAAGCGTAGGTTCAAAAGCATGGCTGTGCTGGGCGGAGGCCTGAGGCAGATGCCCATCTGCCTGCTTCACCAAAACTCTCTCTTTCTCTCTTTCTCCCTCTCTCTTTCTCTCTCTTTCTGTCTCTCAGGAACACAAGAATAGCAACAAAACTAAAAAGATACATTGGCACGCATGCGCACTAACTACGCACACACGTGCGCACACACACGCACACACACACAATTTGCTTACAATGGATGTGCTAAACCACACCCAGCAGGACCTGAGGAAAGGGCCCTGACCAAACTATTCTATTTTCCTAACAACATAGAATAGTGTATACACAATATATATATACTGTATATATGTATATTCATGCACACACACAGAATACAGAGCCTAGTAATTCAATGGCACCTCTCCTATATAAATTATCTCTGTAATCTACTCTTCCCTCTGAGTTTATCTACTTTCTTAACTTTCACAAGTATTACTATGCAGATAATTTCCGGTTGGAAATGGTATTAATATATATTTAATTTATAATGCATAATATCTTAGGAGATAATTAGAAATGTGCATTTTAGAACACATTATTTGCATACTTTAAAGGAGTTGAAATTTCTAAGCAAACAACTCTATTATTTACTAATAAAGAGGAAGATAACTCAGGATGAAGGACAATCTCTCCATAACTTGAAGATTCTCATGATTGAACCAAATGGTCTAGTAAACCAGTAGGAATATGAGTAAGCTCCATGACAGCAGGAATCATTGTTTTGTTTACTTATGTATTCTGAGGGCCTAGGATGGCCCTAATGGAGTTGGTTAGCAATAAATACTTGTTGAATGATTTAATTAATGAATGAAAGGCCCATATTTTTACTTTATCTGTAGAGAATGAAAGTGATTTGCCATTTAGCTTCCATATTAAAGGGTAAGGTCCCACCTGCAGAATTACAGATTATATTATCTAGGTCTTTGTCCTTCCTCTGCCCTCGTACACAATTAGGAACCCATATCACAAAGCTGGAGGCGAGATTCTTGGGTAGAAGAAGAAACAATTATAAAGTTATAAAATTAGGAAAATTGGGGAACTTTGTGGGTTTGAAAGGTTGATTTGGGGGCTTAAAAATCCTTTTATGTACTTTTGGTGTTTTTAACACAACATTCACTAAATAATCATTGAATGCTATGTGCCAAGCACAGTTTTAGGCCCTGGAAGTATAGCAACGATTCACACAGATGAAAATTCATCTATTCAATTGGGATCAGGGAACAGAGAGACCAATAAGTGTGGGGGCGGGGGAGGGATAGAAAGGAAGATTGCTGATTTCGGAGAGTGATAAATGCTGATGTAAATTTTGTGGAATAGCTGATGTGCTGGAGAATGACAAGTGGAGAGCAGCCCACACCAGAAAGGAGGTCAACAGGGCTTCTTGAGGAGGTGAGGCAGGAGCTGAGATCTGAATGGTGAGATGGTGTCGGGGTGAGCAGACAAGGGGAATGTTTTCCATGCAGAGATCAAGCACTGCGAAGGCTCCCAGACAGCAACAATCTTGGCAGGTTTGAGGATCCAATCTTATGCCAGCATAACCAGAGGACAGCAGCCAGGAGGGATGAAGTAGTGAGAGAAAAGGTCAGAAAGGAAGGGCACGCAGCCATGGAGATACCATATTCCCAGCTCATTGGGAAGCCTTCGAATGTTTTAAAGCTGGAAAGTAACGCAGTTATGACGTTTTTAACAAAATCATATTAGTCATTTTGCTTTTTTTTGTTTTGTTTTTCCTGATCTTTTGCCTAGAAAATATCTTTAGCCCTAGGGACATAAAGAGAAAAGGCCAAGACCCAAGAGAAAAGTAGAGCTGAGAAGGGACAGGAACTCACGAGAATCACCACGGGTGCTTGTTTATAACACAGACTCCTAGAACCTACTCCTAAGAGATCCTGAGTCCGGGACTCTTAAGCAGAACGAAGAATTAGCATTTTAGCAGTTACCCCAGGTGATTAAGATGTAAGTGGCCAGCAGACCACTTTGGTTCAGCAATTGTTTTGAGTTGAAAAGAAAAGATTTAAGAGCCTTTTGGGTTGACTAACCCAGTTCACCATTAGAGAAAAATAGCAGGAATTTGGGGAAGGTTCTCTGTCCAGAAAACAACTACATCCTTGACTAGAATTGGATCTCTGATGGAAGTTTTCAGATCTTCCTTTAAAAGAGAGAGTGTGTATAAACATAAAGGATATATACTTGACAGGAATCGGGTCCAACCTGACTTGATGTTTTACCAGGGCATCACATTAAAGCAACATCCAACACATTTATTCAATAACTCAGTTTTCTAACCTACCCCCTCATTCTATGCTTCAATTCTTGCCCCAATTCTCCTCACAATTGTGATTACAGACAAAATTGCTCCTTAAACTCTGGCTACTTCTCCTAGGATCACAGCGCTTCTCATCTCTCCTGGTCACAAGTCTCTGATTCTGGCTTTTGCATCTGCATTTCAGCAACACACAAGAAAAGCTACTGTGGGTAATAAGCATCTGAAATCTCCCCAGTTCTCCCTTCACAGGCAATACTCAAGCTGATTTTTCTGATCTCTTTTATAATTCAGTTAAGATGAAATAATAATAATAAGCTACTTCATATATGCAGTTAAGGATCAATTTCCTTTAAAACTATACCCATTTCATTCTGCAACTGTGATGGCAGAAATTCAAACTTGGCTCTTGGCCCCCAAGAAAATAGAAAGGGTTGGGCATGTGAAACCAGGAAACAAACCCTAGTCTCTCCTAGCTATTCCCCTGACCCCAGTCTTGGGGTGAAGGTGAATAGCTAAAGAAAAACTGTTTGACCAGACAGGATGGGCTGGATTCTTAGGAGTAACAACAAGAGTAGAGTTGATTAAACAAAGTTCTTTAGGCTAAGACTTGGTCTGGAGGTCAGGATGTTTCTTCCTTAAATAAATGCCTTATGGCTTAGGATAACACCTGTAATGCTAGTCTGGAGTTGTCTTTGCAAGCAACAAACAGCTACAAACCTGCTTTGAAGCACACACACCCTGGACCCTAAGGCACCAAGGAAAATACCAGTTAGGATGCCAAATCTCACCTCCAACCAATCAGATACACACACAACTCCTGCCCCCACGCCTCCTTGATTTTCCTCTGTAAACGCTTGTGATTCTAAGCTATCAGGGATCCCAGGTCTTAAAACCTCCCTTGGCTACCACAGGCTCCTCTGAATGGCATTCAAATAAATGCTAATCTTTAACACTGCAGCCTTTGGCATGAGAGATTTCTTAGATATGTGGTCAGCGGATGACAGACCCCTCTTGGTTCTGTAGCACATGGGGCTCACTGTAGAATTCCACACATTCTCACAAGATGTGGTCTGAAAGGATGTTGTCCTGAGCATATGGCTTCAAGAGGGGTTTATAAAATATTTTTCTACCCAAGGTAATGCTGACCAAACTTAAGGCTGTTGAGGCAGAAATTGTATTGAAAAGTTTAGTGGGAGCCAAATGTAAAGATCAACCAGGGAAACACCATCCTACACAGAGATAGAAAAGTTCTCTGAAGTTTATTACAAATAACAAAGGCTTTACAGACAGAAAATGGCTGAAGAAAGCTAAAACCAAGAACAAAAGGCGGATGGTCATTTCAAAGTTCCTTTCCTTGTAAGGTGGAGATGGGGAAAATAACAGGTGGGAATAATAGGAAAATAACAGATTAGTTAACATGAGGTTACTTAAGGCTGTCTCCTTCCTGTAAGGACTAAACCAGGAGAACTTCATTATCATACCTATTGAAGATTTAAACTGGCGTGTTTGGGACATTGGCTATCTCTTTCTCCTCACTTCTCGGAAGGTCAGACCACAACCTAAGTGACTTGTAACTTAGTAGGGATGACTCCATTTCGATTTTTAATCTGGTCTTTTGGGACCTGTGCAGGAACCTAATCCAAAACAATGAGCTCTGATAATTTTTTATTTAACAGTGATGAAGTTATTATTGCTTTACCTTTCACATTTAAATGTACAATCCATCTAGAATTGATTGTTGAGTATGGTGTGAGACAGAGATCAATTAAACAACCAATTGGCCCAGCACCATTTATAAAAAATTATCCTCCCCACTGTACTTCTAGCATTATCGTAATATATCAGTCACTATCATCATCATCATCATTTGTTTATAAACTGTTTTCTCCATTAAATCATGTGCACCTTTGAACAAGACTGTATTTTATTCTCCATTTTTCCCTTGTACCTGACACAGCTGCCAGTTAAAAGTTCATGTTCAACAAATGTTTATTTAATTCCTAAGTCATGTCAATCTAAAATACGGGTAGAGATCATCTAAGAAAGCACATGATTATTTTCAAAGTTCAAGCACCCTGTCTTAGTGTTGCCGGAACCCCAAAGGTCCAGGTTCAAGTACCTGATGCTCATCTAAATCAAACATTGAAACCACAGGGCTTGAAGATGGAGAAAGATTTATCAGAACTGGCTAAAGCAAAAAGACAGGTGAGCCGAAGTTTCTTTGATCATCTTACCATGCTAACAGAAGGCAAGGAGTTTTACAGGGCTAAGAGGTAAGAGAGGGGGAGTCTGGGGGAAGTGATGGGGAAATCTGTGTTTTCTCTGACTTCAGGTAAGATCTTAGGCAACTAGGCTCCTTGACGCCGGCGGGAGATGGGGCTGGGTCATCCCATGGTTGCAATATTTTTGAGAGCCTTCATTCTCTTCTGCAAAACAACCTCATACATTCTCCTGGTGATCTTTGGGCCCTCTCTTCCAGCTTGACAGAAGACCAGACATCATCTTACAATTATATTACAGGAACAAGGGGTACTAGGAGTTAACAGTTACCAGCAAGCAAAAGTTTAACTCTACTCTTGCCTTATTGTTACTACAAATGTATTGCTACTCCTGGGAATTCAGCCCGTCCAGCTTGGTCACAGATGTTTTTGCCATCTCCCCCTTCCCCTAGCTGAGGCCCGCTCTGACGGGAGTCAGGGACACAGCCACAGGAAATCAGGGGGTCTGTCTCCCGGCTTCATTAGTATATTACTTGGAAAGATATTAACAGAAAGTGGAGGACGAAAATCATTACTACGCATCTTAGCTCTGCAGAGAACAGAACAGCTAAAAGACTAGCGATTGGTTAATGTTTGGATTTTTCCTCTACATTCTGATGAGTTTGATGTGGATTCCCAGAAATATTATTAAATAGATTTTTAAGAACATAAAAAAAGGAATAAAGAATACTAGGAGCTAAGATCAGTTAACTGAGAGCGAGTCATGGCAGACTTAATTTAATTGCTTTTGTCTAGCATATTTAGCTCAGTAAAGTAGGAAAATGTAGTTTATGTATTTTAGAAATGCTCTTGACATGCTCTTGGCGTGCTCTCTCATGATGCCCTAGTGGATGAGAGCTATGACTCCTAGACAATGTTTCTTTGAGGACAGAAACCATTACCTTTTAACTATGTACTTTGCCTGGTCCCTAATACACTATAATAAATCACTGTTAGTCAGTGATTTATAATACAGTTAGGTTGTTTCTTATACAGCAGAATGTCTCTGCTGAGCATAAACTTGGATTCAGAATCCGGCTTTTTAACGACCTGATTGTCTAGTTTATTTGTGTGATTTGATGAACACAGGGCTTTTGTCTGGGGCTGAAACAGAATGGAGAAGTTAGAGAAGAAATGGAGAAAGAGGAGGAGGAGGCGAGGTAAGACAGGGATGGCTTGGATCTATCTCTCTGGCTTGAGGAATTAGATTTCAGTCCTGACGATGAGAGGGATTAAGGGTAGAAAGTTTAGGGCACTTGAGGTTAAGACACTTGTGGCCGTGGGCACAAACATCACTGCTCTGGGTCCAGGTGAACATTCCTCTCCAACTTTGTCATTGACCACTGAGGGGCTTTGGCAGTTCCTGGTTTCAGAGGAGCCACCTTGGGGAATTTCTATAAAGAACACTGGCAGCAGATGTTGTGGTGATGTGACTCAATGAAGAACATGAACCAACAAGTGACACAGCATGACATCCCAGAAATAACTAGTGGTGACTGGCCAGGGGACTGAAGAAGTCCTTCAGTATCAAAGTCAGAGGCTAAGTCACTATAATTTAGAAATTAATGTTAATGTGACTTCATTTTCATAGGCTGTAGAGACCTAGGGAAATTCTACAACACATGAGTGAGCACTAAATGACCATATATAAAAACAATCATTCATTGAAATCCTAATCAATCTCAAACTCTTTGTATATGATATTTTATTTAAACATTCTTATAATCCTGCCAAGTTTTATTAGCAATAAATTTAGTTCTTTTTGCCTGTTTTCCCAGATAAACACTGGAAACATTTGTAAAGATGCTGATTTTTAATCATATTTGAAATTTTTTTAGAATTATTTTTGCATCTATATTTACTTAGAAGAAAGTATCATTGTCATATTTGGACTTCTCATATTTAGAGCAAGTCATATGTCTTCAGTTCTCTTTATGGCATACTGTCTATTTATTTAAAAATTTAGTTTAATTGATATAAGCCCTGTGGTTCTCAATAAGGTTATTTCTAACTTATTTTATGTGTTTTTCTAGTACTGTGAATGAGTTCTTTTATTATATTTCCTGAATGATAACTGCTGGAATTACACACATTTGTTGTTAAATGTTCTTCATACATGTCATTTTACTGAACTTTTTTATTACAATACTTTTTGAGTTTAGTCACATACATTTTCTAGGTATATCTTTACATCTGCAAATAATAATAAGATTGTCTTCACTCTTCCAAAACTTATGTACAATTTGCTTCTATTTAAGTCTTATTACATTAACTAGAACTTGCAGAACATTGATAAATGATAATGTGATTGTGAGCATAATTATTATCTATTTTAAACCCTTCCATGTGGCTAAATGGAAATATTTTAGACGTTTCCTAACTCCCATATAATTAAATTGAAGACCAGGGGAGAAACAATCCTAAGGGCAGGATGGTAGTTGGGAGGGAGACAGGCTTATTTATGAATCGACGTGTAGAAAACTGAGAAGGAAGACACAAGGGGGAAAGCTGGGGCCTGATGACAAGCATGAGTGAGTACACCAGACCCTTCCCTGGAACCAGATCTTGGAAAAGAGATGTAAAGAACGAATAACAGTGTTAGATATAGTGCCACGGGTGGGATATGAAGGCACAGTGGCAGATGCTAAGAAAGGAGAGAGTGGATCATAGAAAACAAATTTTGTCTTCCTCACTGTTTTACTTGGCAACAAGCTTGAAAACATACATGACATATTATATGGAGCTAATTTTTAATGTTAGCCAGAGTAATGAGTTCATATTTTTGGTGTCTGTTTTCCTATTTTGAAGTAAGAACAGAATTTCATTGTCACCATCTTAGGCATGATCGATTTAATTTATCATGGGAGTGGGAGGGACAATTTTTCTGAGGAATTCATGATAAGAATAAAGATGAGGCCTTGGAGTCAAAGTAACAAATAATTGGAGGGAGATGGAATGAGGTTTTTCCATAATTACAGCTTGAATTTTTTAAATAGAATCAATGTACTGGCAGAATTTACTGGAAGAGGAGAGTTCATTAGAATCGACTATGTACGCAATCACGCAGAGATGTCAAACTTGCAGACAGAACCAGTACCCTAGACTATGATTCAGTCGAGGTTGTTCTCCTGACACAGGGAATTCAGGAAGATGCTCCCCACAATTGACAGGCCTCCTGCTGATGATGGAAACCTCTTCTTTACAGAAAAAAGGCTCTTTTCCAATCAGATGCTTTTCTTTCAGAGAATTAAATTTAAGAGAGCAGGGGAGTGGGGTACCAGAAGCAATGGGTGGAAAGAGCCTGTCTTTGGAAGCAAAATGTCAGCTTAAATTATGGCCTGCTTCTTATTGCACTCAACGGTTTGGGCAATAACTTGAAACTCTACACATGCATTTTGTATTCCAAGTATTTCACATATGTTAACTCATTCATCCTCATAACAACCTTTTGTACAAATAAAGAAACTGAAGCTCAGAGAGGTTAAGTAACTTATCCACAAATACACAGCTTGTAATTGGTGGTGCTGAGATTTGATCCTATGTAATTTGGTTCTATTCTGTGCTCTTAACCATCACACGATGGTGCTATAAAAGCTGATCCTGAGCTTGAGAGGAGGTGCTTGGAGAGTATTGGTAGGAATGAAACAGGTCCACCATCTGAGATTCAAACGCTTGGATGGGGTAGATAAACATAATGTCTAGCCGTGCTTAGAAATTCCAAAGCAGAGGCGTCAGTGTAGAGATGGCCTTGCACTTATAAAACGGTTCCATAATGTGCCAGTCTCTTCCTTGGTCATCATGATGTGATTACTTTGTTTTCCTAGGGAAGCGTTTCTGATTCTCACTGAGTCTGATTCCAGGGACAGAAATTAAGTGCACAAGCATTCTGGAGCACGAGCCACAGCCTTCACTAGTGTGGCTACCCTCTGCTCTGAGCTTCTGCTTTATACACTTCTCACAGCTCTGACACCCCATTTCAGTATGTTTTATCATTCTTGACTAATAAAATTGGTCTTATGCCAAGTCAACCACTTTCTTAAATCCTGGGTGTCCCATTTCATCAAGTCTTCCCTTTATCACTGAATAAAGTGCAGGACCATTTGACCAAAAGAAAAAAAGAAGATAGTCTCACAGAGGGTCCCCAACCCCCAGCCCCAGACCTACCACACACACATACACACACACATAAACACACACGCACACTGGAGCAGTAAGCATGTTGGCAGGGAAGAGGACTGGGGGCAGCATGCACTCTGCTTCTCATGTCCTACATACCCCTGCATGCCCGTGGAGTATCCTGAATGCCCCTGGGGCATCAAGTGCCGTTAGAATTCAGAAATGGGGAAGGTGTGCTGCAATGCTCATGCTCAGGGGTCCTGGGATCTGTTCATGGAGAATGCAGATGTGCTGCCTTGGGGCTGGAGCCCATACCCCACCAGGTCAGCACACAACATCCGCTGCTTAAGGGGCATGAAGAGGGCCAGGTTCATAGGCCTGAAGCTTGTAGAATTTCTAGAGCCCACTGTAAGAAAAAAAATACAAAATGATCAACACAATTTTAAGGATAAAAGTGAATTTTTTTAAACTGAGAAAAGAAAAATTTATAAATGCCTACAAAAATTATAAAAGCTCACAAATACCACAACTATCATAAAATCTAGATAATATTTTTATTAATTATTTGCTTATACCTTAATAAGACATTTTGCCTATATTTTGGCCTGCATACTCTTTGACCACTTCTTCTATGATAATTATTTTGTAATATTAAATATTAAAAGGTGGATAATTCAGTTTTTTCTCAAGGATGGTTGATTGATGTTTGTTTTTTCTTTTTATTACTGAGAGTTGGTGTGGCACTCTTTTACCTGCCCATAATCCTACACCAACTGGGCCAATTGTCGAGCTAAGGCTGGGTCTGGAGCTTAGAGACCCCTCAAGCCCATTGTCCAGGCTGGGTCACCAGACCCCTCACACACACAGTTCTATAAGCTAGGTAACTGGCCAAAGGGTCCTTGGAGCCTTAGGTTGGAAAGCATGGCCACACACGGTGGTAGATGCCCGAGGCAGATACCAGCCAAGGTGGCAGAGCCACCCATGTGCACTAACTCCACCCTCACACAACTTATTTACAAAGAATGAGCTGCACCACCCTCAACCAGACCCAAGGCGAGAGGGCCTGATTAAATTATCCTATTTTCCCAACAGTTGGAAAGCATAAAGCATGTGACTTCACACACAGATGTCCCTGCTGTTTCTGCCTGTGCCCTACAAACACAGAAATTCTAAGTTCTATTTTGCATAATTTCCATCAGAAAAAAAATATGTATACATAACATGCATAATTGATTACACTACATCAAGGGTATTCCTGACCTAAGAACACTTCTGTATGTCAACTTGTCAATGAGAATTGAATCAATTTTAAAATGCTTATAATTTTAAAATGAGAAGCTGTATTAGTCCATTTTGTGCTGCTATAACAGAATACCTGAGACTGGGCAATTTATAAAGAATAGAAGTTTATTTGGCTCACGATTCTGGGACAGCTGCATCTGGTGTGGGCCTCAGGCTGCTTCTACTCATGGCAGAAAGCAGCATGCAGCCGGTGGGTACAAGCAGATCACATGGCGAGAGGAAGCAAGAGGGAGAGAGGGAGGAGATGCAGGGTCTTTTAAACAACCAGCTCTGGCAGGATCTAATAGAGAGAGAACTCACTCACTACTCTTCACCCCACCCCCCACCTCCAGGGAGAGCATTAATCCATTCATGAGGGATCCACACCCATGACTCAAACAGCTCCCAACACTGTCACATTGGGGATCAGATTTCCACATGAGTTCTGGGAGGACAATGCATCCAAACTTGATCAGAAGCCCTGAAAATTGATCTCAATTAACTGTACAGTAGTAATTCCCCCTTATCCACAATTTCACTTTCCACAGTTTTAGTTACCTGCAGTCAACTGCAATCTGAAAATATTAAGATATTTAGAGAGAGAGAGAGACCACATTCACATAAGTTTTCATACAGTATAGTGTTATAATTGTTCTATTTTATTATTATTTATTGTTTATCTCTTATTGTGCCTAATTTATAAATTAAACTTTATCATAGGTATGTATGTGTAGGAACAAAGATAGTATGTATGGAGTTTGTTGTGATCCACAGATTCAGGCATCTACGGGAGGTCTTGGAACATATCCCCCACAGATAAGGAGGGACTACTGTACAGTAAATTCAGCTGTGGGCATGAGACACCTCAGAGAAGACACAGGAGAAGAAGACAGAACAAGGACCAGATGGCTTCCCCCTCACTCCTCCATTCTGGGGATCC
The DNA here is from genome assembly GCF_027409185.1 of Cynocephalus volans. Classification (NCBI taxonomy): domain Eukaryota; kingdom Metazoa; phylum Chordata; class Mammalia; order Dermoptera; family Cynocephalidae; genus Cynocephalus; species Cynocephalus volans. The sequence goes on along the minus strand of NC_084468.1, from coordinate 77,099,610 downwards.
AGATCTCATCCTGGGGGAAGGGAAGGGATCAGAACACTGATTTACCCTGGAGAAGAGTATTATTTAACTCAGAATGACTAAGAAAACTTGCATGGGCACCTTAAAGTTCTTCCCCATTCCTGACCAGAATTGGGAAGTTTATGGGAAAGTTGAGTTAGTTACAGAAAATAAAACTACGTTTCTAAATCTCTAAGTGATAACTTTAAACATCAACCTCACTGCATATGAAAATAAGATGACTAAAACAGAGAAAAGCCAAGGAATTTAACCCTCTGTCCTAAAAGGATGGTGAGTTAATATGAAATGCTTTTAAAAGGAACAGATAACAGCTTGGATAGCTTTAAATAACTTTCTGTGGTAATTTCTAAGGTCCCCAAGGTTCTATGTGACTTTGATAGAGACCTGGTCCCAGAATGAGTATATCTTGTCTTAGTTTGAGTATGACACTGGCTGATGCTTATGCCAGGTTTGAAACTACCACCTGGCAAGGAAGCTTATCCCTATGTCAACCCTTCTCTCTGGGTTCACCAGGAAGAGAGACGGATGCAGCTGGAACAAACCACTCCATCAAACAATAATGTAAAGGAATAAATCTGGTTGATCCCTGCTATGGGTTGAATTGTGCCTCCCCCCCCCAAAATTTATATGTTGAAGTCCTAGCCCGCAGAACCGAAGTACATGACTCTATTTGGAGATAGAATCTTTAAAGAGGTAATTAGTTTAAAACATGGTCATATGGGTGAGGCTTAATCCAATACGATGAGTGTCCTTTTAAAAGGAAGAGATTAGGACACAGACATGCACAGAGGGAAGACCATGTCAAGACACAGGGAGAAGACGAGTCAAGGAGAGAGGCCTCAAAGAAACCAACCATGCCAACAACAGAAAAACTGAAACTGAGTAATGTATAAAGTAAACAGAATTTATTTCTATGGTTTTGGAGACTGGGAAGTCCAAGGTTCAGGGAACACATCTGACGATGGCCTTCTTCTGGGTGGGAACTCTCTACAGTGTTCCGTAGAGACCAAGGTGTCACATGGCAAGAATGGGCTGAGCAAGAGGGTTAACCTCCTCACTTGCTCTCCTTATAAAACCATAAGAACCACGCCCATTACTCCATGAATGGATCGATCCATTCACAAGGGTACAGTGCTCACAATCTAATTGCTTCTTAAAGGTCCCACTTTTCAAATACCGTAATAGGATTTCCCACCCTCTTAACACCGTTACAATGGGGGTCAAGCTTCCAATACATGAATTTCTGTAAGACACATTTAATCCATAGCAGTGAGAAAACAAATTACTGTTGTTTAAGCCACCCAGTGTGTGGTACTTTGTTATGGCAGCCCTAGTAAACTAACACAATCCCCTGCTGGGGTCTGGGTAGAATGGAAGGTTCTTTTTATGCACATAAATGACCATGATTTCATACAAGTTCTAAAAACAGTTTTGCACCCATATCTACTATATCTACCAACTTTTTTTCTGTATCTACCAATCCCCTCTGGGCACTGACAGTACAAGGAAAATGTCCTAAAAACTAATGTTGCAATAGGGCCTATATTCTTGCTGTTGGGCATCGTAAGCACACACTATAGATCCTAGGGACTAGTAACAATTTCTGTGTGAAGTTATTCTTTCTTTGCAATTTCTCTTGCTTTCTCTGGCAAGAGGAATTTAATATTTTTGCCTTTGAAGTAAACTGCTAAGCCTATACTCATATTCGGGATGGACTGTAGTAGGCTGAATGATGTCCCCCAGAAAGATGCCCACACTGTAATCCCCAGAACCTGTGAATATGTCACCTAAGATGGCAAAAGAGACTTTGCAGCTGCAATTAAATTAAGGGTCTTGATATTGGGAGATAATCCTGAGTTATCATTGTTATATAATCAAAAGAGTCCTTGTAAGTGAGGCAGTAGAGTCCAAGTAGCAGAAGTGGTGATGGACGCAGAGGTCAGAGAGAGAGAGATTTGGAGATGCTACACTGCTGACTTTGAAGAGGGAGGAAGAGGCCATAGCCAAAGAACACCACAGGAAAAGGCAAGAGAATAGAGTTTCTCCTAGAGCCTCCAGAAGTAATGCAGCCCTGCTGACTCATTTTAGACTTCTGACCTCCTAAACCTCCTGAAGGTAATAACTCTGTTGTTTTGAGCCACTAAGTTTGTGGCATTCTGTTTCAGTAGTAGTAGGAAACTAACACTCAGTAAAAACTACAGGGTCCTCCTGCAAGCTCAATCAAGCTCTTTTCTGGTCCTGAAAACATCATGATAAGGACAGAAAGTGTACCAATACCCTCCATTCCACCCTCCACTGAAACATGAACTAAGTAACTAAGTTGTGGCGCAGTCCCACCCAATAAATAGCTCACCAGGGAGAATCATGGGCGATTGTGCAGCCCTGGAATCCACAGCTCTTCTTACCCAGTCCCTCTTCCCCCAATCTATGTGGGCCTCATCTGCTCACAGAGCTCTGACCTTGACCTCACTCTGGGCTGCCCAGCTACCCTGACCAATGCACCGGGTCTTAGCAATCCTCCTTTTCAGTAGAGAAACCTCTCTATAAGAAGAGTGGGATTGAGAAGAGAGATATATAGGTTCAGAATCATATCCATCTTGCCTGATAAAAGAAACTTTATTTTGATGGGGAGCAGCAGTGAAAGAACATGAACATCTTGGAAGGATGCAAATTTCATGCTGGCAACATTGCTAGCCTGACCTCACTTTGCCTTGGTTTTATGTTAAAATAAAATTAACTTAAACCACCATTGATATACTTAAAGCTTTTCGGGTTTTCCTCAGAGCTGAATCAGTAAAGAAAAGCCTAACGGCTTCAGAACGAATTGAACAAAATTTTATTTCAAGTCTGATGTTTAAAGCAGAGCCTTACAAGTAGCTGACTTGTCCTCAAGGAAAACTTAAATGTAGAAATGCTGTAAGTTCAAATGGTCCTTCCAACAGTGAGAAAGGTTGAGATTTATTAAAATAATAACAACATAATGATAGCTACCATTCACTGAGCATCAGCTACATGCCAGACACTGTGGGGGGTTCGTCACATGCATTACTCCAGTCCTTGCAACAATTCCAAAAGGTAAGTACAATTACCTTTATTTTACATATGAGAAACTTGAGAGTAAGTCATTTGATTAACGTTATACAGATAATATACAGAAGGGTGCACGTAAATGTGTAATATTTTCATGACACATAACAGTCACTTTGCTTTATTCACATGAATAATTTATAATGCATATTAGATAAAGACCACCTACTTCTGTTTTCTCATACTTCTGCAACTTATATTTTTATCTTTAGATGTTAAATCTCTATGTGTTGTTTTCCCAAAATTCTGAGAAGCAACAGTGAACAGCTGTTGTTTTTGTGTGTCCTGCACTCACACTGCTTCAGGTTAATAGCACCTCAGTCCAGATCGTGAAAGTGGGCCTGACACCATCCCCCATCTCCTGCCTCATTGGGATTTTGATCTGGATTTTGATTGGGCCTAGGCAATGAAAGTACTGCACTATCCTGGCACAGGGTGACTGGTTCCAAGATGGTCACATGACATAGCAGGATGAATGAGAATGCTCCCTCAAGTTTTTGCTGGAACTCTGGAGAAAAAGAACCTTTCTTTCCACCGGAGTTATTAAAATGATAAGGCAAAAGCCTGGACACAAAGAAATACCCTGATAGAATTTGTAATTAGCACAGAGGAAAGGAGCGCCAGGTGATGAAGAAAGGTGAGTCTCTGGATTTACTTGTGCCTGAAGTTTTTTAGACTTCTCCATTTAATGACCTAATATATATCTTCCCCCCCATCTCAGTTTCCTAATCAAAAGAATTTGAATAGAGAGCATAATCTCTCTCTGTAACTTTCTATCAGATGCCCATCATATTTTTTGAAAACACAAAGACAACATGAACCACTAAGAGGATTCTACAGTAGGTGGAATAATGGCCCCCAAAGATGTCTATGTCCTAATCCCCAAACCTGTGAATATGTTGTCTTATATAGAAAAAAAGACTTTGTAGATTTGATTAAGGATAAGACCCTTGAGATTCAAGAGCCCAGTCTAATCACATGAGTTCTTAAAAGCAGAAGAGAGGGGTAAGAATGAGGAGAGAGTCTAAGCATGAGAGGAAATGCTTGCTTGCAGCCAGCTTTGAAGATGGAGGAAGCAGGCCCTGAGTCGAAGAATGTTTGTCCTCTAGAAGCTGGGAATGGCCTCAGCAGGCAGCAAGAAAACGAGAACCTCAGTCCTACAACCGCAAGTACTGAATTCTGCCAACAGCCTGAGTAAGCAGGAAGTACATTCTCCCTCAGAAACTCCAAAAAGAAACAGCCTGCTGGCACCTTGATTTTAGTCTGATGAAACCCACACCAGACTTCTGACTGACAAACCAAGACAATAAATTTGTGTTGTTTTAAGTCACTAAATTTGTAGTAATCTGTTACAGCAGCAATAGAAAATGAAAACAAATTGTAATCACTATATTTGCCTTGGGGAGTCTGGAGAATCAGACCACCCAAAGTTCTTTTGGAAAAACTCCCTGGGTGTTGGGGGAGAAAACTCTGGGTCTGAACCTCAAGGGTGGTTATGTCAGCACACCCACACAGAAAGGAAGGATAGAGGAGAGGCCACAGATGTATGGTATAAGTGAGGGCAGGGAACTTAGGCTGACAAAACATGCAAAATACATACCTTATTCTGCATCACTGAGCAGTCATTGGTGAGGAATATATTTGCTGTGCTACTCTTGGGCTTTGACAATCATGTTCAAAATTCCACATGTAGCATCAGTAAAGAAAGAGCAGAAAATTTGAGCATTGGAGGTTCAGAAATCATTGATCAGTGATGGAGATACTGCCCTCCTACATTTTTGGTACCAATGGTAGAAGTTTTGACAAGGAAAAGTAGTGACAGGGAGAGAGAGCAACAAGAGTATTGAATAAGCAGAAGCGGGTAACAGTGGCAGGCCTGGAATGGCCTAAGTTTCAGCAGCAGCAAAGGTGTAGAGGCCACTGAGAAAGAACATGAGGGCCCAGGACCCTCTCAGTGACAGAGGAAAAAAAAGAGAGTGCTGGGATTCCAGTGAGCATTCTGCAGAGGGGATGGGAAAATCAAGGACATACTATTGCAATTATTATACAAGTCCTAAGTGTCTCCAAGGCTCCCATGGTCTGGCAGTGTAAGGGTTACCGTGCACGCTAGTTTATATTTATAGTACCTTCTCAGAATGTTCCAAATAAGCTCATGCTCATTTTTCAAGTAAGTCACTGTCCTTGCAGTGACGCCTTGGATGCCTTCTCAAGGCCTATCATTCAAGGCCCATGAGTCTATTAATACCGATTTTATACTCCAATGGCTGGACACCAAGGTTTCAAATGTATAATTCACTTGTGCTGATTTGATATGACAGAGAGAAGACCTAGGGACTTCTGGCAGGGTGCACCTTCTACTTCCGTATCTACCTGGCTTCAAATGTCTTCTGAAGAGAATTAATCAAGGAGGTATTTAGTCATAAATCTCTGAAGAAAGTACTTGAGAAAAAGAAATGAAGCTTATAAAGTGGAAATGTTAAGAATAATATTTTTTTCTTCATTCAAGGAAAGTAACATTTATTACTAAAGCATCCAAACGAGATTTCTCTCAAGTAAATTGCTGTTTTCTTTTCTTTTCTTTTATTGTAATGGACTAGGTTGCACTATTAAAATGAAAGGTTACATTATATGAAAGACTATCTTATATTTTAGAAATCCTAAAAATATTTGAATTATTCATTTAACTTTTTTAAAACACCAGAAACCTATTTAAAGACACTTCCAGTTATTTAGACTTTGACATTATATGGGTCAAGACAGAAACCACAGAGAAATTAATAATAAGATTAGCAACAAGAATGCATTAGGGCCTGAACTTACTGTGTGTGAGGAATCATAAGGAATAAATACCGTATTTTTAAAAGTTGTAGTCCAGCAGTTCTGTCTATGTGCTGTTTTTCTTATTCATACAAAGCTACAAGGCCTCTCACCACTGACTCAATTGAGAGCTGACTGCAGATAATCTATGAAATGGAGGTTAGAGACCTCCCAAAATGCACGACTTGGAAGAAAGGATTCTATTTCATATTTCTTTTTTTTTTTTTTTTTCCTTTTGGCAGCTGGCCAGTATGGGGATCCGAACCCGTGACCTTAGTGTTACAAGGCTGCACTCTAACCAACTGAGCTAACCAGCTAGCCCTGTATTTTGTGTTTCTTGTAGTAGTCTGAGCTTGAGAAATTTAAAAGAGGACAACTGGGAAGAGTTTTTTCTGTAAAGCTATATTTAGCTTTATTTGTTTATCTTCCTGTCTGCTTAATTGAAATGTGAACATAAAATAATCTGACTTCTTGTTTACCAATCTACATCTACTAAACGGAAAATAATTGGCAGGTCCTTCCTAACCCATGGGTTCTCTGAGCTGAGAAGAACAGTTCATTGAACTCATGTAAATTATCCAATGGTAAACAGCAATGCACTGCCTTCCTCTCATCATTAAGATGAATTGTTCTCTGTAATTCTGAGAAATAGCAATCAGTAAGGTTAATAATATACAGTAACACAATGTGCGGTTTTCTGCTCTTTGTTTTTCTTAACAAGTAACGACAGGAGTTTACAGTAATATTAAGCAATCGTTGCTCATTAAATGCATGCATTTTACACACATGAACAAAAAAACCCCACAGTTTTGTGGCACAATCTTTTTTTTTCTATGAATTGTTTTGATTCTTGGGTTTAAAAGAAGTCCTTGTTGGTAATATCAGGAGATTAGATTTTAAAATATTCTTAGGAGTTGTCATCTCCTTACTAGCCAGTCTTTCTCTCTACTTGTCAAGTTGCTACTGAAAAACAATAAAACTAACACAGAACAAAGAACAGGAATTTAGATTTCTTGAAATCCTCTAGTTTCAGCTTTGGTTGAGTAATGGTGGGCAATGTGTCTAAGATGACATGTTATTACCGAATACCTGAAACTGGGTAACATACAAAGAAAAGAGGTTTATTTCTTACAGTCTGGTGACTGGGAAGTCCGAAATCCAGGGAACCCATCTGTTGAGGGCCTTCTCCTGGGTGGTCTCTCTACAACACAAAGTATTACATAGCAAGAATGGCATGAGCCAGAGAGAGCTAACCTTCTCACTCATCCTCCTTAATAAGTTGTCAGAACCACGCCCATTAGTCCATGAATGGATCAATCCATTCACAAGGACACAGTCCTTAAAATCTAATCACACCTTCAAGGCCCCACTTTTCAAATACCATAACAGGATTTCCCACTCTCTTAACACTGTTACTATGGGGATGAAGTTTCCAATGCATGAAGTTTTGGGGGGCACATTTAATTCATGGCACCTGCCTCTCACTTCTCCCTCCCCATTGTACTTCAAGGAACGGAGCCACCTTCTGCCCTAACTTGGGGATTGAACATGCTGATTACATTCTAGATACTCCCATAGAAAACAGAAGTTATGAGGCACCATTGGAGGAGCACGGCTCCAATACGTTACTTTTTAGCTTAAAAAGGATCCAGGTCCTAGGGGAGGGGCAATGTTTAATGGATCAAGAGAGGAAGACCGTTGCTTTTTGTTGTGATTTTTACTTAAACTATAGTCTATGTTTTCAAGAGGAAGAACAGTGCCATACACATTACCACACTCTCAAACTTGAAAGGGCATTTGGGAATCTTGGTGAGAGAAACACTGAGCAGATTTGATGGGAGTGGCTTTCTAATTGGCCACTAAAGACCACTCTTGTCACGGCCAAGCTGTTTAGACTCCCTCCCACATTTGCTTGACACCCCAGGATAAGTTTGTGTTTACCACAATGCCTCTGGAAATTCTAACTCTTTCTCAATTCATTTACGAGCCCTGCTCTTTCTGAAGTGGAGAATGATTAACAGTAACTGCTAGACACTGAGCCGTGTGCCGTTAATATCTTATGCCCAGCCTCACACCAAACACACAAGGGAGGTCATATGGTGCTCACCTTACACATGATGAGTCTGAGAAGGCTGGAATATGTCCAAAGTCACGCAGGTAAGTTAAGGACAGAGATAACCTCCACTTGTGTCTCAACTGATTCAGGCTTTTTTTTTTTTTTGTCCCCAGATTCCTCTTCTCCTCTAACCTTACTCTAGTTTACAGTACCCCCTCCCCCCGGGCTGTATTACACCTAAATTGCAGGTTTAGAAATGATTCCCTCCCGCCACAAAAAAGATTGCCTTTGCTCTGGCGATGCAGATGGCTTTCTCGCTTTCCATTGCTAGGACCACAAAAGCAATTAATGGGGAAGGCCAAAACGAGACTGCTGTTTTTAGTTGTGCCTTTTACTTAACTTACAGTGTACATTTTCAATAGGGAGAACAGTAAAATCCACATTACTAGACTCTCCAACACAACAGGGCATATGGGGACTCTGGTGAGATAAGTATTTGAGTGGGTTGAAGAAGATGTTTGAGCAAAGGAAAACTTAGAGATTGAAGCTTGACACTTCTTAATCAGAATAATATTCAAATCCAGAAAGTGGAGCAAAAATAAGTACTAACTTTGGGATAGAGTGGGAGAAGGAAACAATAAGATTAAAAAGGTTTTAGAAATACTAAGTAAGATAGAAGGAATGTAGGAGGTGATGAGGGTGATAGTGTGGTTGGCAGGGTGGAGTTTTGGTATAATTTTAAGTGTATATCTAATAAGATTTAAACATGAGCTGTCAGACAAGTCGTTTCTAGGTTAGAATAAGGTATATACAGAGACTCAAAGGATTAGAGATTTATTACCGTCTCTCAATTCCTTGTAAAATAATTACATAATTATGTTGACTCCCTCAGCAATGAAAATTGACCTACTCTTCACAGTAACATGGAAGTTAGTCTTGTCCAGGGTTATTCAACAATCTTGTAACACTGTGTTATTGCCCAAGAGAAATTAGGCTTCATATTTCGGGTGAGATTAATGATTGAGTTGGCTCATATATTAAATTTGTGCAAAAATAGTATTTCTGAATTCAGTGCCTTTCTTCAATTTTAGTGATGAATTGAACTCTCATCTTTACCCTAGTGGGAATGGGCTTATTTATTTTCAAAGGCAATAATGGACTAGAATGGAAATGAAATGCTAAGGGTGCATGCATTGCAAACTGAGTGAAAAACGTATTATCTCTGTTTCCTTGGGCTCAACTATGAAGCAACAAAAAAAAGAAATATTGTTACTGTTTACTATAAACCATACAGACCTCATTACTATTGTAATTATAGTTTAAAAACTATGCATTCTTGTCAACAACTGCTCTGAAAATTGCTATTTACTATAGAGTGATAGGTAGGTAGGTAGACAGACAGGTAGATATAGGTAGATGGGCAGGACAAGATATAAATGTGTCTGTATAAGTCTCTGTATGATGTGCACATACTTTATTATTTCGGTCGAATTTTTGTCAATTGAAATATGTCTAGAATGGAGAATTTTTAAATACCCATCACCAGGCTCATATCTGGCTATTTGTGGTCATTGGGGTTTTGTATTAAAATGTCTTTTAAATTACAAAAAAATTAACCTATGTTGCTATAATCAGGAAAAAAATACAAAAAAGAGAAAAAATAGTACTCTTGTCCCTGTATTCCTCCGTTCCTACGAACCATCCTACCCCACGGTCACTATTGTTGTATTTTCACCTCTGCAAAGTATTCAACTCAAGTCTGGGATGAATCCTTTTATCTCAATGCACCTGATAATTTTTAAGGTGATTTTGTAACCATTGGGTGAAAGAAATATGTTGCACATGTTTCAAAAGTTTCCATGTATTTTCACAGAGTTGTTAAATTTAACATCAAAGAAGTCCCTTTGCACTTTACACAATCCTTTGAAAGCTTAGATTTCTCCATCATGAGATCAGTAGAATATATGAGGACATAGGTTCATCAGTCTTAAGTCTTCCTCCAGTGACAACATAGAGGATGAGACCACCCCTTCCCCTGGTTAGAATATGGAGAGGGTCCCTATTCTAGAGGGTCCATATTCAAGAGAAATGTTTAAAAACTTTTGATTTCATCTAGCTTAACTTCCGTGGGTTAATAATGTCACTCATTCAGTCCAGAATAAAACATGTCTTTCTTGATGTTCCTAAGTAAGGTTATTCTGTATTAATTTTTATATTAGCAGCTTATTTATTTATTTATTTTTAGATAAAAGTGGAAACATAAAGTACTACTCCACGCTGTATAGATTTTCCTTTTCTTCTTGTTATTGATCATCTTGTGGTGAGACAATGCAATCTAAAGCCATTAGAAGTGCTACAGAAAATCAGAGGATATTTTATTCTTATCGTTTTGCATAATTTTCTGTGTTTTCCACAATGCCTTTTCTGGGTTTTTTGCTCATTACAAAGACTTCATTTAATGAGCCCTGAGCACCTACTTGTGCAAAGGCTACAGTAAGATGCAGGTAAATATCTTGTAAAGAACTTTATGCTCTATATGAAATAATTATAGGAAAGCCTAGAGATGACCACAACAGTAAGATATTTGGTCAGATATTTGGAGAAGAACACACTTAACACAAGCAACAGTTTTTGAGTTCATTTGAAGATACAAGGTCACTATGACTCAATTCCTGCCCTTGGGGATTCACATCTATTATTCTTGACTTATGAAGAGTTTAACAACAGGGTGGCATTTGGTATAAGTGGGGGTTAAGGTGAGAAGAAAAATCAGGAAGAGTCCATGTTCCAGAAAGCAATATGGACAGAAATCTTTTCCATCACAGGAGATAACTTTTCTGACATTATTACATAAGTAAGCAGTTGGAATTTTCTGTAGAGGGTGAGACAGTAAATATTTTAGCCTCGTCAGTCTCTTTCACAACTATTCGATTTTCCCATGTTCCAATTAAATTTCATTTACAAAAGCAAGTGGCAGACAGAGTTGGCCCAAGAGCCATAGTTTTTTTGCTGCCTCCTGATATAAATTATCACAGTTGTAAACTTGGAAATATGTTTAGAGGGTGATGCTATTAATAGAAATAATAATAAAAGGAAAGACAGGTTTCATTAGAAAAAAACAGTGGGTTTGGTATTAAAATATATTTGGCTTAATATGACAAATATTTCCTGAGCCCTTCTAGGTGTGATATTCAGTGTCAGGGACAAGGAAATGGACAAAATACGAGCTCCACACTCAAGGAACTCACAGTCTATCACACAATGTGTTAAGATCACATCATGGAGCCACGGTTTTAGGGAAGTATTGTGTCCAGGAATAAGCAAGCCATGCACAGGAGCTCAATAAAGTGCCTCCGTTCAAACCACTTCAGTCTATAAAACACACTCATAGTTCAGTAAGTTCGGCTGAGAAGGGCAGGTTGAAAAGTTGCAGGTGAGTGTTGGCAAAGTGAGGATAGGAAGGCTTGAGGAGTTTTAAATCATGTGATAAAAACGATAAAAAAAAAAAAAATCCAGAAAGATCAAGGCTAAAATGTTACCAGTAGCTGAAGTTATGTTTAATTTTTTTAGAGAGATTGTGGAAATTGGAATGAAACATGAAATTGTAAGTGCAAAAATACCACAGGGATATTGATGGTCTAAGTAAGCACATTGTCTACTTTAAACAGGATGTGTTCCATGTTCCAGAAATTACCATGGTAGAAAGAGAAAAACATGCATTACTGTTGTTGCCATATATTAGTGTTCAATCAGAGGAGTTTGCCTTCATGTCAATTCTGTGCTTTTGATTAAGGAAGAAGGTGAACCTCTCCCGCTCCTGGAGAAGTTGAAAAAGAGAGATACCATTATGATTATCTAGTACAATGATTTTTAATATTTGACAGCTGTATAGACCCTTAAAAAATGTCATGAAAAATATAGATAATAATTCTCAACAAAATGTGTTTACAAAAATTTCATGTACGTTCAGAGGATCAAACATCCAATGAAGCCTGTCTATGGGTCCCATAGAAGTCAGCATATCAAAGGCTGAGAAACCCCACCCACAATATGCTAAAAGATTTCTATCATTATCTCAGCTGATGTTCAGACAACAGACAACAGTTGATGGAGGTACCGTTATCGCCATTGTAGAGAGACAAAGAAATCAGGGATGATAGAGACTAAGAAATTTGCACAGTCACAAGACTGCCAGGTGTAGAGCTCAGTCTCTGAACACCTTGCTCACCGGCATAATGGAACTCACATATGTCTTCATGTTGTAGTGGCCTACTTGCAACTCCTAAGAAAGAGAATGAAATCATTCTTTTATAAAATGATAAATCATAAATCATAAATCACAACTTTTATGACACTCCAACTGACACTTTTCCAAAAACAATATAAGTTCTTTGCTCTAAAATCCTCAAAAAGTGTGGTAGGCTGAAAAGTGAGCTGCCCCCTTCCCAAAGACACCCATGTTCTAATCCCCAGAACCTGTGAATAGGACATCTTCCATGGCAAAAGAGACTTTGCAGATGTAATTAAGTTAATGATTTGTGACGGGGCGTTTACCTTAGATCGTACTGGTGGGCTGACAGAATCATAAGAGAGACACAGGAAGATGAGACAGAGGAGAAGATAATCTGATGACAGAAGCAGAGGCTGGCATGATGTGGACACAAGCAAGGAACACCAGCAGCCTCTGAAAGCTGAAAGAGACAAGGGTGAGATTCTTCCCCGGGGCCTCCAGAAGGAACCAGCTCTGCCTATGCCTTGATTTTAGCGCTGTAAGTCTCATTTCAGACATAACCTCCAGAACTGGAAGAGAATAAACTTGTGTCGTTTTAAGCCACTAAATGTGGTAATCTCTTACCATGGCAACTGGAAATTAATATAAAAAGTAAACCCAAACTAAATCAGACTATAATAAAATTTCATTTTTACCCTGAGCTCCATGAGAGCAGACAGTTTTGTATTCCCAACACCTAGAACAGTGTCAAAAACACAGTATACACTCAATTAAAAAAAAAAAAAAAAAAGGACACTTGGCGTCCTAGGCAGGAGCCAAGGGCAGCATCCCCCACCAGGAAACAGGCAAGGAGCTCTCTGAAAACATGATGGCCCTCCACAGCCACCGCCACATCGATGACTGCCACAAAAGCAACTCACTGCCACAGCAGTAGCCACAGCCACTGTGCAGTTCACCCATCAGACACCCAACTTCAGTGACATAAGGAGAGTCACCAATGGAGACGAGAAAAAGAAGAGGACGTCTCTCACCTCAAAGCCCACTGCAGCATAACAGAAGAAGCAACTGCTCTTCCATGCCCCTGCTTTATTTCTGATTTTAGTAATTTCTGTCTTCTCTCTCTTTTTTTTTTTTCTTGGTCAGTCCAGATAAAAGTTTGAAAACTGTGTTGATCTTTTTAAAGAATCCAAAAAAAAAAAAAAAAGACTATTAAGCAGGCGATAAAACACCATTGATGTAAATATTTTAATCAGACATTAACTTTATCTAATTCTTTTAGGCCATAATAATCTTTATATATATTGTGTAACTTGTTAAATATGTAACTATCATTCATTTTCTTTGACAGACTTTGTTATGGGAGATTGTTATCAAGCTCAAAATTCATTTCTCAAAAAATAAATAAACAAATAAATAAATAAAATGAAGCACCCAATACTCATAGCAGGGCCCTGACACTTTAGAAAGATAGAACTAAAAAGAAGACTATGACATTTATCACCCTCTAACCTTAAAGCATATATTTATTTGTGTATTAAATTTTTATCTGTCTGCCACACTAGAGCATAAGTTCCTATAGGTTAGGGACTTTTGTCTGTTTTGTTAATCACTGTGTTTGGGGCACCTATAACATTAGCTGATGCATAATAAAACACTCAGTAAGCATTTTATTGAATGAACTATGTTTCTTAACAAGGACTTCAAATATGCAAGTACTACATTGGCTGTATTTCCTGATGACCCATTCTTGAGCGCAGCCCAGATTACCTTCTTTCTAAAATATCTCTTGTCCATTCCACCTCCATATCCCATTAACTCCTACCTATGTTACAGTTAAGACTCATCACAAGTATCCTCTTTCTTCCCAGAACTCCAGCTGTCTTGTCCCCCATAGCGCCCCATGCATAGCTAGTTCCCAGATGAAAATCAAGTGCTTAAGCTGCTCTCTCACCAAAGGACTGGGGCAGCGCTGTGTGTTATTCAACTTTGCACCATCATTGCCTACTAAAATGTCTGGCAGTACTGTAGAATCTTAACAAATGTCTCCTAATAAGAACTTTTCAATAGTTTTGAAGATTTCCATTTGCTGCAGGAAAATCAAGAAGAAAAAAATGATCCACTCAAACTTCCCTAAGCAGTTTTAGTAAGAATTTGACAAAACATTCCTCCTAACTCCTTCTGAATTGTAAGGATGCAAACAAAATTATTCCTTGAATCGTGTATAATTATTGCAGTGGTTATTAGAGCTACATTATTTGATTTAGACAAGTCATGTGATACAATACAGTTATAATTGCTGTGTTATATATGTACATTGCAGTACACTGGGATTCCTTGAATAATTGTTTTACATACCTTATTTACATCATTTTATAGAATTTAGAACATAATCTTATTTTAAATGACTAGAGATTTTAGTATTTGTTTCTGTGAATCGGTGTTAGTTTTTAAACTCTGAATCATTTTTTTGTTGAATTCATGATTAAAGAAGCCAGGCCTACTTATAACATTATTGCTAAAGGGAAAAAAGATCCACTTCATACTGATATGCTTTATGATACAACTTCTACCACCATCTTAGAGAGGAACACAGAGATTCCCTGAAGTAAATGGATAATTAGAGAGACTAGTTACTCCTAGAAATAACAAACTAAACAATTAATAAATTAACAAATTAAAACAGTTATCCATTAAGTAATTAGGAAAATCAAGTGTTTTTAACTAGGTAAGACTTTTTTGTATTTATCTTTCATGTGTATAAAAAGTTTCCATAAAATCTGGCAATATTTAGACAAATATAACCTTATCAGACACACCTTCAATCTATAAAAAAATATTTTTAAGAATATAAAAAATATTTTAAAACATATTTTTTTGTATCTACACTTTTTGGGTTCCTATGCACATGTATGTATTTTCTGTGCAATAGGCAACAGGATGAATAGGATATGAAGAAATATTTTTTGCTTGAGGTTCCAGGTTCCCCTACCATTTTAGAAGAGCTACTGGATAAATCAGACTTCCCATTTTACAGTCTTGGAGGCACCATTTACATAGAGCACAATTTAAGTTGTATTCCTTGAGTTGTGCAATTTCATTGTAACCAGGTAAACTTAACCAATCTGGGGCAAACTGAACACATTCACCAATCCACAAATACTATGTTTATGGCATGAGTTCATTCATTAATTCAGATCTTATTAAAAATTGATATAGTGGTGGTGCTGAATGCCAAATCGCTGTATATTCTTGCAATGTTTTCACATCTATTACAGAAAACAAAATCTAGGACTATATCTTACTTTTAATTTATTTTGCTTTATTTTTCTTTTGTGATGTGATACTATGTGTTTCCACCAGAAATCTTTAGAGTTCTGCATTGAAAAAATAATATTTCATCCGATATATTATAGGTTAGACCTGTCAAGAAGTAAGAGCAAGAGGCCAGCTGGCTGGCTGGCTGGCTACTCTAGACTGGGTCCCCTGGGGATGTAGTTTCTGTGTGAGATTAACACAGGCCAAGTGTTCAGCGCTGTGATTTGCTAAAGTCAATTCTATCAGTTCGCCCTAAGCATGATCAAATTCTGGGGAAATTATTCAGACTAGAAAATCTTATAAGAAATGGGCATGAAAATCAGAGTATCAATTTATTTCCATAGGTTGACATACATGGCAGGATATGTGTCATTGATCAGGTAATGCACCAAGGAAAATGAATTCGAGATTAAAAGGTTGCTCAGTGAGCTCAGCTTTAGTATGATGGGAGTTAAGGATTCTTAAAAAACTATTCCATCAGACTAGACAAGTTATTCAAATAATATTTTCAAACAGGTTTATTGAGATATAATTCACATACCATACAACTCATCCTTCTGAAATGTACAATTCAGTGTTTCCAGTTTATCCGCAGGGTGGTGCAACCATTACTATAATCTAATTTTAGAACGTTTTCATCACCCCCAAAAGAAATACCATACCCATTAGCAGTCACTCCACATTCTCTCCACCCCCAGCCCTACAGCCCTAGGCAACCATTAATCTACTTTCTGTCTTTACAGATCTGCCTATTCTGGATTTATAATGGATTCCTACAATATGTGCTATTTTATGACTGGCATCTTTCACGTAGCGTAATGTTTTTAAGATCCATCCATGCTATAGCATGTATCAATATTTGGTTCCTTTTTATTTCTGAATTAAATTTTGTTTTGTGAGTATATCAGATTTAATTTATTTATTTATCCATTAGATGATAGATATTTGGGTTGTTTGTACTGTTTGGCTTTTACAAATAACGCTGCTATGATATTCTGATATTCATGTACAAATTCTTGTAAGGACATATGCTTTAATTTCTCTTGGTTATATACTTAGGATGGAATTGCTGGTAACTCTATGTTTAACCTGTTGGGGACCTGCCACACTGTTTTCCAAAGTAGTTGCCACATGTTTCATGCCCATCAGCGATGTATGAGTAATTCAATTTCTCCACATCCTCATCAGCACTTCTTATTTTCTGTTTTTGGGAAGACATTCTAATTGGTGTGAGGTGGTACTTCATTATGGTTTTGGTTTTCATTTCCCTGATGGTTTATGATGCTCAACATCTTTTCATGTGCTTACTAGCCATCAGTATATCTTCTACAGACAGACGCTTATTCAGGTCTTTTGTCTGCTTTTCAATTGGAGCACATATCAGTATTGCATTCCTTTACTTTACTTATTTTTTTATTGAAATATAGTTAATTGTGCATATCTATGGGGTACCACATTGAATATTAATACCTGTGTGCAATATGTGATGCTCAAATCAGGACAATTAGTATATTCAGTATGACACAATGTAATCATTTTTTGTGGCTGTTTACCAACTTTTCTCTAAACCCCTCTCCTCCTTTCGCTTTCCCATCTCTGGTAGCCTCAGTTCTGTTCTCTCCATTTGAAAGTTCAACGTATTATTGTGATTATTGTTTCTTTCTTTCTTTCTTTCTTTCTCTTTCTTTTTTTTTTTAATTTGATTTGTGCTTTTTTTTTTCCATTTTGTTTGTTTGTGTGGTTTTGTTTTGTTTTTGTAGCTCCCAGTTATGAATGAGAACATGTGGTCTTTCTCTTTCTGTGCCTGGCTTATTTCACTTAACATAATTTTCTCTAAGTTCATCCATGTTGTAGCAAATGGCAGAATTTCATTCTTTTTTATGGCAGAGTAGTATTCCATTGTGCATTTATACCACATTTTCTTTATTCCATTATCTGTCAATGGACATTTAGGTTGGTTCCAACTCTTGGCTATTGTGTATAAGGCCACAATAAACAAGGGAATGCAGGTATCCCTTCAACGTGATGAGTTTCATTCCTTTGGGTATATCCCCAGCAGTGGGATTCCTGGATTATATGGCAGTTCTATCTGTAGTTGTTTGAGGAAATTCCATATTGTTTTCCATAAAGGCTGTACTAATTTACAGTCTTACCAACAGTATAGGAGGGTTCACCTTTCTCTGCATCCTTGCCAGTGTTTGTTATTATCTGTCTTTTTGCTAATAGCCCGTCTAACTGGCATGAGATGATATCTCAGTATGATTTTGATTTGCATTTCCCCAATGCTTAGTGATGTTGAGCATTTTTTCATGTATTTGTTGGCCATTTGTATATCTTCCTTTGAGAAATACCTATTCAGCTCCTTGGCCCATTTTTAAATTGGGTTACTTTATTTACTGTTGTTTGTGTTCCTTGCATAATCTGGATATTAATCCCTTGTTGGATGCATTATTCACAAATATTTTCTCCCATTTTCTAGGTTGTCCTTGCTCTCTGTTAATTGTTTCTTTTGCTGTGCAGAAGCTTTTTAGTTTGATATAATCACATTTGTTTGTTTGTTTGTTTGTTTTGTAGCCTGTGCTTTGGGAGTCTTATTTGTAAAGTCTTTGCCCAGTCCTAGTTCCTGAAGTGTTTCCTCTATGTTTTCTTTTAGGAGTATCATAGTTTTAGGTCTTATATTTAAGTTTTTAATCCATTTTTTAGCTGATTCGGGTATATGGCAAGACTGATAAGTCTAGTTTCGTTCTTCTACTTATGGTTGTCCCATTTTCCCTGTACCATTTATTGAAGAGGCGGTCTTTTCCCTAATGTAAGTTCTTCATGCCTTTGTCAAAGATCAGTTTGTTATAAGTATGCAGGTTGATTTCTGGATTCTCTATTCTGTTATGTTAGTCTGAGTGTCTGTTTTTATGCCAGTACCATGCTGTTTGGGTTACCATAGCTTTGTAGTATAATTTGAGGTCAGGATTGCTTTGGCTATTTGGGGTCTTTTGTTGCTTCACATGAATATTAGGGTTGTTTTTTCTATTTCTGTGAAGAATGTCAGTGGTATTTTGATGGGGATTGCATTGAATCTGTAAATTGCTTTGGGTAGAGTGGACATTTTCACAATGTCATTTCTTCCAGTCTAAGAGCATGGAATGTCTTTCCATCTTTTTGTATCCTCTTTATTTTCCTTCAACAGTGATTGCAGTTCTCATTGTAGAGATCTTTCACCTCCTTGGTTAAGTTGATTCCTATGTATTCTATTTTTTTGATGACTATTGTAAGTGAGCTTGCTTTCTTGATTTCTTTTTCTGCTAATTTGTTGTTGGAGTATAAAAACACTACTGATTTTCATGTTTCGATTTTGTATCCTGCAACATTAATGAAATTGTTTATCACCCTGAGAGTTTTTTGATAGTCTTTAGGTTTTTCTATATGTAGGATCATTTCATCTGAAAACAGGGACAGTTTGACTTCACCTTTTCCAGTCTGGATGCCCTTTATCTCTTTCTCTTGTTTGATTGCTCTGGCTAGTACTTCCAAAACTATGCAGTCTTCATAGAATGAGTTTGGGAGAATGTACTCTGCTTCCTTTTTTGGAATAGTTTAAAAAGAATTGGTATTAATTTCTCTTTAAAGATTTAATCTTGTTGCTTGTTATTGGCCCATTCAGGTTTTCTGTTTTCTTGGTTCAGTCTTGGTAGTTTGTATGTGTCCAGAAATGTATCCATGTCCTCCAGGTTTTCAAATGTGTTGGTGTATACTTGTTTATAATAGTCTCTAATGATTCTTTGTATTTATGTGGCAGTTGTAATGTCTCCTCTTTCATTTCTGTTTTTTGTTATTTGAGTCTTCTCTCTCTCTCTCTTTTTTTTTTTTGTACTAACCTAGGTAATGGTTTGTCTACTTTGTTTATCTTCTCAAAAAACCAACTTTTTGTTTCATTGTTCTTTTGTATCATTTTGTGTCATTTCTATTTCATTTAGTTGTGCTCTGATCTTAATTTTTTCTTTCTGTCTACTAATTTTAGGATTGGATTGTTCTTGTTTTTCTAGTTCTTTGAGGTATAGTGTTGGGTTGTTTATTTGAAATCTTTCTATTCTTTTGATGGAAACATTTATTGCAATAAACTTCCTTCAGTACTGTTTTTGCAGTATCCCCCAGGTTTTGGTATTGTTTCTTTATATTCATTAGTTGCAAGAAATTTTTTGATTTCCTCTTTAATTTCTCTTGGATCCATAGGTCATTCAGGAGCATGTCGCCTAATTTCTATGTATTTGTATAATTCCCAGACTTTCACTTGTTATTGATTTCTAGGTTTAATTGGTTGTGGTCTGAAAAGATACTTGAAACGATTCCAATTTTTTAAAAAATTTGTTGAGACTTGCTTTGTGACCTAACATGTTGTCTATCCTGGAGAATGTTCCATTTGTTGATGAGAAGAATGTAAATGCTGTAGTTGTTGAAAGCAATAGTCTTAGATGTCTGCCAAGTCCAAGTGGTCTAAAGTATAGTTTAAATCCTGTGTTTCTCTGTTGATTTGTTGCCTAAATGATCTGTCTAGTGCTGAGAAAGGTGTGTTTAGGTCCCCAACTGTTTCATATTGGGGTCTCTCTCTTTCTTTAGGTCTGATAGGTCTGGGTGGTTCAGTATTGGGTGCATATGTATTTATGATTGTTATGTCTTATGATTTTGATTGCTATGTGGGGCCACACAGGTGGTTGGGTAGTTAGGGTCACATGGGCGGGTGGGCCCATGCAGGCAGCTGGAAGGCTGGAGGCACACAAGTGCTCAGTGCCACATGGGTAACATAGGTCGCATGGTGGGGTGTGCTGTGCAGAAAGAACTCCTGTGTGGGGAGAAGGGCCACAGCTCTGGGACTAGTACATGCAACTGTGATGGTGGTGGAGGTAGGCTGGGGCAGGAGCAGGAGGAGCATTACTGCTGGGAAGTGCTCCTGAACAGATTCTTTCCACCACAGGGGAGAATTCCTCCTGCCTGATCCTCTTTTGGGAGGCATGGCAGCAGCTGAAGCCATGTGCCTTTCTCCTCTACACCACCCTGCTTGGTTTTTATGTTCCATGGAGTCCTAATCAGGCTCCCACTACCCTCCCACACTCTCCTACTGATGCTGTCACCATATTTAGCTGTCCTTTCCTTGCTCTGGTCCCTTTCTGTGGAAGGATTGTACCTTGAGCACCTCTAGTCTTCCACCTTGTTCTGCTTCTCTATCTATTGCATTCTTTTTGTTGTCAAATAATATTATATTGTGTGGATCTATCACAGTTTATGTATCTATTCATCAGCTGATGTACTGAATAGAACAAAAAGGTAGTGAAAAGGCAAATTTGCTTTTGGCTTGAGCTGAAACTCCCATCTTCTCCTGCTCTTGGACATTGTCACTCCTAGTTATCTGACCTTCAGGTTTGGGCCGAAATTATACCACCACTATACCTTTGGCTTTCCTGGGCCTCCAGCTTGCAGATGGTAGATCATGGGACTTCTCAGCCTCTATAATTGCATGAGCCAGTTTTTCATAATAAACCTCTTTCTATATATCTACGTCTATATTTATATCTCTCTTTATCCTGTTGGTTTGGTTTTCCTGGAGAACCCTGACAACACAAATGACTATAAGGAAAGAGCATTTCAAGAGGGGGTGAAGTGGGGCACAAAGAAAAGGAAATCCATGTTGTTGTGTTATAAAAACTCCTATCGCAAGAATGAGAAGTGTACATTTAGGAGCAGCAAGAGGCAGTAGGATAAGTGATGAGTTGAGTGTCTATTATCCAATCAGCTGAACAAGTCTAACTTATGAGTATTCCAGATGGAGAAAATCTAAACATTTGACAATAGGCATTGATTAAATATACAGTGGGATACTAAGTATGACAAAAACGTGATGCTGGAGAAGGCTATTTAGAATTAAAGAGAAAAAGGGGAGAAAAAAAGAAATAAAAAGAGAAAGAAGGAAAGAAGGAAAAGAATAAGCAGGAACCTCACTCGTATGTTTGTCATGGCCTCTCAGAAATCCAAATGCACTCAGGTAACATTAAAGTGGACATTAATGTGAGTTTTTCAGTGTTTCTCTACTGATTCTCTGTGAAAGACACTGCTGTGGGATCATCCTACGGCCTACCTTCCTTCTCCTTTACTGACAGAAGTTCAGTGTTGACTAGGGCAGTGTATTCTGTCACTTATAACAATACCAAAAGCTGGGTAATTTATAAAGAAATGAAATTTATTTCTTACAATTTTGGAGGCTGGGAAGTCCACTGTCTAGGAGGCACATCTGATGAGGGCCTTCTTCTGGGTAGGAACTCTCTGCAGGGTCCCGTGGCAAGCAGGGTGTCACATGGTGAGAGAATGGCAAGAGCTCTTTCATGTGCTCTCTTTATAAAGCCACCAGTCCATGCTCATGACAGTTCATTGAACCATCAACCATTACTCCATGAATGGATTAATCCATCCAAAAGGGCACAGTCATCATGAGCCAGTCACCTCTCAATGGCCCCACCTTTCAAATATCATAATCAGATTTCCCACCATCTTAACACTGTTACGGTGGGGATCAAGTTTTTAGCACATGAACTTTGGGGAACACATTTGACCCATAGCAAGCAGCAAGATATCTAGCCTAGAAAAATCAAAGCAAGCCCTTTCCTCCACACTAGGTACTCATTTTCACAGTCTCCCCTAAGGATCTGGTGACTGAATTCTGGTCAATAACTTGGGGAGGGACAGTAGTTTCTGGAAAATATTTTTTTTCCATGAAATAAAAAAAAATAGAAGCTCCCTTTTCCACTGGGATTTTTTTCTTCCTGTCTTGAGAGTGGTTTGTAATGATATGATTTTTTGGAGAGACAGCAGCCATCTTGTAACCATGTGACAAGCCCAGTACTAAGTAGAATGCAGGGATATAAAAGAAAGAGAAGTTGTGGTTCCTGAGCCCAAAGAACCTATAATACATACTGTCAAGACATGCACACACAAATTAACTTGAGAACAATCACAAAGCAACTTACAGTATTACTTGGTGCCAAATAATGCAGAACTGATGGCAGCCCTCCAGAATCTGCTGTTGATAATTCTGTCCTGCCAATGCTTCTTGCCAATCCAGCTAGACTGATGAAGTTTTTAGAAAAGATATGACAGTTAGATAAGATTCTAATCTCAAATTCTTTTATTTTCTAAATACATTGCTGCCCCTGTTTAAACACCACTAACAGCTTTCACTTGGAAAGGAAATGCAGTGTTAAAAAATAATTGGGCCACACATTGGGTTTTAGTCTCAGTAAAGCCACTTAATAGCTATGGGACATTGTAAAGTTCACTTAAATGAATGGGATTTGGGTTCCCTAATTAGCAAATTGAAGATAATGATTCATTCAACAAATACAAGGGGTCTTCAAAAGGTTCGTGGAAAGGTTAGTATTATCTTTTAATTCCATTTTTCCACAAACTTTTTGAAGTACCCTCATATTTACTGAGCACTTAATAAGAGTTAGATACTTTTTTAGGTGATAGAGATATAGCAGTGAGCTATGGAGACAAAGTCCCTGACCCCATAGAAGGTAAACATACAATAAACAAGTATATACTACATTAAAGTGTAGTAATAAATCCAACAGAAAAACATAAAGTAGGGTAAGGAGGATAGAAAGTATGGCAGGTGAGGAGGGGAGCTGCTAATTTAGATAGATGGTCAAGAAGGTCTCCTTGATAGGAAGCTTACATTTCCTCCCCATATAGTGTGGCTTGTGTTTGCGTGTGTGTGTGTGTGTGTGTGTGTGTGTGAGAGAGAGAGTGAGAGAGAGAGAGAGAGCACACGTGCGCATGCACTGACCTGCCTGCCTGGGGGAAGAGGGGAGGAAGTCAAATGACTGAAAATATATAAAGGGCACTTAGTAATTACTCAGCGTTATGTGAACATAAAGCATTAATTACTGTTGTTATTAAAGTGGATTCAGTCTAAACTCCTTAGCTTGACATTTAAGATCCTTATAAAACAACCTTCTAACCTACCTTTCCAGTTTTATCTCCTATATAAACTAACTTCCAAATAAATTTTTCCCTTCATTTAATTTACTTGGCAATTAATCATGTACCAGCTCATGTCACGTCTATTGTTTCTTTTGTTTAGATTTGGTGCTATGCTCAATTTTGCATGAGTTTTGAATTGCGTTATTTTTTGTGGAACTGTGTATTATTTGAGTAGCAGAGTTTTTAAACTTCTGTGTTGCTAAAGAGGGCCTTTAGTTGTGGTTAGGATTTCCCTTAAGGATCACCTCACTGGCAATAGGACCAAAAGCAGCTCCGAATCTTATATGTCTTTTTCATTATCATAATCCTATGTGTCCTTTTCATGGCCTTTTCATGACCTTGGGGTATTTCTGGCCAGAACTCATTTTTTATTGTTGTCTCTCGAATGATTTTCCTGTGAATTTTTAAGTTGACTCCCCCACAGTCTGAGAGATCAAGCAAAAGAGGATGGATAAGATATAATAGAAACTGTACAACAAGTGCAAAGTGTGGTTTTGATAGGCAGAATAATGACCCTCCAACAATATCTACAACCTAATCCCTGGGACCTATGAATATGCTACCTTTCACAGCAAAAGAGTCTTTGCAGATGTGATTAAGAATATTGAGACGGAGAGATTATTCTAGATTATCCAGGTGGACCCAATGTAATTACAAGGGTCCTTCTAAAAGAGATACAGGAGGGTCAGACTCAGAGGAGATGAGATGATAGAAGTAGAGGTTACAGTAAGGTGGACACAAGCCAAAGAATGCAGGCAGTGTCTAGAAACTGGAAAAGATAAGAAAGGAAGAGTTTGTCCTCTATGAGCCTCCAAAGGGAATGCAGAGCCTCTGCTGACCCTTTGATTTTGGCCCTAAAAGACCCATTTTTAGATTTTGACCTCCATACTGTGAAATAATAAATTCGTATTGTTTGTGGTTGTTTGTTATAGCAGCAATAGGAATCTAATACAGTGATACAGTAAAAACAGCCTGAACTTAGAGATCCGTCACAATCTAGCCCTTACTACATGTATGTTAATTGTATACTATCAGGAAAATCACTCTACCACAGTTTCCTTTCCTGTAAAGTGAAATTGTATCTGCTTTATAATGTTGTTATGAAGACAAATAAAATTATTCATGTGAGCACTTTGTAAAGTATTTCATGCTCTATAAACATTAGGTGTAAAAGTTTGGCTGAAAGTTTCCTTAAGAAGAGGGAGAACTGGAATTAAGGGATCTGTCCTTAGGCCTCTGATAACAAGCATTACACCACAACCACTCCTGTAATAAACACATTGGTTTAGAAGTGGCCTATTGTGGGGAAGGCCACCCAGATCCCTTGTCACAACCTTCCCTCCATCAACCAAAATGAACATGGCTAATTGACTGCAGCATTCTTTGCCCAAGAGCCAAGACACAGCCTTAGAATCCTTTTTTAAATCATCTTCAGGAAGTAGCTATTCTATCAACCAGAGCAGGCATAAAAGAAGAAACTCATTTCAAACCCCTGACCTATGGCTTGCAAGGTTTGATCTTTTGGCCTGCAGCACAGGCATCACCTCGGGGCTTGTTAGAATGCAGATCCTCAGGCCCCATTCCAGACCTACTGAATCACAATCAGCATTTTAATAAGATCCCTAGGTGAGTCTTGTGTACTAGTTGAAAAGGTGTACTTTGGACCGGTTTCAACCCCAGCTGATCAGGAGCAGGTTACTACTGTGTCACCTCCAGCATAGTGTCTAAATCATCCAAGCCTTTGTTTCCTCATCCACAGGGTGGACAATGCCTACCTCAATGCGTTGTTGTGACAATTAGAGAGGCTGCATATAAGGCATTTTGCGCAGCTTCTGCCAACAGATACTCAGTTAATAATAGTTCTTTTTATTGTATCATTTTGCACCATCTACAGCTGCTAGCCATACTACACATCCATTCAGTATTGCTGGAGCCGCTGAGCAGGGACGATTTCCAAACCATCCACGCCCATGGCGGGGGCGGGGGTCGAGAGCTGGGGGAGACAGGAACACTCTGAGCAATGCCGTCTCCAAATACGCAGGATACTGTACATTTTACAACACATATTAAACGACGGGTGGTTTCCTTGCTTTCAGATCTTCACTGCACGTGGCTTTATTAGAAACCGTCTGCTAGAGTCTAGACTCAGCCATGGAGTCTGGTGACCTGTGGGAGGGAGCAAGGGCCAGAATTCCTGCTGAGTCGTTCTGGGCCCCCAGCCCTCTTCCTTAATCTCCTTCATAACTTTCCATCTGCCGCTGGTCTCCATGCAGCACAGCCCCAACCTGCCAGCCCCTACCCGGCTCCGGCCTGGCTCGCAGCAGCGGCTGCTGCAGCACTTTCCCCCGGGACCAGGCAGGCGGGGGAGGGGGTTCGCTGGGGGCGGAGCTCGGCGTCCTGCTGCTGCTGGGGCTGCTGCTGCTGCGGCTGCTGCTACCGCCGCCGCCGGCGCCTGCGAAGCTGCAGCCCCTTACTCGGATGCTCAGACCGGGCAGAGACGGACAGACGGGCGCACCCCGGGCCTGCCTGACAGACGAACAGCCGGGCACGTGAACTCCCGCCTCCACGTTGGCTCTGCGCCCGGCGGCAGCGGCGGCAGCAGCCCAGCGGTGGGGCCAGCCCCCGCGGTCTCCGCCCGGCTCCTGCGCGCCGCCTCTGCTCTTTGCATAGTAATTTCTGTTCCTAAACGCACCAAGCTCGCTCCGGGACTGGGCTGAAAACGACCTCAGCTTGCGGGCTCGCCGGAGCCATCGGTGTGGCGCCGAGAGCTGGTGCTTGGGATATGCGACGGGAAGCCCCCGCCACAGCGCAGGCAGTGGCCCCGCTGCGCCCGGGAGAGACGAGCCAGAGCAGGTAGGCGACCTGCGGCCGCGGGAGCAGACGCCCCTCGCGTCCAACCCCGGGGACCGGAGCGTTGCGGTGTTCTCTGTACTGCTGAGGGAGGGCTTCGCTCCCACATTTTTGTCCGGCAATCCTTTGCCTGTTGCTCCTGTCCCAAACCCACCATGCTGCTTTCCAGGAGGGGCTGTCTTTCTTCCTCACAGGTGATGAATTTCTCTGCAAGGTCACTGCTCCCTTAGCCTCTGGCTTTGAAGGTAAATGGGAGAAGACGCCTGCTGTTCCGAGGAGGGGGGATTTATCATTAGTGGGGTCTGCACACTCTGCGAATATCTGAGTAGGGGTGTGTGTGTGTGCGTGTGCGTGTTTGGCATTTTTCTCGTTTTCCTATGCTTATTCCCTTTAAGGTCAAAACACCATAGTCGTGTATAATATATATGCACTGATATGTGTGTGTATGTGTGTGTGTGCATGCACACACATATATTTGTACATTTACATATATATAGTTTTTCTTGAGGTAGGCGGAGAGAAGAGAGGAAGGGCGGGCAGAGGTTGATAAAAGGAAATCATTGTAGAGACTGTTCAGTATCTAGAGGTGAACTTTGGAACCACATTAAATCAGGGTAGAGACTAGAGGTGAAAAATGGTTCTTTAGAGATGGGTTCAGAAAAGGTCTGAAGAAGGTTGTCAGCCAGTACACACAGCAGATCTTCTTGCTATCCAGGCAGATAGAAAAGATGTAGGCAAAATTTCAGACGCGACAACGGACAGTGACAGAGGGAAAAAAGGAGGGTCACTTAATAGACACCGCGAAGTTTATTTTGGGTGGTGGGAAGGCTGAGCAAATCCAGATCAGGTTTAAAGGGCCTTCTGGACGGGCATTAGGAGAAATCACTGCCTGGGGTGTACACAGTTCAAGGTTAAGACAATGTGAATGTCCGGAAAGTAGCAGAGGAGGTGGGAAAAGGGCAAGGGCTTGGAGGGGGAGGAGAGAAATGGAGCTCTGAGTGGTCACCTAAGAAGCCACCACCTTCTATTAAGGTATCTTTTTCCTCCTGTACTTGAATAAACAGTACTTGGATATATTCCACCTAAATATTTTTCACAACGCATTTGTTAAAGATCCATTAGTCCATGTTTTCACTTTGTTTTTGCAAGGAATCTGGGTCATGGTGGGACTAGAAGAAACTGAAGTGTTTACAACACCAGCAAGATTTGGACAGAGAGTTGATTAAGGCTTAGCTGCATGAAATATTAATACATCTCTTGCGTGGGTTTTTGTTTGCTCTTGTTGGTGCTGCCGCATATTTTACTTTGATAATGCTTTGAGTGGACTTTTCCTGAACGTGCTTATTTTCCAGTTATGAACGATTCTTTCTTTCCCATTGTGTTCACCATTGGCCTGCCCTGAGTAACAATTGTGGGAATAAAGAAACTTGAGTCACAGCACAAAGAAGAAAATCTTCTCTGTTGCTATTCACAAATGGCAGGAGTTTGCATTGGAGGACATTCTTTTGAAATAGAACCATGAAGAACATTTTTCCAAGTTTTTCTTTGTGTTTAGTGAGGTGACTGGGTTGTTGATTCATAAACAGAAAAAGAAAAAAAAGAGTGTAGCAAGTCTGGATGTTATATCATTGAAATTTATTTTGGAAACAGAGCAGAGGAATTTATGAAGAGCCATGCGCGGTGTGGTGCGGTGTGGTGAGGTTTCACCTAATCACTAACTAGACTTTTATGAAAATGATTAGGACAAAATCACAAGTGCATCAGCTTCATGTGAGAAGTGGAGGACTGAAGCATTATATGAATCAGATCAGTCTCGATTGGAGGCAGCGAGCAGTTTTGAGATTTGAGTGTTTCCATTGCCTCAAAAGACTTACCCAATACATTTAATTATTATTTCCAGCACCATTTTCTTGATTATGCCTCAAATATACTTAAAATAATAAATTTAGACACAGTTATCCTCCACTGTTTGAATTTCCTGTTACAAAATCTGAAGCCTACAGGGAAGCACTAGGATATTGGTCATGGAATCACAAAATCGTAAACTCGTGAGGACACACAATTGTAGTCCCAGTTCACACTTGAGCTCTTTCAGTGCATTCATTCATTTGTTCATTCATGCATTCGACATGTATTTATCCTGAAATAGACGTGGTCCTAGACTGTGGAATAGAAGAATGAACAAGTCACAATCTCAGCCTGCAAAACTTGGGAGGGAGACTGGTGGTAACAGCTAGTTAAGTGTTGTAACAGGGTGCTGTGGAAGCCAGGTCGTGGGGGTGAGAGGACAAAGAAAGTTTCCCAGGGACCTAAAGGATGAGAGGAACTAAGCTGGTGAGGAGGAGAAGGAAGGGCATTCCTGGTATAGGGACCAAACTATGCAGAGGCCCAGGAAGACAAGTAGCTCTAGGTGTCTGAAAAAACAGTGTTAGAACGTAGAGGCAGAAGATGAGGGTGGAGAGGGGAGCAGAAACCCACAAACTGGAGTCCAAAAGAGCTGCTAACTCGTCCGGTCAGTAAACCATTTGATCTGGATAAGTTAGGTAAATGCATTTGTATCGAGGCTCTATGGTTTTCAAATTCCCCAAATTTACATCCTTCAAATATCTAGAAACCATATTTACCTTAATTTACAATAGTCTGCTTAAAGGGGAGAGGAGTGTTTGAGAAAGTCATATTCTCTCTGCCTCAGTTACTTCATGAAATGCCTACCATCTACCTTGCATATTGTGAAAATAAAAGAGAGAATGAGGGAATGAAGATTTGAG
The DNA here is from genome assembly GCF_027409185.1 of Cynocephalus volans. NCBI lineage: Eukaryota > Metazoa > Chordata > Mammalia > Dermoptera > Cynocephalidae > Cynocephalus > Cynocephalus volans. The sequence continues at coordinate 77,070,440 of NC_084468.1, read as the reverse complement.
TTTTATAGAAGCAAGTTATAAAAATGCAGGGAATCTTATTTTTATAACTACAATGCTCAGGGGTAAAGCATGGAAAATATTGTATATTTCAAGTATTTAATTGTCCCAGATGGCTACAAAAGGCAAAATGTATGATGGTATGAAAAACTGAATGAACAAAAAGTAACTCAGGAAAATGCACTGAGATCCCAAAGGCCACTTGTATTTTTTAATTATTTTTTAAATGAGAGAAATAGTTACAGTAATCCCATAGTAATCAATAAGTGCCCTTCTAGATCTATACTTTTCAAACCACAGGTCCCAACCCACTGTAAAGTTAGTTTAGTGGGTCTGGTTAGCACTTTTATTTTTGAAAAATAAATAGAGTAAAACTGAAGGGTAAGCATGTTCATGGAACTTCCTAATTAAATATATATTTTTATGTATGTGCATACTGGACTGTGATGTAAAATGTACATCTTATAATCCATCATGTTGCAAAAAGTCTGAAAACTATTTCTTTAAGTAATACAAAGAAGAGATGCTTCCAGTTTGCAAGACGCCAAGAGTCAACTAAGAGATCTGATACACAAGCATTTGTGCAATATTCTGAATAGGAGAACTGCCTGATTGAAAAAGGCAAGACTTATGACTGCCAATGCTTGGCAGTAAAGTCAGAGAGTGAGATTCTTGGGGACTGAATTAGTCTGGAAAGTCTTCAAGGAGGAGGAGAAACTTGAGCTAGTTAATGAACGATGGATGGATCCAGGTGGGCAGTGAGGAAAGGTGGTGATACAGAAGGAGGAAGCAAAGAAAGAGGAGGGTAACGGAGATATATTTTGGAATCATTAAGAAAATAAAAAAATGAATATCAGTTTAAGGACAGAGAATTGCAGTAGAATTTATGTCCAGACTGAAATATTACTCAAGTTGCTAATTATTTTTTAAATAAATTTTATTGCATATAGTTAAGGTGTACGCATGGAGTTATGAGATACATATAAACTAATGGGTTGCTATGGTGAAACAAATTAACATATTCATCATCTCACAAAGTTACCCATTCTTTTCCCCTGTGGCAAGAGTGGCTATAATCTCATTTAGCTAAAATTCTGAATACAATACAGTATTATTAACAGTACTGCTCCTGTTCTACATTAGACCTTTAGACTGGTTCATCCTACATATCTGTTACTTTGTATCCTTTGACTTACATCTCCCCAATTCCTCTCTCCATCCTGAACCTGCTAACTACTGTCTTATTCTCTATCCCTGTATATTTGACCTTGAGGGTTTTTTTTTCTTAGTTGCTAATTATTTTATATCTAAGATTTCTTTTCCTAATACTGCTACTTTAGGAAAATCCAGCCAGAATGGCCATAATATTATAAATCTGTCATTTTCTGCCAGCATTTTATTTCTTTTGCAATAATTTACTGTCAGGCCTTGATTCAATTGAATTTGTGGTTGAACTATTGAAATTATGGGATACATCACATTATAGCATGATTATTTCATTTCTCAGAACACAACTACAGTCATTGCCACAAATGGTGGTCACAAATGGTGCCACAAATGGCAAGGGTGGTCAGGTGATTGTCATGAATTCAGCAAACCCTTCTATTCTCTTCAACAAGCCTCCTTTCATGAGTGCCTTGTAGAGGCCAAGTCCCGTATATGGCACCGATGGCTGTGTGAAGACGAGTCACTGATGGACCTGTGGGGATGAACCAGGTGACTTGATAGCCAGAGGAATGGCAGCAACTGCCATATTTTCTGTTTTTCGGTTGATCTACGACTTGTCCATCATCTTAGAAAATATTTAAATATGCTTGCATGAATTTCTAAAAATTAACATTCTTGTGTTTTATTAGTACTTACTTTAAGGAGACAAAGTCAGAGAAGAAAGTCTTTACTTGGTGTTTCTGAAAACTTCCTTTGTGGGCTTCTTTCAGCTCTTACTGTCTGTCCTCTGGAATAAACAATATTGTGATATTGACACCCTTGTGAATAAAGCTATACCTTGAACCAGAAGAACAGCACCAGTTAAAATAGAGACTCATCTGCTTGAATTAGTTGATTTGGAGTGCAGTCAAATATGGAAATTTGCTTTTTTTTTTTTTTTTTTTTTATGGTAAAGATGTCCTGGACTTCTCTCTCATCTTCTGTTTCCACTTCAGAGTATTTAAATTAGTGATAATCTAACTTTTTTGCATAAGTGTCAAGCCTGGAATAATAAAAATATTTCGAAGCTGCATTTGAATTGAAAAGACATTTATTGAATGTCATGGAGAAAATGTATGTACTCTTACAATTTAAATTATTCGCTGTCTTGAATGCCAGTGAAAAAAATTTTCACAGTTTTTTAACTGGGCTTATTGGAGTTGGCAGCACAGTAGTAGCTTTCTAATTTCTCACATCTGTAATTAGATTGTTGGCTTTATTGTGAAGCTAGCAGCATAATTTGGGGCCCAGGTTGTTATTACCAGGCAGTAATAACTGACCCTTGGCTGGAAGGTTAAATGCAATGACTTATTGAATGCTAATCCAAATCAGAATTCAAATCTGGAGGTGGGACTTAGAAATCTGTATTTTTATAAAGGTCCCAAAAGGATTCCAATAGCCAGATTTAGACACCCTTGCTTAGTCCATGCCTGTATTTACAAGGAAATAACATGGTTACAGATGAATCCCAGGGACATTAATAACTTGTCCTAAGTCAAAATTAGAGCTGGGGCTGCAATCCAGGACTTCTTTTCTAATTCTGCAATGATTTGTAAGCTAAGGGCAGGAGGAGCAGGACCCAAAGACAATGTCTGACAGTCCCCTCTGGTTGGGGATGGGAATCCAATTACTTATGTACCCCTTCCTCCAAAAGTGAAAATCAACGCAGTGTGCAGAGATCTGATCTCTGTCCCAAGGGTCTGATGTGGTAGAAAAATTGTGAGGATCAGCTGGGTGATCTGGGACAGGGGATGGTCTCTTGGTTTGCACTACAGATTCAACTTAAAATCTTTAATTCTTGGCTCCTAAACAAAGTGGATACCCAGGCCACCACTGGGAAGATTGGTTTAGTCAGGATTCACAGCTTCATGACACTCAAAGAAACAAGAAAACCCTGGGGGAAAAAATGGAGGCTGGAGACTAAAAACCTACAAAGTCACAGGCATCTCCAGGGACCTCAGTGTTGTTGCTAATTCAGTTAAGAGACAGCTGGACAGAGATCTCCAAAGCGCCTTTAAAAAATCACATTTGCATCTACTAATTTTCTGGAGCAAAAGGAGTTGCAGAGAATCCTTTTTTAAGCATCAATAGCAAATAGTCCATCAAAGTAAGAGATCTAGTTTATGGGGAGTAACCAGACATTTCACGGTGGTAGATTCTTGATTGTTTGTCAGGCATATTGATTTCTAAATAGCCTAAAATTAAAATAACCATATTGTGTCTATGGGAGACTCTTCTCTTTCTTTATAATGTACTTTGGTTGAATGCTTGAGGGAGTGAAGTGTTCATTTTAACTATATTTTCTGAGTAATCAGAGTATCTTTTTTTGTTCCAATTCTTGTTGACAATTCTAAAAATGCCTGTGCCTACGTGTCTGCCCTAGTAAGTACAATGTGCCAAATATTATCAGATTCAGAATTTTTCATTGCCTCGGTTTTTATTCTGAATTATGGTTGTGTAGGACAGAGATTTTGAATATAATATAGAAGTTTTTTTCTTGTTTTTCTTCCTTTTTACCCTGTGATGTGAATGTGCTCTCTCTTCATCCACTTTTTAAAAAAATTGTTGTTCAAAAATGCAAAAGATGTTTGGCTCATTGTGGGTTTCACTTTGTTGGATTTTTACCTTTGCTGTTACATTATTTTGGAATGCTTGTTTCTTCACTCAAAATTAGTTTCTCAGCTCTCTGAAACGTGGCTTAAAGCTCCATTATTTTAGCAAACCCTCCAGGATTCTTAAGACCCCACTTATCACTTGTGTTTTGTACACAACATGAATTTTTTATTTATACTTAGTTGCATTGTTCTTTAAGGATGACTTTCTTTGAATTGCTAATAAGAATTTTAACCAGGGCTAAGGTTAATAAATGTGTGTACATTTTTCCTTGTATCCTTGACTGAGTAAAAAATTGCTCATGACAAAGGGGTTGGGGGGGTTCATTCTTGTTTCTATGTGCAACATGTTCTGAAAGCAGGCAGAGAGCAGAAATCTGTCAATGTCAGGGTCAGGGGCTGAGATCCAAGTGAGTGAAAATGTCTTTTGCAGTCTCCTTTCACCTGGGGGGTGATTTCTTGTATGCCTGTAGAATCTCAGAGCAGAAGAAAGCTTTGCCACAAGCATCTGACAGACCTCTGCACTTCACTTAGCCTGTCTGGGCCTCAGGTTTGGACATATATTTATGAGATCAGAAACTGAAAACTTGCAGTCTGTGGGCCCAGCAGGAAAACCATGGCCTGCAGTTATTAATTTTTAATGAAGCCATTATTTAAAAAAACAGAAGATCTATTATAAAAAATGAAGCACCTACCACATTCTCTGGGCTGGAGCTGAATGGCAGTATGTGCTATCTCTTCACTTCACTGCAGTCCCCACTCATCCCTGTTGTCCCTTTGACACAGAGGCATCTGTAGGTCACTTGTACTCAATAGCTTCACTTAATTGTGTTACCTACCTAGAATCTGTAGGTACTGAGTTTGTGAAGTCTGGACTAGGTGTTCTCTAAGTACCATCGAGCTCTAAAATGCTAACTTTAATCATGAAATTGATGTGTCCCTTCAAATCAGAGAGATCCTTGTACTGAATATAGTTAACTCACAATAACCATAGTAAGAGTCTAAAAATTTCTATCATCAAAATATGTAGATTCTATGAAAGTTTAATGAATACAAATTGAGTTGACCTGATCTAGTTTTTTGTTTGTTTGCTTACTTGCTTGCTTGTTTTTACTGTTCCACATGTGGCAAATAAAAAATATTAACAGTTTTAACAATAATTTATTTTTTCTTTTTTTACCTTAAAGGGCAATGACTAAGATTTTACATAAGGTTGCTTTACGCACTTTTAAATGCACCATATCGTCATCTTTTATACAAGTCATTACATATACACCAAACTTGCATAGCCTATTGAAAGCCCAGAGCATATCCCAATCTTTCAAGTGATGGTGCATTCTATTTAGTAGGCCGGGTGGTTGGGATAAACTGTCAGGAGTAGTATCAACTCCTATTCCTGTTTGTGCCTGTATCTGTACAGTGAGAAATGCCCATGTCATGAAGGCAGCTCACTGTGTCTGCAACCCATCTTTGGAACTAGTCAGATCACTGCACAGTCTGGCCACTTGATTGTGTGAAACTGCTCTGTTAACGTGGTGAAAAATGAGGTGACTGCATCAAGGTTGATTTATTTGTGTTGCAAATAAAGACAAATGCCCTGTGAGACAACAAGGTAGAAAACTCAGGCAGATTTGTTCCTTAGAGAAAGCTGTCTTCTTAGCTCTCTGAAACCTCTCATTCTTTCTCAACTTCTGCTGCCACTTCCCTTCCTCAGGCACACTTCACTGCATAGCACCCCCACATCGTGCCTCCTACCTTACTTCTAAAAACATCCTCCCATCTAATTATTAATCCTAAAGTACCGGTGCTTCAGCAGCTTCATCCAAGAAGACAGTGCTGAGAATAGTATCAGTTGAAGCTAACAGAGGACATGGTGCTACATTGATTCTGTGCTTTCTTTGGAGAGAGTGGAATTTCCTTGTAGAATAACATCCACGTGTTTAAAAGTATTAGACATCATGTCACCTGAAATGTATTGATAATATATAAAAGACCATAGGTATTCAAATTCCTCAGGGATAAAGTTTTTTTCTTAGTGGTTTTTAAATAACACAAACTTAATTACACTGAAACTTTCATGCTCTTTTATGAAGAAACTATTCCCCCTGTAGTTATTTTGATGTTTAAAACTATAAAGATGGGTTTTTAAAAGGTCATCCCTCTGGGGTTTGTGGCTGTTGAGTGGTGAATTGAAGTCTTAGAGAGGGGTGGTAAAAGTTAATGACCTGAGCCGAACTGAACTGAGGGTACATCAGTTCCTCCTACTTTGCAAATTAAATAAAAGCTTTTCTCCAGTTGGAAACAGGAATCTATTTAGGAGATGAGGTATAGGATATGAAATGGGGTTAGCGGAAAACCCTGTTTTAAGAAAGGCAAATTACTTGGATCATTTAAGAAATCTGCATTGAGCACTTGATGTATTTGCTAAACCCTGTGCTATGTGCTAGGGATTTGAAGTTGAGTAAAACAGAGTGTGAATTCTCAAATAATTCCCAGACTATGGCATAAATAAACTTAATAAATATGGTTCAGCGATGTTCGATTAGGCTCTTTTCCTGGTCAGGATCTCAGGAGGGAATTCCCCTAGTAGCCTGACAACCAGGGTTCCTCCTCTGTCCCAACCAAGCCCCCCAACCCCGTACCTCGTCCTTCCTTCCTGTGGGTCCTGGCAATTCAGCTTCATTTCCGTTCCTCCTGCACCTTCACCACCTGCGCGCACACCTGGGTTCCTTGCTTCCCAGCCAGGCCAACTTGAAAACTAGAGGAAGTCTTTCCCATCCTGTGCTTCCTTAATGTTGTAGAAAATAAAAACACAGACAAATGCGTTTTCAACTTTATTCTGCTAAAAACAACTGAGAAGCAGAGGGAAGCAAAAGAGACAAAGATGGGCAGCTATAAAATTAAGAAACCTTGCTAGCTTCTGCGAGTGGTTAGTCCATCTCCTACAGGAAGTTCTCACGAGTGTATGAGAACTTCGATGTAACTTCGTCTCCTCCTGCCCTTTTTTTCCTATTCAAGAAAACATCTACAAATGCGAGTGAGATGCATGAGACTGACATTATTATAGAAATCACTTCATGGCTGAGATTAATATAATTGACATTAGAGAAAACTGTTCTAAATTATTCTTTAATAAATCATTTGCTGTCATTGGTACTCTATTAGGGCTCATAAATTGCTTGTGATACACTAGTGTATTTTAAGACTGTTTAAGTACCACTATTTTAGATCATTATTTAGCCTCTCGGGGGTCAGCTCCAACCTTGGGGAGTGATCTTGGATTAGATCATTACAGGAAAATGTCCCCATTCCAGGGGGCCGCTCTGTGAAATACCCATGCCCTCTTGCTATCTTCTTTTCCTAAGGAGGTGCTCATCACTCTTCCTGGGTCTTCCTCTCCAGGGCTGAGACCCTAGAAGCTCCAGTGGTCATTCATACCTCTGGGATGCCTGGCAAGTGATTCCAGCTCTGTATACTTAACCCTGACTGGGAGGGGGGCTTCCTTGCTTTGCAGCCCAGAGGGTGGTGGTGCAGGCAAGATCACAGCACAGATGCGGACAGGGCTGGATTGTAGAACTAATGATGATGAGTGGAAAAGAATGACAGACCGACCAAACCCAGAGGGAGAGGGGCTCAAATTCGGGAAAGAGGGAGCAAGAGACTGAAAGGAACACCTCGGGGCCCTCAGATGAGAACTCCAGTACACTTATCTTTGTGCATCTACTTTCTACAGGAAATGAGTGAGGGACAGACTACAGGTCTGTAGAACCCTTTCAATACTTCCTCCTTTAGGCTTCTCTGCCAGTGGCATCCTGCGAAAACCATTTCTCCTTTAAAAAAAAGTCTGTGAGGTTTCTACTATTATTTCCCCCTTTGAGAGATGAGGAAACAGATTAAATAATTTGCCCAGGGTCCCACAGAGAGTAATCAACTGAACCATGTGTGAATTCGGCATCAGCCAACCTCAAAGGCCACGTGCTTCACTGCTGTGCTACACTGCAATATTCTGGAGAGTGCAGATGATTTCAAAGGAATTATGAACACTGAGTCAACATATGAGAAATACGCAGGATTTTATGGACTGCTTTCTTCTATCTCAGATTTCATTTTGTGTTGCTTAGAAAACAAAAGTAAAAGCTTTTAAAATCAGTGATAAGTCATTTTTTAAACAGGTGAATTCACGGACAGACATTTTGATTAAAACCTTATAAATCATTGAATAAGTGATAAAACTGGCAAACATAACTTTTTATCAAAATATCCAGGTGACACATATGTTCAGCAAACAACATTTCTTTGTTTCTCAGGAGAAAAACCAAATACATTTCATCTAGTCACGTGCACAAGCACACATGTACACACACACTACAAGAAAAACCAGACATGTGTCTTTGTTTAACTCCACCTGTGGACTTTGGACTTAGAACTATTTATAGAACCAGTGTTGGTAATTGATGTTTTAGTCATAGACATTCATTTACTTATGAATGTTAAGCAATTCCTTATTATAGCTTAAAGCTAAGTGTTCTAGTTGCAAATTGAAGACTGAAAAAAAAGTAACCTGTGCACAAGAGGCCCACTTGAGACAAATTTTTTCTTGGCTATAGTTCTAATGAATTAATGGTACTTGATAGGAGGAGGAATATACCTATCTCTGTCCATTTTGAAGATTAAAATCCACTATAAAAAGAAAAAAGGCAATGATTTTTGCCTTTTTTTAAAGTTCCTTAATAAGCAATTGCTTTTTTTTTCCAAGTAAAAAATTGACAGAAATCATCTGCAGGCATTAGTCTCATTACTGGATCCTTGTCACAAATCTGGAATGTCTTTACCACCTTGTGTCATTTCAAAACCTGAACTCTGTTCCAGGACATAGCACTGCTTTTCAAAGTGCCGGGGACTCCCAGTAGTGATCTGTGAGATGATCTTAGGTAGTATATAGATTTACTTTTTATTTTAATAGTTATGAATTTATTTTCATATAGAAATATGTTCAGAAAAAATTTTAAAGTATATTTCTAAAAGTATGTGCTATGAAAAATATATAACCAACACATCAAAGGATCAGGTTAAAATTTTTGATGAGTGTACTGGTTAAAGTTAATTTAATGAAAAATATTGTTAAGTAAAAAATTAGTTTAAATAAGATGCACATAAGGCAAAAATCATGAAATTGGTACACAAATGTCACAATCTGTGAAAGTGGTACACGAAGTCATGTCATTGTCCAAGTCACCTCAGGTTCTCTCTAGAAATGAGAAGGTCCAGAAGTCCCTAAGATCAACTCTATCTCTAATGCCCCCCCCCTTTTTTTAACAGTCTTGCATTTTTTTCTTCATTCTTGGGCCTGTTTTCTGAATTTTAGGTCTCTTCAGTCTTCTTTGGAACTTAGAGAGACCCTCTTATCTCCCCCTCTCCACGCCAGGCATGTATGCCTTCATTTATTTATAAGTGTACTCTAAAATTAAACGAATACCCCATAGAGAGCTTATGTGCTAGGTAGTGTGGGCATGCAAGAAAGCTACAGAGTTCTGTACCTCTGACTTCTGTGCTAAATGAGTAGACATGTCTGTGATCCACATTGAAGTTAAAATTCTTGAAAGCCCTGGACTTCTGCCGTAATCTTCTTTTGTACTTCTTGGACAACTAAGAGATCTTCAATGGAAAGTGTCTTCATTGACAAACACATTACCAAGGCTCATGTTACAAATTTAAAATACATGTTGCTGCACATCCTGAATGAGACTACACATGGGAATGGACAAAAGGGATTTCTACATTTCACAGCTAGAAATATCTAATTCTTGGGCCATTTTGAACACAAAGGCAAAAAATTAGTACTTTCACGATTTGGAGGTAGAGGTTAATACATCTTTAATCAGTCTGAAATGTTTATAAGTCTGAGTCAAATGAGGAATTTTAAAACTTGTCAGTTTTGCATTTTTTAAAAAAAATCGGCTACCTTGAGGGGGGAGTCAAATTTCAACAGTGCTTATTATTTTTTCATATAATTTACTCCCAAACAAATGGTTAGGGTGTAATTATTTTTATGATGTCAGGTATTTTTCCTTGGGAATTTTTCCTTGAGAAACATTACTAAAATGTTTTAAAGTACCTGAGTGTGGCAAGCATAAATTGTCACAAGCTTCTATGTATTGTCAACATGGCTGTTTTGTGCTTACCAGCAATTCATAAGATTTTGCTATAGTGGTGAAAAGGATATAGCTGTGGTTTCCTGCTGGAGTCTCTGTATAATAGTGAGAAAAGCATCAGAGGATGCAGTTGGTTGTGGGTGTTTGCTCATACACTGCTGCTCTTTTCTCTTTTGTAAAAAACAGGAAGCTGAAATTTGTTTTTTACTTAGTTCAATTGATGTTTAATAAGGACTTATCTGTGTGCCAATATGGGAGGATGTAACAATGAAAAGATACATTCATGCCTTTAAGAACCATAATATGTTAAGAAATTAAGTAAAATATTAAGATTAAAGTAAATAGGTTGAAGTTCTCATGGCAGTATATATTTACTCAATGCACATACATTGTGATAAAATTGATTAATTGAAACTGTTTTCAAATTTTTAATTTTTATATTTTATCGTAAGTAGATATAGCTTTCCAAGTGTTGCATTGAATCATATTTTGAAGAAACAGCTAGTTAGGTCAGATGGTTTTTAACTCTAATCATTGCACCAAGGTTCAAATTAACTTGTTAATTTTTCTCAGTTCTCTGGTCATAGACCAAACTCCCAATTCCATAGCCCATTAGTTTCGAGAGGAACTGGACATAGAGCATGTTCCAAGTTGCCATCTCCAAAACAAGGTAAAATAAAACAATGTACTTAAGCTCAATAAAACAGTACTATTTTATTTGATATTGTTATAAATATTAAAAAAGAAAGGCATGTATAAAAAAATTTTTGACCAAGTTCATATTCTGAATAGGAAAGATTTAATGGAAGTCATATCAGTTAGGGAAGCAGAACCACTATGGTGATAAGGAATAATTGATTTATTATAAGTTTTAGACTTCACACAATTGTTGCTTTTTCATCTGGTGTTAGGCCTGATGTCATCACAGGTTAGCAAAGCTAGCAGTTGGGAAGAAAAGCTGGATTTAAAGTGGAGCCCAGCGGGCCGAGCCCGTGGCGCACTTGGTAGAGTGCTGCGCTGGGAGCGCGGCAACGCTCCCACCGCGGGTTCGGATCCTATGTAGGAATGACCAGTGCACTCACTGGCTGAGTGCCGGTCACGAAAAAACGACAAAAAAAAAAAAAAAAGTGGAGCCCAGACATCAGCCAGGTGAGCCCGGAGGTCAGCGAGCAGCACATGTTGCACTACAACCACCTTCAGGACAGAACACTGCCATTTCCAGATCTCACATAGACTTCTCTTGCAGCCACCTGCCACAAAGAACCTTTTAGGAAAGGGAGTTCTAGGAATGTGTTTCCATCTGATTTAAGCTGACACTTAGAACAAAACCATCACAGCCAATAAAACGAGAAATGTTCATAGCCAGGAAGTCTCTTGCTTTTGAGTTCTACAAGGAACCTTTCTACTGAAGTATTCATAATCCATTCTGCTCATGGATTATGTTTTACAAGTTTTCTTCTATAGACTTCTACAAACTCACAAATTTTTTTCTCTACACAACTGTAAGTTGTTGGTTTACTTCTATTCAAAACCTGAAGTTTCAGAAGGAGTAGATATAAAGAACTTCCAAGATGCATGTCATTTAAACCACGGAGCTCATCTCTTAAAGTATGTATCATCCTGCAATATAAAAGTTAATGAGATTAACTTGGCACACGGCTGGGTAATATAGTGATGAACATATTTTCTGCCACAATAGATTCCAAACTCCATTTTTAGATTTCCGTAGGAGCTACAGAAGGTTCATATAATGTCACGTTACAGAAAAGTGAAAGCTCAGTTAGAAAGAAACTGCCTTCCCAGTGTTTCTTTTATTTATTGTTTTGTGTTGAGATTCTTGCTTGTAAGGAGGTATGCATTGGTGCTATACTTACCAACAGTGGAAGTACTCAACCAGATGATATAGCCAGGTTTCCTGAAATGAATAGGAGCCTGGCTTACGGATCTGAGAATCTTTCCATTCTCAAGATTCTTTGAGTCTTTATTAGTGACTCTCAAACTTTTTTTTTTTTTGCCTTAACTCACTTGATAAATGATGTTTATAGGGCATGTCCCCCCTTTAATTTCAACTTTTTCTTTCTCATGTAAAAAGTACATTGCAATGCAAATAAGTGATATAATTTGTAAAATAGATAAATACATACAAAATCCATAATCTCTTACTTAAGTATTACTAAGAAAAATTTTGTCTTTCGTATAGGCATAAGAAATCCGTTACTCAAATATTTTGCCATCCTAACTGTATTTTCCAATTTACCCCTTGGAAAAGCAAGAAAACAGAAATCTATTATTTAGACAAATACCCACAAAAGCAAATGAAATTGAAAAAAAAAAAATCCATGAAAACAGAGGAAAGTGCGTCGTTTTATTAAAATTCCTTTAGTATCCCACTATTGACAAAAGGAGGAAATACAGGATTAGGCTTTGGATGCATTAATTATATCACTGTATGTTGATGTAATCTGATCATATAGAAGCATTTATTTAAATAGCATGTTATTTGTCTACTGTTGCAAGTCCCTGCACTTGGGGAGGGGTGGCAAAGCATCATATATACAAAGATGACTAAGACTTGTTCCTTACCCGCAAAGGAATCTGTCATCTACTGGGAGAGATAAACAAAGAACCATGTGAAGGGAGAGGAAAGGTATTGTGTGTTTGCTTGATGGAAGTAGAAATATTATGGTTCTTAAAAGATGAAGTTTTAAAATTCCATCCTACACTACCCACATAGAATGGCAAAGACAAAAATAAAAAATAAATTAAAAACCTTGACAATACCAAGTGTTGGCAAGGACGGGAAGCAACTGGAACTCTCCTCTGTTGCTAGTATGGACGCAAAATGATATAGCCACTATGGAAATATTTTGCCAGTTTCCTTTCCTTGTAAACATTCACTTACCACATGACCTGGCAACCCCACTCCTATTTAAGTAAGTGAAATGAAAACCTATGGTAACACAAAGACCTATTTATAGTGGCTTTATTCATAATTGCCAAAAATAGGAAATAACCATATGTCCCTCAACTAGGAAATGAATAAACAAACAGTGGCACATTCATGCAGTGAAGTACTACCAGCAATAAAGAGGAATGAACTATTGATACACACAACAACAGAGATGAATCTCAAATATATTATGTTAATTAAAGAAGCCAGACTCAAATAGCTGTGTACTTTTATATCTATATGACATTCTTGAGGAAACAAAACTATAGAGGTGGAGGACATATCAGTGTTAAGGTGGGGAGAGTTTGACTACAAAGGGGTAATTAAGGGGAATTTCTTTGAGGGTAATGGGACTGTTCTGTCTCTTGATTGTGGTGGTGGTTGTGCACTAAGCATTTGTCAAAACTCATAGACCTTTCCACCAAAAAAGAAGCAATTTACATATAATTGTATGTAAATTGTTTTCATTCTTTAAAAAAAAAAAGTTCAGCCTAGAATTGTGGTCCAGAGCATAGCATGCTCCTGGTTCTGGAGTCAGAAAAGCAGGCCATATGGAGAAGATGCTAATCCCATTATCTGTTTATTGACACAGAAAAATGTGCAGACCGAACAGATTTGCACTCTGATGTCCAGAAATCTTGGGTTAGTTTCTATCTCAAAACTCTCTTTAAATAGATGGAGGCAAGTATCATGGGACCCCGGTTGTCAGCTGACGATTCTGTTGCCCATCTGGTGAGCGTGTGTGGGAGCCATGTGTGCTCACTCTGTCCCCTACTGTCTCAGTGTGAATGGGGCATGCCATTTCTCTCCTAGAACTCACATTCACAGACTCTGAGAGAAATTATTTATTCCATATTATTTATTGAGGTCTTATTATATGAGAAGTGTTGCACTTCCTGCTGTGAGAGCTAAATATTAAGCTACTTAGAGTCCCTATCAAAAATGGAGCTTATAACCTAGCATGAGAGATAAGACATGTGCCTCAATAACTATAATTCAATCATATTATGGTAAATCCTATAACAGAGGTTTCCTCGCTGTAGTATGGCTGTTGAGAGGGGGAAGCCATCACTTTCTGAAGGAGTATCAAGAAAGGATTATTTTGTGGACAGTGTGGCACCTGTCCTGAAACTTAAAGATTCCAGTAGATCCTAAGATCTTTGAGAAATGAATCTTCTCTGACTTAATCACTAGTTTTTCTCTATACTTACCCCAATCCCTGATATACTTTTGAAACATCAATGCTTTGGAATTAATTAATTAAGGAAAAGACCGACAGCATTTTCAAAGGCAGAGGACACATTCCAGGAGGCCATGGCCTGAGCAGAGGAATTCAGGCAAGTTTGTCAAACACGCTTGAAAAACTGAGAGTAGTTCAATTTGTCTGGAGTATAGAATGTCCCATAATTGTGTTGCAAATAAACTGGAGAGTGTCAGGCTAAGTAATTTGAACATTGTTCAGTATAAGGAGCTATGAAGGATTTTGAGCTAAGAGTGATGTGATCAGATCTGGGTTTTCAAAAGATGTCATTTGACAGTGATTATTAGACAGTGACTATTAGTGATTATATAAGCTATATTGGAGCAAAGTAGAGAGACTCTGTCTAAGGCAGCTGTACCACAAGCATGACTAGGTGATGGCAGTTGTTGGAATATTGCACCTGGAAAACAGGAGTCAGAAGACCTAGGATCAAGTCCTCACTTTGCTTTTAAACTGTGGGACAGGAATTGCAGCCTTTAGGGTTAGCACCATTAGATATCAGTAAATACCACAAGAGCAAAAGAGATTACCAAAAACAGGAAAGAAGAGGAATGAACAAGAGAATTCTCAGTAAAACCCTTCTTTGGGGGTCAAAGAAGGAATAGTTTGAACTAAGGCTACAAAGGGACCATCTGGAAGTGGAAAAGAGAGTCTGCCACAGAGACTATCAGGGACAGGTGACCAATGATTACAACCACGCCAGGAGAGCAAGGTGGATGAGGAATAAAATTCTGCTTCCTCATCTTAACATTGAAAGGATCATACTTTCCTTGTAGGCTTGCTGTGGAGAGTAAATAAGAGACAGCGCCAGTGCAGTCTCTTACACACAGTCGGCCTAAAAGTAGGAACTATTATTAGTACTGTTATTGAAAATTCATTCTCATTTTCAACATCCTTTAGGGATTTTTAAAAATATACCCCAGACCTTGTGAGGGTTATGTGTAATGTTGCCATTTTTTAGATAAATCATAGGCTAAATTTGCTGCATAATTACATCTCCTGACCTTCAAAGGGTAAAACATAGTTCATCCCCAGTTTTAGAAGAGCTGCAGACTGTTCTGACAAGAGCATATTGTTTTTTGCTAACTCTCATGAGAGTGCCCTGCATGGAAAAACAAATTTCCCTCATCCTGGCCAAAGATGCGTCCTATCAAGGTACACAGTATAAGAACAACTCACTAGTCAGCTTCCCTCTGCCCTGATGCGGAATATATTAAAACTGAATTTTAGTCCTGAAGGTGGCAGTGAGATGCATTTGTGAAAACTTAATTGATCTAGAAAAAAATCATTAGTGAAGAGGAGAAAATTAAAAAGAATATTAGTTTGATATGCACACTTTCACAATTTCTTATAAATGAATGACCATGATGGCACAAATTAAATTTATTTGTCATATTATTTAATTTTGATATAAGAAGCCAAGTATCTCCGCTTTTAATCACAGAAGAGTCCGTTTGCTTTACAAAGAGGAAAAAAGAAATCTGTCTTCCAGGATCACATATTGGGTCTCTTCTTAAATTGGCCACCTTGAAAATGTATGCAATTAAGGAGTCACAGTGAGAAAACAGAAGAGGCTCAGGTACATCTGCAATTACTCTGGGAAAAACTCCCCAATGCAAAGAGCAGGCTTCTGTGATCTTTAACGACCCTCGTGGCACTGAAATTTGATGGCGCATCATTATTCTATGTGTTCGAATGATTAGTCACAAATTGTGTGCACTCCCAATAAGACTGGTGAAAACATTTTTTGTCATCATTTGATATACATTTGCTGGCCTGACACTGAAACTAGAGCAAATTTTCTTTTAATAATTGCAGAAGACAGTAAAAACCAAGATTATCATGGAATCAGCCTATCAGTCTTTTTTACTTTAGAATTTATGATGATTTTCCTAATACTCAGGAACACTTCTAAACACACCCAACCTTTCTTTTTTCTCTTCATTCTGCATTTTATTCAACGGAGTCATTTATTTTTCACTCATCTCAAGGTATAGAACTTTGAAATAATTTCTGAAATTAAATCCAGTTTCTTAACCCGGCATTGAGGTCTATTCACGAAGGACTTCAGATATTCCCCGGTGAGTATCCCAACCCTCACCCCACTCATCCCCCCACAGCCCTCCTCCTTACAGGCAGTAGTGGACCACAGACAGTCTAGAGCTTCCTGTCTTCGAAACTTTACTTAGGCGCTTCTCCCTACCCAAAGGCTCATCTTTTTAAAACCGAACTCCAATCTTTACCCTGTGCTAAAAAATAGTACCCAGTCCAATTTGGTCAGTTTAGATGAATTAACCACAGGAAGTTAACTTCTGGAACATACAACCCCAAAATTTCAATGGCTTAAGGAAATAAAATTATATGCATATTTTTTTTTAAATCTTTGCCAGTGCCTCCAAAAAACCTTTAAGTTTACCCTAGTGTTAATTTAACTTTTGCTCTTCTTCACTCCCATAGCACTTTCCTCCACATGTCTCGTACAAGAGTTATTGTTAGGGACTTATCCTCCCTAAAATGTCCAATGTTTGAGGACAGCACCAGCTTCTGTATATCTTTCTATATATTTTATATGTCTTTGTATAGCCCCCACAGAACTTAGCACAATGCCCTATACATGGGAAGCCTCAAATAAATATTTATGGAATTCAGTTCAATGTTTCATTACGTTTAGTATTGAATTCTTCAAGATTCTGAGGCTAGAGTAATAGGTTTTTATGTGAGCACCACGCTCAGCCAGTGAGCGAACCGGCCATCCGTATATGGGATCCGAACCCGGGGCCTTGGTGTTATCAGCACCGTACTCTCCCGAGTGAGCCACAGGCCGGCCCTTAGAGTAATAGGTTTTTAAAAACGATTTGCTTTGTAAGTATTTCTGTGGTACTACCTTCTAAATCCTTGTAAGGTTAATAGTTGTTGGTGGTTGTTTTTCTAGTCTCTGGGCATCTTTATTGTAATGTAAGAAAGCACATATTTTCCCTGTCAATATTTGGTGACTTTTCTTTTTTGAGGTTTTTGTTTTCTGCTAATTCTGATAGTCAAGAAGTTCCTGCAATCCGTGACAGGAATACAAGAAAAATAGGAAATTAATATATAAGAGGAGATGCTTGTAGGAAATGGAAATAAATTGAAATTGATGTCACATTCTAAAAACATGAAGAAAAAAAAGAACCGTAGCATTTTTTTCTAGTAAGCTTTCTGGATATGATGAGAGTTAGATTCTCAGGTAAAAAGAAAGTTTATCTGCTGTGATAAAGACAGAATACAGGAAGGCACCAGTGAAAGGTGAACTTGGTTGGTAGAGAAGCACCAAAGCTGTTCTGAAACAGGTCCCAGGCAGAGAGCAAGCAATCGAAAGTTGAGCGCACGACTTGGGGGATCACCATTATACAGGGGTGGTGATGAACATCACCCACCTGATAATATCATCTGATAATATCACCGGATAATATCAACTTTAATAAGACCATCAGTAAAAGCCACAGTTTTGTTAAAACATTTTCATATTTTGCAAATTGGTGTTCTTCCTGACTTCTACGTCCTTTCACTCTTGTTAAAACATTCAGAGAATATCACTACTCAAGCATTGTTTTTCTTAATTTTTATTATCAAGTATTTTATTAACTTATATATGTGTGCATAAATATTTTATTTGTTTTAATATATATACACACACACATTATAATTGAGCAACCCCTGCAAAAAGAAAAACATCTAAAAGTTGAGGAAAAGGATATGTCCTGCAAAAGAAAAAGAGAGAGAGCTGAGAATCTGAGCAGCTGATGAAGTCAGGCTAGGAAATGATTACTCTAAGTGAAATACTAATGTATTATGTCTTTTTCCCCGAGGATACGTTAAGAGGTTGGAGCAGCAGAGCTGTAAATTGAGGCAAAAGAACAGATGGTCTAACAAGCTCCTTGTCCATAGTCATTCCCTCCCAAACACCGGTTTCTCCATGAGTTCTTCTTGGATACGCTGATTTACTTCATATGCCTTTTCTCCATCAGTGTCAATTTTGGTTTGTGTACAGATGAAATATTGAGTAATTTCTTTTAGGAATAATTATAGAGAAAGACTTGGGAAAAATGAAAAGGAATGACTGGCATAACAGAAGAGGGAGGTGAGATTGCAACCTGATGTTTCCAGCACATTTTCAGAAATGTCAAGTTATGGACCATGCTCTTTTGGTTATTCTGTGCTTGTGGAGTGGACAGGATGAGAAACAGGAGGTGGGAAACGGGCAGTGGACTTGGAAGGCAGACCCGGTGTATTAGTAAGAAAGCCCAAGTAATTCCACTGCCATTGTCACTAATACCACTGCTGCCACTGCTAGCTGACAGCATGTGCCAAGCTCTCTTCTAAGAGCTCACAACAACCCTAGGGGGTAGATGATATTTGTATCCTGTGTGAAAACTGTCACACACGTTAGGCACTGAGGAGTTAAGTGATTTGCCTGAAGCCACACAGCTAGAAGTGGCAAACTGGGTGTGAACCCAAATAATCTGATCCTGGAGGCACACTCTTAACCACCATGCTAATATAGCCTCCCACACAGAGAAATGTTCCAGAAGGTGAGGGACACAGTAATTCTGAACAGCTAGCGGTTCTCCAGCTGTCGTCTTCAGCCTCCTGCCTCTCTGCTCATGCCATTTCATTTGCCTGAGTGGCCCCCTTCCACTCACCCTTTCCTTCACCTGGCTAACTCTTCATCTTTCATGTCTCACCTCGGGGTCATCCTGCTCAGCACACCTTTCCAGAAACCTCCTCAGCGTGGGCTGGGTCCCTTAGCTCACAGACTTAGGGTGGGTGCCCGGTGAACGCATCCATCACAGCGTTTACCACAACACCCTGTTACCTTTCTGCCTCATCTTGAAACCTTCCATTCCCTCCTCCTTCACAATCATGGGGCACAGCTGATTTGATCTCTTCAGTATTTCTAGATCGTTCCTCTCTCTTACTGCAGCCACTGCCCTGGTTCACACAGTTCCATCTTCAGTAGTAGCCTCTGAAAGGCCCTCTGCCTCCAGTCTCTACCACCACGCCCACAGTCACTGCCCGTGACCTGGGTAAAGACATACAAGGCCCATTGCCGTCTGGCCTGGCTGCTCCCTTTAGCCCCAGATCGTAACAGATGGCGCCTTACATCTGAGCTCCAGCAGTGCCCAACTAATTGTTCCAGCCCCACCCACCCTCAGCCACTCCTCCCAGCAGGCTGTCTGTACATCTGTTCACGCGTTGTTCATGTGCACCTGAAATGCCCTCTCCTCCCTGCTGGCAAACTCCTACCGGATTTTCAAGGCAACTTTGCTGTCGCTTACATTCAGAGGCCCTGAGCGGCCCCTCTCCTAGCCATGCCAACAGTGTGCTCTCATGGTGCCCTGTGCCCTGCTCTGGAAAGGGGCTCACTGTATTACACTCCAACTCTCCTTTATGCTTCTGCCTCCCCCACTAGATAAGAATCTCCAAAGGGGAGAACTGGCAGATTCAGCCTACCTTGTACATACTGTGATGTGTGTGATTGCTTACACTGTCCATGGTTTTTTCCTTTCCAGTTTTGCAGCTGGTCTCCACTGGTTCCCTGGGAAGTCCTCCCTGATTGCACAAGCTGAATCATTGTTCTCTTGTGTTGCTATTGAAATTCTGGCACTGAAATTGCCTCTCTCCCCAGCAGATGTGAGCTCCAAAGGCAGGGATTGAGCCTTGGTTTTCTTGTGGTTTCTTGTGGATCCCAGTATGACCTTATCCTTTATATCTACAAAGACCTTATTTTCAAATAAGGTAATATTCACAGGTTCCGGGTGGATCTGAATTTTAGGGGACAGTATTCAACCTAGTACAGAGGCAATTCAAGAAACAGGAAGCAGCATGGATGTAGACAGAGAGGCCTTGACATATATGAGCAACCATAGTTCCCTTTCGATGGTTAGGGCATGAGGCTTAAGAGGTGATAGGAGCCCATTGCAAAGAGACTTGTGTGCCAAGCTCAGTAGTTTTCATTTCATCATGAAATATATGGGTGCCATTAAAGGATTTTAATTCTGGGAGTTACATGACATTTTCATTTTAGCAAAATCTCTCTGGCAGCAGTGTAGAGAATCGAAGAAGGTACAGATTGGAAGCAGAGAGATTATTTAGGAAATCCTTGAAATAATTCTGGCAAGATATGGTAAGAGCCTACATTGCATCAGCAGTATGGAAACTAGAAAGGAGTTATTACAGGATACAAAAGTTATTACAAAGAAAGATCTGTAAGAGTTGGTGGTTAGATGTGAGGAATGAGGAGAGAGAGGCAAAAATGGCTTTGAAGTTTCTGGCTTGAGTGAAAAGATGGAGGTGACATTCACTGAGATCATTAAGAAGGATGAACATGCTTAGAGGTCAAAGTGGATGAGTTCTGGATTATTTAATTTGCAATTTCAATAAGACTTCCAAATGGAAAGCTGCTGTTTTGGAGATTAGTAGGGAGTTCTGACTGGAGATGGATTTGAGATTTCTAAACATGTAAGTAATTGGATCCCAAGGTTGTATGTATAGTGAGAAGAGCAGAAGGTCTGAGAAATGCCAACATTTAGGGAATGAACTGAGGAAAAAGAACCAAATCATGGCATTAAGAAGGAGAGTTCTGTAGAGAAAAGAGGAAAACTATGTAAGAGCATATCACAGATAAGAGAGCTTCCAGAAGCAGAAAATGGTCAAAATGTCAAATGCTACAGAGAAGTCAACAAATATAAGGAGATAAAAGGATTCATTTGTTTTGGCAAAGTCCAGTTATTGGTGACTTTAGCAAGGGCAGTGTCAAGCTCTTTTACTGCCCATAATCCTGCTGACTGGGCCAATTGTCAAGCTAGGGCTGGGTCTGGAGCTCACAGACCCCTCAAGCCCATTGTTCAGACTGGGTCACAAACCCTTCACATGCAGGTCTATGAGCTAGGTAACTGGAAGAAAGGTCCTTGGAGCCTTGGTTGAAGAAAGAGTATTCTTTATTCAGCACACACACATCTTAGAGCTAGGCAGTCCAAAGAGAAACCCAGAAACTCAACTGCTGATGGCAAAATCCAGAGAAAAACTGAGCAGCTGCCAGCAAAGTAAACATGCTCCCTTTTTTTAGACACGAGCTCTCTGTCAGCCAGTGCTGCTTCACACAACTCTCAAACAGACAATAGCAACAAACTGAAAAGATACATTTGTGCACATGTGCACTAACTCCACCCACACACACACACAATTTACAAAGAATGCACTGCCCCACCCCCAACCATGCCTAAGGTGAGGAGTCCTGATTAAATTATCCTATTTTCCCAACAGGCAGTTTTAGTGGAATGACAGGAATGATGAAGGAAGAAAAGATGGTGGTAGTAGTATGGGAGGGACTGTGCAGGAAGAGAGAGGTGTAGTAATTGCAGATTGACTTTTCAAGAAGTAGACCTGGGAGGGAATCAGAGCTACATAGAAGTCAATAGCTGCATAAGTTGGGAAAGAGTTTCCCCTGGTGTTAAACACGAGCATGCTGTGATCCAACTGAAGTGGGAAACCTCGGCTCTACAGAGTGGCTTTGTGGGTGGGGGCTGGTGGGACGGGAAGGAGTAAGGACATCCTCCAGACAAAGAACTCTACTGAGGACATGTTTTTGAGGCAACTAAGGGATTTCTCACACAACTGCCATTGTGAACTTTTTGTTAACATGAAATAAAAATCTTCTTTTCTTCATGCTCCATGTAATGAAAACTTTTCACTGCCCACCTTTCCCAAATTTGTTCCTTTTCTTTTTATAACACTGTCTGTTTTCTAGTGGAGAATCAATTCTTCCCTTTGGTGTTCCGGCTTGGTAGAACTGCTAGTCAAGGTGCCTCCTTCTCGTAAAGGGCCACTTAGGCCTCTCACCCAGGATTTTGAATCTGGAGCCTTGACACTGATGCAAGGGTTTGAGGATGAAGGCGAATAGAGTTTATCCCAGTGACAGTTCCCTACTCTGCCCTGGTTTCTAACCTCTCCTGAACCTGCTGCCATGGAATTCCCTTTAATTCTATGCCTACCCTGGATCCTTGGACGGGCTGTAGTGCTGAAGACTCCACAGCCACATGGCTTGGATTCAAATCCAGGTTTGGCCACATTCTAACCATGTGACTTGGAGCTAGTTACTTAACTTCTCTGGGCCTTGGTTTCCTCGTCTATAAAATGGGGCTAATAACAGTACCTACCATATAGGAATTAATGAGTCCGGTGCTTAGAATGGTGCCTCATCAAAGTAAATGCTATGGGTGTTGGTTACAGTTATTCCAGTAAATTCCTCTTCTCTGTAAGTCAGCCAGGGTCATTTGCTGCTGTGTGCCATCAAAGAATCCTAACGGATACCTCCTTTATTCCAAATTAGTAACATTTTATTACACTGAACTTGGAAATGTAGACAGAATTAACAATTTCATAGAGATTGATTATTTATGACAGTTTGGAGAGAAAAGGAGAATTTGAATATGCCATTACAGTTGTGGCAAATGGATGAAAGCTCTCATTTAAGAATCAAATAAAAGAGGTTAAGAGATGATGATGGCATGTTTGTACAGGATTTTGGAGCACAAAAATAAGGGAGAGTTTTTAAAAATTATTTTGAAATATGATAGCTCCACACTGGCTGTTGATAGAAATGAGACAGATATGATAGATCCTTTTTTTTTTTCTTGTAAGTTCATAATATAGTGGAAGATGCAGTGACCCAGGAATTAGATTTGGAGGCTCACATCACTTACATGCCCTAAAAGTTAATTTTTCTCACTGAGCCTCAATTTCCTCACAAAAAAACAGAGGTTCACTGCTGTCTGACACTGTTTCGGAGTGGTTTGTTACACTGCAATATTACAGCAATCGCTGAATGATAAAGTGGGTTATAAAGGTATGGGATTAGGTAAGATCATGGGGAAAAGGGGGTAGAAAAAAGGCCAAGGAATAAATCTGATGAACTCTGGCATTTAGAGCTGAGGAGGAGAAGCTACCCAAGATGAACTAGGCAGAAAGACAGAAGAAAACAAGAGGCCCTGGAGGGCCAGGAGAAGCATGCATTTCAAAGAAGAAACATGCACATGTTGCTAAGGGGTCAGCTGAGATGATGGCAGAAAGTCTTCTGGATCCATCCACATCAAGGTCACCAGTGACTGTAGCCTGACACAGGTAGAATTCAGCGATGAAAGCTAGGCTTTATGAGTCAAATGATGGGCACTGGTGGTCCAGGAGGCTCAGATGCCCAAGAGCAGCAAGCAGAAAAGCAGTTTGGAATCACTAAGATGTCCATGTCAGATGGCCCAGCAGTCGGTGGACAGGGCAGACAGGATTGTCTCCTTGTGGCAGACAGGTAGCCTCAAGGTCAACATTGTCCACTGACTGTACAAGGTCCTGGGAGAAAGGGGTAAAGCCAAGCTGAAGACTGGATGAGTGGACTGAGGGGCAGGCAGCCATGGAGAGCCACCTCTGGATCAGCACAGGAAGCTCAAGTGGTTCTGAAGCAGGAAATACTCAGTCCTGCTTTCCCTAGAGTCCTGGTCCCTCCCCTGGCACACCCAGTCTGTGTGTGGACTGCCGATGCCCCTTGCAGAAGGACGTTCTGCTGCTGCAGGTTACTCCTGCCTTCCCCTGAAATCGTCTTTACTCCCACCTAAACACAATTCTGCCACTTCTCCAGAGAGGTTAACTCACAGATGGAGGGAATGCTAGCCACCCTGATCAAAATATGGGCCTGGATCTAAAATCCATTTTGAGAACCCAACCACGGCCCCAAAAGCCACTGCAATAGAGAATGGACTCTTCTGAGGCCACAACACCCCCCAACTTTAATGGTTCTAGGAAAAAAATTATTTGATTGGGCTGAAAGCCCCTCTTAAGATGTAGGAGAAGCTTGTATATCAGAATGAATTGTTGAAAAGAAAATAAAAGGCATTAAAAGTAATTACGAAGGAAAATGGTTATACTTATGTCTCTCTCAACCCTTGGCTTGGTGTCATGAGCACCACGTTCAGCCATTGAACCAAACAGTCATTGTAGGATCCGAACCCATGGCCTTCGGTGCTATCAGCACCGCACTCTCCAGAGTGAGCCATGGGCCAGCCCCTGGTTATACTTATGTCCACCCAAACCAATGGGCTTTCATTTCACAGGACATAAACCCCACCCCCCAACAAGATGGGAATATGAATTAGAAATTCCAGCTGGATCTGCAGGAGCCTATCTCCTCTTGCTGGACCCTTGGCAGGCAGAACACCACCCAGCCACATGCCCCTCCACAAATGACAGTAGGAGAAATGATGCTGTCAACTTTGAACTCCTACCATGACAGGAAAGAGGTTGGGAAACACCGCACTATGCTAATTTTCCTGACGATAACTTCCACAACCCCCCCACCCCTGTTTCTTTACAGTTTGCAATGTATTCACATTATTTTCTAATACTTTTATGTTTCTTCCTTTTACCTTTCAAGGTTTTGGGTGGGTGAGGGGAGGCTGTGCTTCTCATGTGCAACAGATTACCTGTATCTTCTGTAGAGGTACATGAGAGATATCTAGTTTTTCAGAAGAAACTAACTGCTGATGGTGTCTTTTTCATCCAAAAGGTAAAATCCAAATTCCAGGTATTAATAGAAGTGACTAGTGCAATAGTAGTTAATGAAAGGGGGTTATAATTAAGAAAGATTGCATTAAAAGACAAATTAGAATATCATCAGCAAATGCTGTAATATTATTAAAATAAATATTCCAAAAGGAACTTAACGATCAGTGCATAAACAATTTGTAGAATAAATAAGAGAAGTAGATTTGTACAGAATAAAAATTATACATAATTATACCTGGTGTATAGTAGGCGCTCAATAAGTATTTGTGAAAGAATGGTTGGTGTATTCAAAAGTCATTGTTAATATCAAAAAAATATTCTATATTATTTGCTGTGTGGCAGAAGGACAAGAAAGCTCTGAGCTGAGAGAATGGTCAGTTTATACCTGTTCTACTAATTAAAGCAAAAATTTCTTGGAATTCAATTCTCTTGAGGCAGGTAAAGCTCACAGAACCTTTCCTTGAAGTTAAGTCTGCCTGGTCTAGGTTAATTGTATACATTATTCATTATGGAATGGAGAGCTCCACATACAAATGACCCCCCGTTAAGATCAGTTAGGCAGATTGGGGTCTTGTTTTCCTTTTCTCTTTATGAAATGTACGGGCAAATATTAACCTGTCTGATCAGGATCACAGATTGTATTACAGTGACGGCATGACAATTCGTCATTGCTGGTGACGTGGACAAGGAGGCAAACAAAGGTCTACCTCACTAAGGGAAGGGAAAAATAACAGCTAAGGAAAGGTCTGCACAATCATTTCTTCTGCAGCTCTTTGCAGGGCAGATAGGAAGGAGGTGAGGAGGGAGAAGAGCTGCATTCTGCTCCTCCTCCGAGACTGGATGCAATTAGCATCTTGTTAGCCAGGGCACAGAACTGCCAGAGCACATCTTATCCAACTGTCAGGGAATCCGTTCAGAAAAGGGAAGAGGAAAGCTATCCTTTTGTCCTTCATCTCTGTTTTGCTTCCTTTTTTCTGCAGATTCCAAGATACCCACATACAACCTAAGGTCAAAGCATGTGCT
The DNA here is from genome assembly GCF_027409185.1 of Cynocephalus volans. Lineage (NCBI taxonomy): Eukaryota > Metazoa > Chordata > Mammalia > Dermoptera > Cynocephalidae > Cynocephalus > Cynocephalus volans. Next base: position 77,044,649 of record NC_084468.1, on the reverse strand, counting down.
GACTCCATCTAGCACTGCATGGCTGCTGGCTCGAGGCAGGGTACAATTATGTTAATATTGATTAGAGTATCTTGACCAGCAACATGTAGACATCATCAGTAAAAATTTAAAATTAGCTATCCAGCTTGTTCTAGTACTCAAATCACAGGGCCAAACTGGTTTTGTAATCAAGCCCTCTTCTCGAACAAAGGCACTGCTGGACTCTTAGGGTAGGTGCTTCCCACCCACTCCCTATGTGTGGCATGCACCACACACTGCACGCACACACGCACACACGCACACACACACACACACACACATATATGTTTTTCCTGGTCCCTTACTGGGAAATGTAGAAGGCACCAGGACATGGTGCTTCCCAAAGAGGCTGAAACTCTCCTCTGGTGACATCTATAGCTCCTGCCTCAGTCATCATATTTGGTGCCAAACGCCAACCATTCACACCTACCCATTTACCTGTCAGTAACTGACCATTCCCAGGGTAGGACAGCTGCCACCTGGTCTTTACTTCCCCATCTCAATGCCAATCTAATTAGCTATGAAAGGTTGTCAGGAAGGCAGGAAGCACTGGAAAGACAAGGGGTTAGGAGAGAAATAATGATATGTAGTCCCTTACCACCCTTCCCACCCATAGCATCATCCCAGGACATCCCAATTTCTGCCTGGTTCCATGAGTCCCTGACCTTGATTTCTCATGAGCCACTTCCCACCCTTCCCCAACTTAAGCTCCTGTTTCCTTGCCCACTACCAACTCTCCAATCCCCATCTAGACAACAGGCACCGCTGGGATGGTTGGAGGTGAAGGGAGTACCAAGACACAGCTTGAGCCCAGGAAGTATATTCCCAAGAGGACTCAGATACAGGAAGCTAACTCATGAAGTCACCTGTGGCTGCGTTTACCAGGTGGTTACAGTGCTTAAAGTTAGATGTTCAATGTGTGTTTTATTGAGATTGTGTCTGCAGTGGGTGTTTGGTAACACCCACTTAAAATTTTTTTCTGAGATTAAACTATTGCAGCCATACATTACATCCTTGAACATTTGGAGCAGAGCCAGAATAGCTTGCTGAAGAAAGTTTTGACCTTCTGCATGGGCAGCCCTTTTGGCAGCAGAGATGACCCGTTAGCCAGGCAAAAAGCCCTTTGAGACCACCGTGTAAACCCCACCTCCATCTTGGCTGGCTTTTATATGGAGATGTTCCTAATTAACACATAGATTGATTCTGCAGAGTTGGAGGGAAAGCAAACATCTTTTATTTAAAGCTTTCCAGAGCATTTAAGAGTTTGGGATCCACTAATCTAGGCCAACCCTCTCATTTCTAGACACTGAAGTTCCAAAAGATTAAGTCTCATGTCTTCTAAATAACAATGTTTTTTCTACTGCCACATGATGCCTTTCTGCAAGTTTTCTTTTGGAAATGCCTTCAGGGACACTATGAAAAGCAGCACGATTACTATCAAATAATTACTCTTTTGTACCATCAATGCAAATGTCAACATATTCCAAAAGGCAAGTAACTTCTTACTACTGTTATGAAAGGGATTCTGACCTCACAGACCACTTGGAAAGAGACTCTGGGACCCTAAGAGGCCCACAGACTATACTTTGAGAACTTTGAAGGAGACAGCTTTCTTGCTCTTAGCCCACACCTTGATAAGCATAGCAATAACAAGCAGAAATAAACACACTTCATTTTAATAAGCAAAAATCAATAAGCTTCATTTCAGCAAGCAAAATTAAACACAGGCATGCTTCATTGTGACAGCAAAACACTTAAAAAGCACTGTTGGTTTATTTTCTATCACCGATCATTTATTTGATGTGATGGGAGGAAAATGACACCACCCTTTGGCCAGAGTCTTGGTCTGTCTCAGTCAGCCACCATTCATACCCCCATTTGTCTCATCCTCGCCTCCTCCATGGATGTGAGGAGTCCCCCTGTCGTCTGCCCTTCCCACTCTGTAATTTCCATTTGTTTAGACATCTGTCTTTCTTGTAATATGCCTCTGAAGGGCAGAATCCATGTTTATTCATTTTGTGTCCTCAGTGCCTACTTCAGTACTTAGTACACTATTGGTGTTTAATTAGTTGAATGGAATTAAATTGAAATTGGGTATAGCAAGGGGGAAGATATGCCATTTGGAAAGAAGGACACATATCACAACATATGAAGTCATGGATGCTGTATACACAGGTCATCTACAGGGCACATCACATAGATTTGCTTGCTAGAATAGAGTCTGTGAAAAGTGTTTCTGTAATCATTAGGCTGTTTTTTAAAAGTTAGAGTATGTTCTAGCAACTGAGGAGGTGAGATTGGTGAGGCTCTTTTGCTATAAATCTGTTTTACTCCAGATTAACTTTTCTTCCAGCTTGTCAAAATTCTCTAAATCAACACAATATTCTGACTTGATATGAACATGACTTTCAGGAAATTTAAACCCCAATTTGTATATTTAAACTCCAATTTTTAGTGATGATTGGATTAATGCTATGATTGGGATCATCAATTAATCTGAATTTGGGACTTGGGAACAAATTTACTCTACTTGCAGATGGCATAAACTGAGTGAGATTGCCATGTAATGAATGTACCAAATCTTTCTTAAATCAAGAAAAATAAATGATCTACCAAGAAGATGTGATTCACTCCTTTTCTTGTTTTCTACATTTCTAAAGCTCTATGTACTAGATTCTGTGCTAGAAACAGAGGGCCCAAGCTGAACCCATGGTTACCTGCTTACATGAAGCTCTGAGTTAGGAGTTAACCTTGCTGTTTACAGTCTGTGGGGTCACTATGGATATCAATCGAGTGAGTTTCAATCAGCATTTTTAAATGGAATGGAATTGAATAGAAAATAGTAGAAGATAAGTGTTGTTTTTATTAACATTTGATTTTGGTGGAATAGATAAGTGGTTGGATATGAATGTATGTACTGGGTTGTAATGTAATTTTTTTTACAATGAATTGTGTCAGTAAAGCTTGAAATACACTTGTATATCTGACTGACAGAGAAAGTTTGTGATATAAAAATCATGTTGAAGCAAAAGTCCCATTAACCACAGTCATTTTAAAACAATTAGAAACATGCCATCAGAAAGTACTAAACAAATTCAGGGGAAATGGAAGTTAGAGTTGAATGCACAAAGAGTAATTGAGAATGCAAAAAGAAAGCATCAGTTTTATAAATCCTAAACTAGTGAGTGCTGTGATAATCACAACTGCCATGTTGGTATGACTGACCAGGCAACTTCAAAAGGAAATACCTTATGGGATCAGCATAGATGTGTGTGGTGTGGTAGAGTATAACCCCTCTCAATACTCAGCACTAGCAATTCCATTTTGTACCTCTTTCCACCCATTTCCTGTAGTTTTTTATTAGAAACCTAGCTTTTACAGCCCTCCCACCAGCATATAGGCCCAGTCACCAGGTTCCTGTTTTGTCCATGATCATGCTTAACCAGTTAGAGTCTGTCTTAGTCCTTTCAGGTTGCTGTAACTGAATACCACAGATTGGGTGGCTTATAAACAACAGAAATTTATTTCTCACAGTTCTGGAGGCTGAGTAGTCCAAGTCCTCAAATGAGAATTAAAGATACTCAAGCTGACTAAGAAAATTAATAAGTGCTCAAGATTTACATGTTACTGACTGAGTAAATTAACCTGACTGTTATAAAACAATAATTTAAGTGAAAGTGCCATATATTCCCTTTGTTCCTCAAATATTTGGTTTAAAGCTTAGTGAAATAAAACCCTACTGCTATAGGAGTATATTCTATTCTTTTCACAAATACTTTTGAGCACCAATTATGTGTCAGATCACATAGCAAGAGACTGGATTCTTTTGTACTGCCTGATTATTTTCTTGAGAATGAAATGGGAATTCCTGTTGCATGATCTACATTTTTTTTCTACATTTGAATAGGCTCAAAGAACCACATTTTGTCCTGTATAGGAGAATGTTGTCCTAAATAACAGGTATCTTAACCTTAATCCAAACCAAAATATCATTTAGACATAATCATCTCTTATATCTTGCCTGCTCTGGTGAACAATTTCTGTAATAAATTTCACAGCTGAGAGATTAAGCTTTATAAATGACCATTACGAAAAGCGTGAATACCAAATACACTAGCCTTTTGGGGGAGGAAGGAGAAAGACTGAGCAGATGGGACTTGGAGAGGGGTTGAGGTGGACATTGTAATACAGAACTAGTTCTGCCCTGAAAGAGAAGTTTAGTGATATACTAAGGTGGTAATTTGCTGTCTTTTTAATAATTGCTTCACACCTTCAGCATGCTAGCCTGCTGAAGAAATCCATTCTTGCCTGCCAAAGTAACTCATTATTGTTCAATTAAATTATTAATCTAATTTGTAGAGGAAATCCAGCAGGACCATTCCAACAGGAAAAATGAGAAGCAGGAGCCACATACAATGGTCATCTTTGAAAAACATAATTTGTACCAGAGTATTAAATACTGTTCAAAAAAACAGAAGAAAATTTTCCCTTAAGAAACAAATGACTAACCTAGAAATGTTTAGCGATCCCTTCTGGGTGGGAATAAATCCTGCCATCTCATCTTGCATGAACCATGATAGCCCTGTATATCGAGCTTACCTCAAAATCATATGTGCTTCTCCTGTTTCTCCTTCCATCTGATATTCTTAAACTTTACCTTATAGTCATTTATGAGCATATGTAAAACTTCACTATTTTTCTTGCTTTCATATTTTTATTGCTTCCAAGAAAGGTATAAATATTTAACAACTGGCTCTCTGCAGAGAAATGCTTGGATTTGTAGAGTTTGCCAGTTTCTGTGTTGTAAACATTCCTACCATGGCCAGTTCCGAGCTACCTACACGATGTCGCCAATCATGGAGAGGGCAAGAGACGAACACAATCGGCTGTGTGAGCCAGCTCCACCACACAACTAGCTGTAGATGCCCCTTAGTGGGGCTCCAGGATTTCTACATGAAAGAGAAGTCCATGACGAACCTAGTCAGAAGGGGAGGCTGCCTAGTAAGTACACTATTTTTATTAGGCAGTATACTTCTTTGGAGTGAGTTAGGGGGCATGGTGAGGGACAGCAAAGATAAGGGTAGCTGAAGATCTCCCATCCATGCCATTCACCCACTCTTGGCCTGGCCACTCACAGAAGTCTTCTAGATTAGCCTTGTTCCTGATACTTGAATTTTCTGTGCCATGTCCCCACCATCCTCCTGATCACTGTGTTTTGAAATCTTAGAATCATCCTTGATCCCTTATCTAGCCTTGCTTCCTACATGCCCCGAGTCATGCAATGCTGCCAGTGCCACATCTGCAACAGTTTTCCATCCCTTTATTCTTTGTATTCTTACAACATTGATGGATTCTTCCTCACCTCTTGTGTGGCAGTAGCCTCGTCATTGATCTCTCTACCTGTGGATTCGTCATGTTAGTCAATGCAACTTTAAACCTGCTTCCTTTGTAAACTTCCTAATTGTTTCATTGGCCTGTTGGAAAACCTCTAGAAGCTTCCTGCTGACTACCAAAATGCCGAAATTTGTTAACAAAGCCATTAAGAATCTCTAGTGTCACTCAACCTAACATGTCAGCTTTTATCTCCAATAATAGAAACTTTGTGTAACTATATACCAGCATCAATGGTTTAACAAATAGCATTCAATCTGGCAAGTCAGGCACAACCAAGTGTGTACTAGATGATAAATATTTTTAATGATATCCCTGCTTTTGAGTACACTATGCTTATACTTTCAGGACAACCCACCCTTCCCTGAATAAATGGTTTATTCCCCCCATGTCTGCACCTTTCTTTATATGGGTTCCCCTGAAGTACTTCCTCTTGTGCAGTTGAAATCTTCCCTCTCATTCAAGGTTCAACTCAAGTGCATGTAGCACTCTTAAAAGACATTTAAAAATGGAAAGAGATAATGGTTCCTAAAATCAGAAGTAAAAGAAAAACAACTGTGGCATCTATATGGCTTAAATCAGAAGCCAGAGACTAAGTGGGGCCCAGATAGGAAGAACTGTCAAGGACCGATGAGGAGCAGTGGTAAGCAACTCTCAGAAAAGGCATTTTCCTGCTGTGGAACTAGGGCCATCATGTGCGTCCATGTCAGGATGATAGCAAGTCTTCTAAAGATGGCCAACTACTTGTGAAGCAGTGACATATAAGATTACCTCAGCTGGGCAGGTCTAACCCCAGATTTCTTCCTAGATATCTAGTGGAGTCTAATTATATACTCGGTACTTGTAAGCAGAACCAGTTCAGAAAGAGTAAAGAGCTGGTGTAATATTGGAAAACCCAGAGAGTGCACTGAGATAAAACAAGATTTAAAAGTGCCCCTGCAAAGAGGAACACCCTTCCCAGTTTTGCACCATGAATATTTTTGGCAGTGGGAACTCAGAGATTTAATAAGATTTTCTATTTTATATCAATATAAAATAGAAAACCTCTGGGCTATGGGGTTCAATTTGGTAGTAATCCTATTTCTCCTTTCTTACTCTTCCTTACATTGTTTGCTACATTTTGGACAGCTGAAATGAGAATATGTTTCAGGGTTTTCAAATAGGAAAGAATAAAGTTTTTAAAATCACCCCTGACCCACCATATATTAACCCACTAAGATTTTAATATATTTTCTTGTAATATTTTTGTCTGGCTACAGCTAACTTCTGGAATCCTGTTGACATCGCCAATTGTAGTGCTCTTAATCCTGTTTGTGACTCCAATTGTCTAGCTACATGACCACACTAGTTGTCAGGCTCCTTACCTGCCAGTAATCCTGTACCAACTGGGCCAATTGCCGAGCTAGGGCTGGGTCTGCAGCTTACAGACCCCTCAAGCTCATTCACAGACTGGGTCACAAACCCTTCACACGCCAGGCTGGGTCCCCAGACCCCTCACATACCAGGCTGAGTCACCAGACCCCTTCACACAGGTCTTTGAGCTAGGTAACTGGCCAAAAGGTCCTTGGAAGCCATAGGTTGGAAAGTATGGCTGTGCTGTGCAGATGCCCAAAGCAGACGCCCACCCGCCTGCTTCACTAAAACTCCTCTCTCTCTCTCTCTCTCTCTCTCTCTCTTTGAAAAACACAAGAATAGCAACAAAACTAAAAAGATACATTGGCATGCAGGCACACTCCACACACACACACACACACACACACACACACACAATTTCCTTACAAAGGATGTGCTAAAACCACACCCAACTGGACCCAAGGCAAGGGCCCTGACCAAACTATTCTATTTTCCCAACAATTTTCTACATATATATTTTCTTATATTTTGTATTTCTCACAGCTATAGCATTGCAATGTATTGATGTAGTTTATCAAAAATTAGTAAAAATGAGGAACTATAAAAATGATACATATATTCTTAAATTTTTTCTTTCAACTTAAAATATTTGAATTTGCTTCATTTTGCTAACCTTTTGATACAGGGCCACACATTTTCTCTGAGAATGCATCCACTGATTGGACTTTTGTATCCTCTTTCTTAAATAAACCCATAAGGGACCCTCAATATTTTTCTGCTTCGATTTTGTCAGAGTGAAGCAAAGCAATCCTAATTAAGAATAAGAATGTTAAGTGTTTACAATTATTTTTCCTATCTTTTACAGCTGTCTTTCTCACCCTTAATTCAATACCAACTTTTTTTTAGCAACCCCCATTCCAAAGCATTCAACATAGTTTCAAAGAAACAAAAATATGTTTTGCATCTTTTTTTAAAAAATATAATTGTGCTCTAATTAGGTGGTGACAAGAACAGGAACAACTGGCATGAATAAGTTTGGGAAAAGCCACCTACTGATGCCCTTCTCACTGGGCAGGTCTGCCAGCGTGGGCTGTGCCAGCTGCCAGGGCTCCAAGAATCCTGGGCCTCCTCAGTACCTCTCACACTGGAATGGAAAGCTAGCCAGTGTGGTGGAGGTTGTTTAGAGCTCCCACAATGAACTTCGTTGTTTATAAACCCTTACCAATTACTTCGTTTACTTTCTTAGGCTCAATTCCCATTGGTAGAATTCTTAGTTCAAAGGGTGTAGATGCTTGTAACGTTCTTATTTTATTGGTCAATTAGTGCTCCCATAAGCAGGACTGAGAATGCCAGTCTCATCTCACCCTTACAACCGTTGAACAATTATTTTTAATCTTTGCCCATTATATAAGCAAGATTATGGTGTTTTGTGTTAATTTATCTGATTTGATATTATATAATGTGATGGTTCTCAACTTTGCATGCGTATCAGCTTGACTTAAGAAGCTTCTTAAAAAAATTGATATCTTATAATTTTAGTTACAAAGTATATTACATTTTACAAAACAAGTAATGAAAAGCAGCATATTGATTTATTTTCTTGCCTTATAATCTATTATAAAATATTGGTAAATAAATTATATTAGGCCTATGCCAACAAAAAAAAGGGGGGGTTAGGGAAGGAAGGAAGGAAGGAAGGCCTGCCCAACAATAGTATAGTGAACAAGCATCAGCAAATGTTATTGGAAATGAAACAATATTTTAACATCCAGCCTTGTACAAAATCATAATAATCTGCAATGTTAGCATATGTTACTAGTCCCTATTACCTTAGTGGATTCATCATAAAGTTTTAAATGTTCCAAGAAAGACCCAAAAAGCAAGTTGTAAGTATTCCCTAGGTTGGAAAGACAAATCTGTAAGGATATTGTTTAATTTGGAGTATTTTTCTATTAATTTATTTATATATTACATTTTCTCCAAAGTATTTTGAACAAAAAGAGGTACTGTCATCAGTTACTTACAAGTCCCCAAATAAGATGTACTCCATCTAGGGATGTAGTTAGAAATTTCCTATTTCCATCACAAATGTCTTTAGAGAAATAGAATTTATTATCTAAGTTAGCCAGCAAAGAACACTGATCTATATCACTTTATATTAAACTCTATCTTCTCAAATGAAAATTGAGAATAGCATAAGAATATTTATGGTGGCAGTATAACTCAGTGTCTTGAACTATAATTACACCCAAAACACTCAGCATGTCTGGTTTCCTCACCTATGTATGCTCTCAAGGAAAACTCTGTCCTTAAATGTGATCAGTAAAAGCTAAGTGAAAATTGTAGGAACTGTAGCATACTGTGCAGGCAGGCCAAAATGAAAGAGGCAATACTCATTCAATCAACACATATTTGCTACGAGCTTATTATGGGCCCATTACTGATCTAGGCACTTGGGGTACATCAACGAGCGAAAAAAAGACAAAGTGTTGCTCCCTCAAAGCCTGCATTTCAGCAGAGGAAGACTGTCAGTATACAGTACTCACCATAAATGGGTAAATGGTTTTGCATTTCAGAAGGTGATTAGTGTTATTGGAAAAAATAAGTAACCACTGCCAGGCTTCAGAAGTGACAGTGAAAGTCGAAGGACTTGCAATTTAACACTAGCCTGGTCAGGAAGGACCTCATCGAGACTGTGGCACATGAGCAAAGACCTGAAGAAGCCCTGTATGAACCCTCCACCTTATTTCTGTACCCTTCCCTCCTATTCTCTCTTCTCTCACACAGCTGCCATGCTGAATTCCATTCTTCCTCAGGAGCTCCTGCTGCAGGGCCTTTGCTCTAGCTGTGCCTTTTGCCTGGAACTCTCTTCCCCAAGCACTTGGAGAACAGAAGGTGGACAAAAAAGAACCAAATGTATTAGTCAGTGTTCTCCAGAGAGTCAGAATCAATAGGATATGTTATAAATATATGAGAGGGGATTTATTAGGGGAATTAGCTCATGCAGTTGTGAAGAGAAGTCCCACAATAGGCTGTCTGCAAACTGGATGCTGGTCGCATGGCTCAGTCCCAGTCCGAAGGCCTCAAAATCAGGGAAGCTGATGGTGTGCTTGGTGTAAGTCCTGGAACCCAACAGCTCAAGAGTCTCAAGCTCTGAAGAGAAGAGTGTATCCCAGCTCCAGCAGATAGAGAAATTCGCCTTTTTTCTCCGTTTTTTTGTTCTCTTGGGGCCCCCAGCAGACTGGATGGTTCCCGCCCATGTTGAGGGTGGATCTTTCCCATCCCATCCACTCTGGCTGTTATGCTCATCTCTGCTGGAAACACACTCATGGACACACCTAAAAAGATAGCTTTTTCAGGTTTCTCAGCATTCCTTGATCTAATCAGGTTGACAGCTAGAATTAATCTTCACGGCAATTATGAGGCAAAATGTGCACCATGCTCTGAGGTTGGTAAAACAATAAACTGCTACAGGACAAGAGAGGTGGGACAACTGCTTCTGTTTGACATGATCAGAAAAGGTCTTGAGGAAGAATTATCTTGCAAAAATGCTTTTGAAATGTACCCCTCTTTTCTATATTTTCTTTTGTCTGCATGCATCATGAATTCATTTTTATCTCCCATTTTGTACTCTTGGAGGCAGCAGTGGTGAAGAACATGAGTGTGGGAATCAGACTCACTTGGTTTTCAATTCCAAGTTCTCCACTTACTAAGTGCGCACCTTGAGGGAGCTGGGTTTCTCTGAGCCTCAGTTTCCTACTCTGTGTAAAATTAATGCAATAATTCTTCTTTGAAGCTTGTTGTACAAGTAAATAACATACAGGGTCTAGCAAATGAGAATGAGAGAGAATATCAGTCTTAAAAGGGAAATGGATCAGATAGTGATAAAAAAAAAAAATACCAAAAATTAAACAATGTCCTTTCAGATTTGTCTTTTCAACCTAGGGAATACTTATAACTATATTTGCTCTTTGAGTCTTTTTTGTAATATTTAAAAATTTGTGATGAATTCACTAAAGTAATAGTGGCTAGACAGTGAAGGATATTTTTTAAACTGTGCTAAGACATATTTTATTTTATAAAATAAGACATACCTTATCTTATAGGTAATGGGAAACCATTATGATTCTTGCATGGAGAAGTGGCATGTTTGAATGTTTGTTTTATTTATTTATTTGGTGGCTAGCCTGTATGGGGATCCAAACCCGTAACCCTGGTATTGTAAGGTTGTGCTCTAACCGACTGAGCTAACCAGCCAGCCATGTATATTTGTTTTAGAAAGATAATATTGGCAGCAAGTGGAGGGTGAGTTTTCAGCATTGACTGAGGGAGACCATTTAGTATGATATTCCACTGTTGTGAGATATGATAAATTCAGTTAAGCCTGGTAGTGAGAGAAGAGGTGATTTGATAACTGGCAATTAAAATATGTATTTTAAACTTTATATCTTGACATTTAGTCAATTGCCAAAACATAGATGGAGAAATAAAAACAAATGGATTTTTTCTTAGTCATTTTCATTGATGTTTTGACCCAATTTCATAGAGTTTGGCTTGAGGTCATTCTTGGATTTATTGTTTGAAGGATGTATGATTTGAGGACCAAGTGCTAGAGTTACCAGGAATAGGAACATGGGGCAAAAAAAGAAATCAACTGATAAAACAGGAGTCACAGAGTCTGGGAAACATAACTTAAGTAAACTTTTATTTTGTGGTCTAACAGACATCACTTTAAAAAGCTTTTTTCAGCTGTTGACTTTGAAAAATACTTACATTGCCTAGCTTGGAGCTTGTAGATAACCAAGACGGATAAGGAAATTATGGTTTCCTTTTACTAGTTTCATGGCCAGACTCACCTCCTTGCACAGCAAAGAGCAGATGGAAAGAGTGTTGAAAGATAGACCAGCACAGATCCATGATCACTGATAGAAAAGCTACAGGATGCAGGCACGTTCACTTTTGCCTGGATGAGGAGCACCAGCTTTTGATCTTCTTAGTATGTCTGAATAGGTGACACATTCCCATAGTTTGAAATTCAAAAAGTACAAAAGCATAGAAAGTGAAGTCTTTCGCGTATCCTATCCCCAAGCATCCAGTTCCCCTGCCCTGATAGCAATTCCTTATTTATCCTTGCAGAAATATTTTATGTATATGGTAGCTTACTAAATAAACTGCTCTGTTTCTTGAGTTTTTTTCATTGTTGTTGGGTTTTTGTTTTGTTTTAGTTGTTTTTGTCATTTTACTTAAAAATGTATTTTGGAGATTGGTCCATATCAATTCATAAAGAGCGCCCTCATCATTAAATATGACTGCTTAATACTCCATTGTATGGAAGTATCATCATTTTTGTAACTAACCTCCATTAAAGGACATTTAGGTTGCTTCTAATCTTTTGTTATTTCATGCAGTGAATAACCTTGTGTGTGTATCAATTAACACATTTATTTATTTTACTCATTAAGATTAGTACCTAAAGTGGAATTGCCGAATCAAAGTGTACGTGACCTTGTATTTTTGATAAATATTGCCGAGTTGTTTTCTATAGCAGTTGCACTAATTTAAATTCTCACAGCTAGGACATGAGGAGTAGTATCTTTGAATTGAGAGTGGAAAACTGTATTATTAAGTCATACCCAGCTGGAGGAAGTTCTCTTACATCAATGCACAGATATTCATTCTAACAATGTTTCTGTCAATGGTGAATACACTCATCTCCTAGATCAGTGGTTCTCAACCCGGGACAATTTTGCCCCGTCTCACCCCCAGGAGACATTTGACATCTGAAGACATTTTGGATTGTCACAACTGGACATGGGAGAGCTACTGGTATCTAGTGAGTAAAGGCCGGGGAAGCTTCTAAACATCCTGCAACACACAGGACAATCCTTCCTCTTCCCTTCCCCACAAAGAATTACATAATGTCAGTAGTGCCAGACAAAAGTGGTGATATACCAGATAAACATCTATTTCCTCGTGATCACATTAAATACATCTTACAAAGCTTGGGACTCTTCACTGTCTCTGATCTAAGGTCTATGCTGGAAAAAAATGGTAAATCCTCTGTGCTTCTCTAAGTCCATTTCAGAGTTTGCTTTTTGTTTCTTTTACAACACTTTTATTCTGTTTAAATGAATGATTTGAAGGAACTGTGAACTCATGAAAAACATGAATGTATCTTATTTATATTTGCATCCTGAATATCTGGCACAAAGAAGCCACTCAGTTTATTAAATGAATGAATATATGTTAACAGTACTTCCTAATTGTCTCAGTGTGACTTAAGGGATTATTTTATTTTTAATAAAAGACTATCTTTTTTACCTTTACTTGCTTTACCTTCCTCTTAATTTCAAATGTCCATTTTTCTCTAGACTTGCACAGGCAATTTTTTCTAGACTACAGAATAGTTGTACCAGGAAGTGTCAGTTGAATTAGAAATATTGGCCTTTCCCCTGATTTGAACGTCTATAAAGTAGTTTACTATCACAGCATTAAGTCACTTAATTATATACCATCTTGCTCACTTAGAGCTTCTGATGGAATTTGTCTTGTCTCCTCAAATGGATTAAAATCTACTTAGGGCAAAAAGCAAAACTTTTATGTACTTATGATGCCTAACTGTGTTTTACAGACTATAAAGCAGGTGAGTGACAGATCTTTGATTCTCTCCCTCTTTTTTTAAAATCAAAACTCAGACCAAACCCAAAGATCTCGACCTCAGAAAAGAAACTTCATTGTCAAGAGCAGAGCACCCAGTTTCTCTCAGACACTCTGCTCCGCCCTACAAACAGCAAAAGGGCAGCACAGCAGTGGGTGTACTCTGCAGGTCCTTCTCCCAGGTTTCTGTTATGTTCTCTAGGAGCAGAAGGGCCCCAACGGACCAGCCCCGCACACAGCTCCCTTTTCACATCTATTTCCGTCACCGCAAATAATGCCACAGACACTTTCCCATCGTTCAGCGTGATTAAAGACCCAAGCATGGGAACCGGGGGACGCCTCGCTGGTGTCTGACCTGAGCTAAACACAGAAATCACTAAGTTTTCACCCCGGTGGGGGAAGGGGAGCAGGGATCTCCCAGCTAGGCACTCACCTCTGCACTGGGGGGATGCTTTTGCCAGAAGGAAAGCAGGTGGAGACCTGGTTGTAATGAGATCCAGAAAGGTTGGCGGTGGGGGGAGGGGGAGTGTGGCAGCCAGGGAAAAAGGCAGCAAAGATCAGCAAGGTCGGGAGGAAGGAACGAAGCAAGGACAAGAATACTTGTTTGTAAGACTTAGTGGTGAATTACTGGTGCTAAATATATCCTGCAGAAAACTGGGACGCAGGGCGGCTTTGATCATATCTAACACAGGATTTTAAAATGCAAATACAAAGAAAATGCAAATACAGAACTGCCCAGTTGACTTCTATTAGCGTGTAGTTTATCCTCCATTTAGCCCTGAGATCCTGTTGCAATCTCTTTGCAATTAAAATATGCTTACAATTGAAGTCCTTCAAGGCTGAGTTGCAGAAGAAGAGGAAAACATTCAGATTTGAGTTCAGGCAAACCAAGTAGATGAGAAAAGTGAGCTTGATTAGAGAAGGTAAAAATAACACAAACTAAGTATTTTAATCATCTCTTGTGGAGAAGAATTCAATTTTTTTAAAAGGCACTTTTAAACAGCAACTTTAATATTTAGCCATGAATTATCTCCTGAGGTAAAAATTTAAAAAATAAATAAATAAATAAAATTTGAGCTATCTAGGGGTTAATTTCTCAAGGTTACTAATATCTGAGTATTTGATTCTGCTGAAAAAACAACCCAGACGTCTACATCTCCCACGTGATCTAAAAAGAATACAGCTCTTTGTGTTAATTTTCAAGTTAGCTAAATGTTACTTCTTCAAATGATCGTTTTTTAGGCTGGGGTTTGAAGGAATACATGGTAAACTTATTTAAGTGTTGGATTATTTAAGATGGACTCTATGAAATGTATTGCATAGTTCCTGCCTTCATAGGTAAATTACGCCAAAATAATAATTACAAAAAATAATGATAACTCATGATTGCTTATCTGTTATATTCTAGGCACCATGCTGTTTAACTTATATTATTTCATTTAAGTTCTATAACAGCTCTTTGAGGCAGATAAATTCCATTTTATGACATTTTTCCAATGCCTTAGAGAAAAGGATATTAATGTGAAGTCTTTGAGAAGTTTCCAGTGACGGGTTTCAGAACACACTAACCTAATATAAGGTGCCATGGCATATTAACTGTAAGCTGAAGGAATTTGAGAAATGGAAGGTGCAGGAATAACTCTCTCACCTTCCCCTCCCCCGCTTTTTCCTTGAAGCAGGTCATAAGACCCTCACCTCACCTGACAGGTGTCTTCCCTGTACCCAGGGAAAGGACCACCCTGATCTCCAGAAAGAGAGGGACTCCGAGTGGAACCTGAAGGAACAGGCCGTGCTAAGTTTCCACCCAGTTTACTATCCTGAACTGGTACCCTGGTGTCCTACCACATTTTCCTGTGACTTTCCACACTTCATTAAGCCCAGTATAAAAATGCTGAAGCTTAACCGTTTCTTCAGGTCTTCATTTCCTTATAAAGGCTCTTGTGTTACATAAAACTTATATTAAATAAATTTGTATGCTTTTCTCTTGATATCTGTCTTTTGTCAGTACAATTCACAGGGCCCCAGCTAGAGAATCTAGGAATGTTTAGAAAAAAGTTTTTTTCCTCCCCTGCACGAGGCATGAACCCCCCCAAATTACCTGCAAACACCTGTGTGCATGTTTGCTCCTGCATGTGTATTTCCAGAGAGAGGGTCGTAGTTTGCATCAGCTTCTCAGAAGTCTGCGGCCCTAAATGTCCAAATTGGATTAATTATTATGAAGAACAGGAATTTCTGTATTGCTAAATTTACCTTTATTATCTTGAATTAGTAATATAGTTTAAAGGCTACATGTTTCTATACCACTGCCTTAGTTGGTTTTGTGTTGCTATAATACCACAGACAAGGTAATTTATAAAGCAAAGAAATTTATTTCTCACCGTTTTGGAATCTGAGAAGTTGTAGAGGCCAAGGGAAGACATCCCCTTCAACCCCCTGAAGGTTCTCTGAAAAATTACCTGATAAACACAGATTAATATGAAGAGAAGGCATAACACATTTTGTAGGATCATAGTTTTACATGACACAAGAGTCTTCAGAATGAAGACCCAAAGATATATGGGGAAATTGTCCATATTTATGCTTATGTTCTATAATGGAGGCACAGCCATGTAGAAATGTGATTGGAAAAGAAAATGATCTAATGCTAATAGACTCACAGGGAAACCCAATAAGGCCTGTCTGTTTAGCTTCTTCTTGGCTTCCCTGTGCAGCATTTATTCCTCCAGAATATGGGTAGGTCATAAAAGGTAAGTCAGAGAATTTCTTTATGGCCAGCTCCAAGGCAGAGAGGCAGTGGGGAAGAGTAAATTATATTCACGGCTTGCCTTAGGGAAGAGGGATTCTAGTTTCTATGGCTTGCCTCAGGGGACAATGAGGCTGAGAGACAGGAGGGCAGGAGAAAGTCAGAAGAAAACATTGCTTTTGAGGCTGCTTCTGAGGCCTTCACTTTAGGGCATCACTTCTAGGCCTCAACATTCCCTTCTCTGAAACTTCTCCAAAAAGTTTCACAATCCAGAAATTGGGGTGGTAAATTGTTTCATAAATCATTCAATCAGTCTCTCAGTTCCAGGAAAATCCAGTCCAGTCAAGCAGTTAGGAGTTCTGTCTCATTTTAGATGGTGGTTTTGCAGATGGGCTTCCATCAAAGTCAGGCCTCTATATAGTGTGAGCAATCATGTATTTAGTAAGAGGTGTTTCTATGGAAACAAAAGGAAACAAATGTTAATGGTTAGAATAAGCTATAAACTCAGTTTCTGAGTGCAGAGGGCAGCCAGTCAAGAAGATTTTAGATGATAGATTTGAAGTATCTTCAGTTGAAGCAAGAGCAGACAGTGGCAATCTGCCAGATTTTTCTGTTTTGTAGTTTTTATTACGTGTTCCAGTGAACTTTCTGAATAGTCCATAAAGTAACCGGCACAAAGGTTGTTTATATGCAAGTTGAAACGTTAGTCTGGAAAGTGACAGCCAAATATTGGAGGAATTAAAAAAAAAATTCAGGATTCAATTCACAAAATAAAACCTCCAAAACGATGGACAGGGCTAGAATCTTATAACAAGTTACCATAGTTTTCTTCTGAAACATACCTTTCTGTCTCCAAGTTTCCCATTTTTACCAAAGATATTTATGACGAGACTAATTTATTTGCAAAATAAGTTTAGTTTCTGGCCAGGTTATTTGCGTAAAGTTCAGTAAGAATAATGATTTATCATACAGGCTCTTTTTAAATTGGCTTTGCTGGGGCTTTTATAAGGAATCTCAGTAAAAGCCTTTCAAGGCTCAGGAGGCCAAGCCAAGGATTTGATTCACTCTCAGACTCTTACCTATACAAATTATGTGAATTCCTCTTTCTGAGAGGTTTCCGAAATATCTTGGTTCTTGCTCCTGTCAGTAAGGGACATTCTTTACTGCTGCAAGGCCCGGAACCCTGTACTCATGTAGGCAAGTTATAAGGTCAGTCTTTTCAAGGGGCTTCTATTGGCTCCATAAAAAGTCAACCAGTTCCTTAAAGCAGTCAGATCATATCTGAAAATATGACATTTCAATCAAAACCTAGGTAAAATAACCAGTGTTTCCAATTGTGCCCTGTTACAAGAAGAACAGATTGTTATTGAACTCATGCAAATAACTGTATTGCCAGAAAATAAGAATATTCAAGAATATTTTCAAAATCCTGGAGGGATCAAGTAAAAAAGCAAATGTTTCAGTTTTTGCTCACGAAACTATACTTTACCAAGTTGTTGTAAAGCTATGAATAGCCCAAAAAGGAAAAAAAAAAAATGCTTAACTCTGGAAAACAAAATGAAACAAAAAGAATCTGCAATTTTCAAACAAAGTAAAAAAAAAAAAAAAAACATTTTAGTCCTTCTTTAGTTCAGTCCCATGTAATTAATTCTTGTTCTTTTTGATGTTAGTTTAGCAATTTTATAAATCCAATTTTTCATTAGAGTTGTGGAGGTTTTGTTATTGTTGTTGTTTTCCAGTTCAATTGAATGATCTCAAAGTGGTCAGTAGAGGCCTATGTTTCAGAATATCTGTTAGAGTCTTTCATCCTTTCCGTGAACCTCCTTAAAGACAAAACATTTTAGGATTTGGAAAGAGCTTTTAGAAAGAAAAGCATCAAAATAAAGCAGTTTACTGTGGACAATCAAGATGGAATTGGCAAAGAAATTAGGTTATTTCTATGGCCTACGATTTTACATAATAGCCATAATTGTGACTGATAACATATACCAAGACATATCTGAATTTTAGGAATTTCGTACAATTTTAGAACATATGTTAATAACACATTTATCTAAATGTAAAATTGCATATTTTTGAAAGAAACCTTAAATCTTTAACTGAGTTTTTAAAAAATAAATTAAAAGACCTAGTGAAGACAGAATCTTTTTCTTGCTCTTTTTTTCCTGCAGTTTACTGAAAAGGTGAACACAAATCTTTTCCTATCTTTTATTAATACTACATGAAAATCTTGTTTAAAAGAGAAAAGCAAATTTTACTTTTGTACCAGTATATTATTAATACTGAAGCCAATTTTAATAAAACCTTAAACTATATTTATTTAATTTTGTCTATAACTTTTTAACTTGAAACAACCTTTAAATACTCTTAAGCCAGACAAAAAAATTTTTTAAATAAAAGCTACATTACATCTTTATGTTCCTTTTATAACCTTTTTTAACCAAAACGGTTTTACATTTTTTTTACATTCTATTTCCCTTAGACACTGTATATATAGAGTTGTTTTTCTTATATCTAGCAATTTTAATTATATATATTAACTATAACTTTAACTTTTCATAATCCTAACCTCCAGTGGAAAACCTAGGAGCCAAGCAATTTTGAACTGTTTTATATTATTTCCTAATTTTTGAAGACATTTTTTAATTTTTTAACAGACCCAAATATATTAATTTTTTTATTATATCACATAAAAATAGAACATTATAATATATAATCTTAACCTTATGTATAACTAATGTTTCTGTACTGAAATAAATGACTCAGACATTTATGGTTACCTATTACTTAATTTAATATAACATGACTTTAATATTTCAAACTACTGAAAAGAATTTTTGAAACAATTACAATTTCATTTGTGATCATTTAACCCATTCATATTTGTCTAATTTACTTATACCAAGCTAACCCTTTATCAACCAGTATTAACCAAGGCTTTTGAGATATTGGACAAAGCTACCCTGTCTTTAGCTGTCCTGGGTCCCAAGTACCCACGTGGCATCCAGGACAGCCATGCAGACCCCAAGACAGAACAGAGGCTATAAAGATAATGTCTAAAGAATTTTGTCCCTACCAACATGGCCAGGAGGCAGAGCTGAGACAAGGAGACTATATCAGGTTTAGCTTTGTATTGCAGCTGATGGCCCATGTCCCATGGACATATATGTCCCTGGGCCTCACCATAACTACCTGTCTATATCCCAGAATTTAGAAGCTTAAAACCAAGGACAAGCTAACAATGGGACATGTGCACGGTTTTGGGGAAAGCCCAGCAGCCAATTCTCTCACAGCTTTTAGTTTATAAACAAATAAGTATCAAAAAATCACAGAAGAATTTTATAATCTTAAAATATCTCTCAGAGGCAGTATAGATCTGTTTGACCAGTAGACCTAGGCAAAAATGTCTAAATTAAATTCTGAAAACATATCTATTTTACTAATAATCTTAAAGATTAGCTTTATTTGCCAAAACTTAAAGTCATGTGAACTTGAAAAGCATTTAGGCTTATTTATGAGTATGCGTTATTTATAAGACAATTTGGTACCATAAAGACAATATACAAACACACATATAGACATAAACATGTAGAGACAACATACAGCTTACACATGTGTACATGTACACATTTTTTAAAAAACATAGGATCAGGGCCGAGCCCGTGGCGCACTCGGGAGAGTGCAGCGCTGGGAGTGCAGCGACGCTCCCGCCGCGGGTTCGGATCCTATCTAGGACTGGCCGGTGCACTCACTGGCTGAGTGCCGGTCACGAAAAAGACAAAAAAAAAAAAACATAGGATCAAAGATACAATGTAAAACTCACTAAAAAGGCAGTTGGATTCAAAGTTTGTCTTTGTAAATGAAATCAGTTAAAGCTTATCTGCCCTGTATTAGTCCATTTCTGTTGCTTATAGCAAAATACCTGGAACTGGGTAATTTATAAGAACATGAAATTTATTGCTTACAGTTTCCAAGGCTGGGAAGTTTAAAGTCCAAGGAACACGTCCGATGAGGGCTTTCTTTGGCAGGAAAGCAGGGGTCTCACATGACAGAATGGCAGAACAGAGAGACTCTCACATGCTCTCCTTTTAAAGCTCTCAGAACCATACCCATGACCACCATTAAACCATCAACTCAATCGCCTCTTCAAGGCTCCACCTTCCAATCACAACAATAGGGTTTCCCACCCTCTTAACAATGTCATGGTGGGGACCAAGCCTCCAACACATCAAACTTTGGGGGCCACAATTCAATCCACTGCGTGCCCCACAAGGCCAAGCCCTCACCACATTTTAGAGAAAGTAAGGTAGCAAATTTATGTTACAAAGCACAGAGAAAGAATGTAAACTTTTTAAAGAAGGAGTTTGGGTGTGTCAGAGGAGACACAAAGGAAGATTTTTTTCAAATGGATGCCAAAACAAAATAATAGAATTTCACTATAGAATTTTATGAGGAGATACATAGATGAGCCTAGAAGAAAATTCAGAAGTCTTTTACACCTCTGTTCCCTGTGTACTGTATACAAAGAAAAGAATTACCTGAATACTCAAGCACTCTGTATGCACTGAGGCCCGGATAGACTGCACTTCAGTAATTTCCTCATTATGAGGGGCAAAATGGAATGTGCCAGCCCCCTCTAAAGTTAGCCACTCCCTTTTATTGTAAAGACAAGGAAGTTTTACAAGAAAATTCAGTTGATTTAACCATTACAAAAACACAAAGATATTGGCAGAATTATGGCTAACATGGAAAACTAGTAACATCATTGAAATAAGCAAAGTGACATTCCATAATGCAATTTGCAAAAGGTTAAGTCGATCCACCAACAAAATCTTGTTCTTAGCAAATACTGTGTTTTCTTACAGCAGTGCCCTCAGTATTTTTACATAAAAATAAGGCAACTTTCTTAACATATCGATTAGTAGGTTAACCTGCTCTCAAGGGCATCTGTCCTTGAGAGACAGCAATATTGCTGTGTTACAATTTTATTTCCACAGCAGAGACTTTAGCCTGGGGAAAGTTTCCTGTCTTTTGCAAGGTTAACATTTCTCTATGTACTTTTAACAAGTTAGGCTAAACCTGAAACTGCAGGGCTTTGGAAACTAGGCCCTGTGAAATACATTTGCTCTATAAATGTTAGTGTACTCCACAGAAGTCTGTTTAAAATAACAAGCTGAATGCCAGGAAGTCATATTTTGGAGACAATCTAGTTAGACAGGTTGTTTTTAATCAAGTTTTTGTCCCTTAACTGTGTTGTCGAGCTAAAGGCTGAGCCAATTAACAAATAGGGCCAAAACCATTTGACTCTTGGGGCTCCAGGAGGAAGGCAAGAGACCCAAAAATAGGTCATTGGTGCACCGTGGCTGCATTTCTCATGAGGAGAAATGTTTGGCAAAATGCCAACAAGAGAATAGAGGTTCAAGAAAAAGAGTTTCAGTTGACTAAATTGTTTCTTTGAGGACAAGCAAAAATCCACAGAGAGAAATAGAGGCCTCTATTAATAGAAAATATAAGAGAAAATATACTCAAACAAAACCAAAGAGGTATAAAGAAACCATTTCAGTATATAGAGCCAGTCAGCACAATAGCCTCAAATGGGTCCATTCATTGAGCTGGGAGAGAAGTTAAACCAAAGATCGTAACACATTATAAACCAAAATTTCAAATTAAAAACAAATCTGACAAACAATTTAAACTAATTTTTATCAGTGTTTTTCTTTTGAGTTAAAGGAATTTTGTGGTGGATCAAAAGAACTTTGACTCTGTTTTAAATCCAATTTTTTTTTCTTAATCTTATCAAGGGAGTTTTTAAGACTAATTGTTATTTTAATATTTTGATTAGTACCTATAAGACAGCTGTTCAAGACAAAAGATCTCTAAAAAAAAATTTGACATAGTCAATCCAAAGGCCATTGACAATTTAGGATCCCCAACGATGTACCAATTTCCAATAGCAACTCAATCCAATAAGCCCCTTGATGAAAAGAATCATTCCTGGAAAGGGCACAAAAGAGGCAGCCCCCATGATTCCCAAAAATTCACTTCCAGAGATAGGCAAAGATAACAAAAAGAGTCTTATTGCCATAGGTGGTTAAGCACACAATGTCTTTAGTCCCCCACAGAAAGTAAGGTGCCTCTAGTCACAGACCCACTAATATGTGACCCTGGAGAGGCGATACTAGGAAGGGAATTTCTCAGCACAAACAAGGCAACAAGGTTGAGACTACAAAAGCCCTTATATATTGGACCTCTTATAACAAACTCCCTGTGAGTTTGGTACATTTGGAACAAAGAGTATGCTTGCGTTTCCCAGTTAAATTAAACTGGCCACCAGGCATGAGCCAATACCCATATCCTCCTCATGGTGCTCATGGTGGAGGCCAAGAAAGAATGCTCTCATCTGGTCACAAACCAAGCTCCAGAATATAATAATAAGATGAGAGAGGAACCTTATCATTTTTTTCCCCAACTCAAACAACAGGCTCATACAGGTTCTATGCCTATGTTCAACCCTATGGTACCCTTCATTATGACAAAACAACACAGAAAGACAAAGACAAAGGAAAAATAAAAGATTTTCTAGGAGGAAGAGCATCAGGTATGTGAATATTCATACCAAATGTACATCAGAGTTGCTACACTGCAGACTAGTCATACAAATCCTTTTCATTCCATTAATCAAATTTTTGGAAAAAGAGACAAACAATGAATAATTTTTACCATCTGCTCAACCAGATTCCATAGAGAGATAGACTAGGAGTCTGACAGGTAAGAAAGGCTTACCATTTTGCCAGCTTTCAAGCTCTGGTCTCCCTCAGCTACAGCTTCCAGAACAGCAAGGCAGATTTGGTATCCTGCTCACGGTGCCATTAACTGTAGGGGCCCAGGGACAGCATCCCTTCAACCCCCTGAAGGTTCTCTGAAAAATCACCTGATGAACACAGATTAATATGAAGAAAAGGCATAACACGTTTTATTTGATCATAGTTTCATGTGACATGGGAGCCTTCAGAATGAAGACCCAAAGATATACGGAAAATTGTCCATATTTATGTTTAGGTTCTATGAAGCAGGCACAGCTATTTGACTGGACAAGAAAAGTATGCTCTGATGCTAATAGACTGAGTGGGGAAACCCAGCAAAGCCCATCTGTTCAGATTCTTCTTGGCTTCTCTCTGTAGGATTTATTCCTCCAGAGTATGAGGCAGGACCTTTTCCAAAATGGGAGTCCTATGATCTACAATCAGACAAGGTAGGTCAGAGAATTTCTTCATGGCCAGTTCCAAGACAGAGAGGCAAGGGGAAGATTAGAGTAGATCTATGACCTGCCTTGGAGAAGAGGGATTCTAGTTTTTATGGCTTGCCTTGGGGAAGAATGAAGCTGAGACAGGAGGATGGGAGAAGGTCAGAGGAAAACTTTGCTTTTGAGGCTGCTTCTGAGGCCTTCACTTTAGGATATTACTTTCTAGGACCCAACAAAGTCCAATATCAAGGTGCTGGCATCTGGCACGTGATTTCTTGCTGAATCATCACATGGCAGAAAGTGGAATGACCAGAGAGTGCAAGAGAACAAGAGGTCAAACTTGTATCTTCAAGCCCTTTTATAGTTGGCATTAATCCATTCATGAGGGTGGAGCCTTTATGACCTAAACACCGTAGGGACCAAGGGAAAACTTCCCCTTTCACCCCTGAAGGTTTGCTGAAGATCAACTGATGAAAGATAGATTAATAGGAGAAAAGGCATAACCAATTTTTATTGTACCATGCATAGCAAGGGGGACTAGGCATGGGTGAATCACAGGAGTGATTGCCCAGTAACTCAATGGGGTACAGAAGCTTATATACTCTTCTTTATAGGACAGAGAGAAGATTGGGAAGGGAGGCAGTGATAAGTGATTTTCAGGACAAATGAATGAACCCAAAGAACAATGGCCTGGAACCAAGTTTCTCTGAGCTCTGTGGGAAGTGGCATCACAGGTGAAAGGAGGAAAGCAGTTAAGCAGAGATCTTCTTGATGTGCAGATGACAATGTCTCAGGTGATCTCGAGCTGCCCTCAGAAAGAACAGATGGTAGACAAGGGTGGGAGGGAGGCTCAGAGGAAGGCTGGCTGTTTATTTCACCAATACAGACTTTTCTCTACAGGTGCAAATCTTGTCCACAGAAGGCAGCTTTTTAGCTGTTCTTGTTTTTCCAGCCCCTCTAAATAGCCATCTTGAAATATGTCAAAAAAATATTTGGGCCTGAAATTTTATTTTTTTCAGCACTTCCCAGTAGGCCCCATCTCCCAACACTGTTACATTGGGGATTAAGTTTCCCACACATGCTTCTTGGTGGGAACATTCTGCTATGCTTTTTGAGTATTCTGTTGCTTTTCTTGTTGTCTGATGATGTGTTTTGCCCAAGTCATTGAGCTTGCTGCTACAAAAAAAGTCCCTATCTCTCCCCTGTGTAAAATTGGTTAGCAATGTGGACTCAGGAGCTGAATTGTTATCAAATTAGGCTCTTGGATCTAAATTTCATGGAAATGAACAAAGTACCCAGCAGAATTTAAGGCAAGCAATGCTTTATTAAAAGGAGTAGACATGTATAAGGGAACCAGGCATAAAGGAACTGTCTCCCCCAGGGAAGTTGGAGAAGGGTTTTTATTTCTATTTTTTTTTAATTTTATTATTTTTTTTAACTTCTCAATATACATTGTAGTTTATTTTCTTGTCCCTTTATCCGCTCCTCTTTCCCCTCTTCCTCTCTCCCCTCCCCCCACACCTCTCCCCCTCCCCCCAACTACATCATATCTGTTCACTTGTCTTAACAAGTTCAAGGAATTGTTGTGATTGTTGTGAAGGGTTTTTAAAGGCAAGCAGTTCTTCAATTGATGCTGGCATCTTGCTTTAATGATTTCTGGGATTTTTACAGTGCTCGGTTCCAGGAACATCGTAAAACTCCTAAGGGGGTCTTAAGGTTAATCTGTAACTTAATTTTTACAATTATGAGAAAAGAAAGAATGGGTAGATAATGATAAGTTTTAAACAGAGCTAACAGTTATATTTTTAACCCCTTGGGGAAGGGGTTTTGTAGCTCAGTAAATATCTGTTCCCCTTTTATCTCAGTTTAGTTTGTCAGGGCGGTTACACTCAACCAGTCTCTTTCAGTCACTTTTATCAGGAGCATGGGGTAATCTTGTGTCAGGGGCCTCACCACTGAGAAGCAGAAAAGTAACAAAATGTCCTCAGCAGGGAAAATGGAGTTGGTTTAATTCACAGGCCTAGTCTACCCTGTCTCAGAATGGTCTGGTTGAATCTGGTCTATACCACCTACTGGTTGTGGGACCTGGCCTCAGATTCCAGAATCTGCAAAGTAGAGCTCATGGTAGGACCAGCCTCACAGAGTTGCCCTGGGGTTTCAAGGAGTTCACATACAGAACAGTGTCTGGAAATAGAAAGCAATAAATAAGTGCTGGCTGTATCATATGATTCTAATCTGTTGTGATTTAGAAGCTGTCTGTTCAAACTGTATTTGACAAAAGAGGAAGAATATTTGGGGTCTTCATGCTTCTTAAAGCCCTTTTTTTTTTTTAATCTTGGTTTTTGTCCAGTCCTGATTACAATGGAATTCAACGAGATAATGGGCCATGCATTTGTTTGTCCAGTATGGTGCTGAACAAAAGAAGAGCCGGAGAGGGAGAAGGGATGCAGCTCATTCCTCATGAGCCTTTTATTAAAGTAACTGTTATCATCGAAAGACCACATGACACTGTTAGTGGCACTAAACAAGGCAGTTTTCTTTTCTATTCAGCCATTCCAATTTTCTTTAGCTGCAGTTTAAAGCAAAGAACCAATTTTTCAGCTAGTATCTTTGAAAAGTATATTTCAGGAAGCTATTAGTGCCAGAGTATGATTTTTTTAAAGAAAGAAGGAACTGCTCTTTCTAGCCTGTGTGTGTTTCCTGAGACTGGAATCACCTCTCCTTAAAACCATGCACTGGCAGAATCTGCTGGGTTCAGAATGCAAATGATCTGGGCAAAGGTTCTGATTAAAGGTTGCAGATAAGATCAGATTGAATAAGATACCAAATGACTTTTCTTTCTTTACCCTTTCTTGAGGATTAGTAGTCTCTTCACTCTTGCCTTGCTGTTCTCCAAGGGTCTTTGCATCAGCTATCTGAAGACTAAACACTGCTGTCAGATGGCTGGAGAAAGAGGTGCTCACTACAGTCACAGTAACCTTCATAATAACACTAAGGGGACATAATAGCATCCGGGGAGCCCTTGTTCTAGCAGCAGCAGTAGTTCTGAAGCACGCAAAGGTAATTGCTGCCCAAAAGATTATTGCCATGACCTTCAATACACCAGCATCCCGCTGGTCTTGGGCTGCCACGCTGCTCTCCATTCTTTCTACTAAATGCTCTTCCCAGTAGCACAGCTTTGGGGAAGTCACGGGGCTGAGAGTCCCTGCTGCCTGTCTTATTAAGTGTGGGTGTCTGTTATGAAAATAGGCAGCATGGCATAGTAGTGGAACCCACTATTTTCAGAGCAAGCAGTGGTGGTGTCAGCTTTCAACAAGATGTTTTCTGTAAAGTGAACAGTTAGGAATGTCCTTGTAGTCAGTGATAACACCATCTAGGCTACCCCTGGGTTTCAAACCACTCGCAAAAGTAAGGTTCTCTCTCCTATCAAGATTTACATATTTTTTAAAAATTTTTCCTTTCCATTTTTTTTTTCCAGAGTTACAGTTAATAAGGAAGCAGCATAGAAAGAGCCCAGTCATTAGCCTCTGCTAGAATTCAGTTCAACAGGAATTACAGGTATTCAGCCTTGAGCAGATTACTTAACCTCTGGGACTCAGTTTCCTCCCCTATAAAAGGTAGATAATGATTTTTAGCCTGCAATCTTACTGCATTGCCAGAACAAGGCTTTAAATCTTCACTCACAATTTTAAGGATAGAAGTGCCAAAGGAAACTGCTATCAAGGATATATATTGATACTATATCAATATAGTTCCCATTAAACTTAACAACAAACTCACACAGAGATACATTAGCTTCTGTGTAATTTATGCCCAATTCAGAAAGAATTTATAATGCTACAGAGAGTCTTATAAGAAAATCATTAACTGCTGGTGCAGGTGACAAAGACTCTCTCCTTGACCAAACTTTAGTCAGGCTCCTCTGAGCCCTCTTCTCAACTAGGCTTTGACCTTGGGCTTCCAAGTCCAACCTTTGCAGAGTCCAGTTTAGCAAAAATCCTACTAAGCCAGTTTAGGGAGAATTTCCCATCCTTGATATCTGATGATCCAGGCCTGCCTTCAGCAAGAATCTTAAGTAGCTTAGCAAGAATCCCCCCACCCTTGATGTCTCCTCTTAGTAATTATCCATCCACCCACTCCTTGGCTACAAATCCCTACTTATACTTCTTGTGTTTGGATTTGAGCTTGATCTCTCTTCCCTATTGCAATAGTCTTGACACCTATCACAGTAGTCCCGAATAAAGTCTTCTTTACCATTTAAATCAGTGTTGGAATAATTTTTTCTTTAGCTCAGATCAAAGCTTAAATATGGAGGTTTTTAAAAGAAGCTAACATTTACATGCTGTTTAATATGTGTTCATTGTTCTAATGCTAAATCTATTCCTTCCAACAACTCAATAAACAGATACTATTAGTATTATTATCCTCAATTTATAGACTAAACTGGAGCCCTAAGAGATTAAGTTACCTGCCCAAGCTCACAGAGCTAGAGCCAGATAGTGGGATTGATGGTCTAATCCAGGGAGTCTGTCCCAGAGTCTGTCCCAGAGTCTGTGTTCTTAAACACAATGCCAAACTGCCTTCAGAGGACTAAAAATTAGGTGTGGGGAGTCTACTCTGTCAGCACTCTTA
The DNA here is from genome assembly GCF_027409185.1 of Cynocephalus volans. Lineage (NCBI taxonomy): Eukaryota > Metazoa > Chordata > Mammalia > Dermoptera > Cynocephalidae > Cynocephalus > Cynocephalus volans. The sequence continues at coordinate 77,016,612 of NC_084468.1, read as the reverse complement.
CAGCATGGTCCTCAAACTCAGTCGCATGCAGGACCCAAGGTCAGTAACGTTAAGGAGTGAAGCAGGCACACGGGAATGGGCCACTTGGAGAGGCCATGCCTGTCCAGGGGGACAGCCCTTCTCAACACCACCTAGTGCTTGCCATCTGGAAATGTGAAACTTCTGATTTTTAAATAGAAGCAATAAAGTAGAAATCTGGATTTTTTTATGAAATATCTCTTCCATTAAAAAGAGAAAGAAGGGAACAAAAGGGAAGGGAAAGGGAAAGTAGAGGGAAAGAGGAGGGGAGGGAAAGGGATGGGACGAGGGAAAGAGAGGAGAGGGGCAGGGGAGGGAAGGGAAGAGGAAGGGAAAACCATGCAGAACACACACACACACACAACACACAACACACACCACACACACCCTCTGCAGAGGGGATTCATTCAGTCTGGGGCCACCTGTATGCAACCTTGTTTTTGGAAGTTATTAAATCTCATCATAACAGACACTGGCTGATGATGAAGACATCCACTCCTCACTGTAAACCCCCAAGTACTTACACTTCCAGAAGGTCCTAGTTGCCTGACCTATTGGAAACTACAGATTTCTGCCATGGGGCAGGGGAGGGAAGAATGGGGGAGCTGTTTCAGAGCTTGGGCTCATGGAGATGCTGTGACAATTCCATCAGCAGATATGTTTGAGAGTAGTGTGGATTTGTTATCTACTAATAGATCAAGAGATTTCAAGTTACAGGAGTTAGCCACATGATCTGGGCTTTTCTTCTTAATTCTTGAATTCATGGATAATTTAAACTTTATTAACAAGGGGAATGAAATAAAAACACTCTTTCGAAGTTAAACTAGCACAATTGTCTGGGTGTGAGAAATGGAAGTAAACACAACAACTTCTGAGAGTTACAAAGTCACCTTCATCTAAGTCTCTTAACTTTCAGTTGCTGAACTTTGAGCTGTTCATATTTTACTGTCCTCATTGACAAACCGGCTTTCTTGGCTCCAGCCTTAAATCACAGGAGATATTCTATACTCGTGGTTTTATGAGACCTTCCAGCTTTTCATAGCAGGTGTCCAGTGTTCTTGGTTTTAATTGTCTAAACCTGGATTACAGACCCATGAAATTTAATAAATAAGATACCACCATTTTCTTACTTCCATAGAAACACTCTTTGTGGGTTAAAATTTTCTATTAGTTTGAAGTTTGGCAAGGTTTTAACAATGGCCATTTTGGAGGGAAACAGAATCAATTAACAACTTTTTATGCACAAGCCCCTGCACTGTGTCCTGTGGAGTGAACAGAAAAGAATCAGTAAGCTTCTCCCCTTTTTTCCTGGGGCTTGAAGTATTTTTGAAGAAGTGAGGCATTTATACAAGTAACAATGGTACAAAACAACATATGAAAGGCACAGTACAAAAGACACAGACGACCAACCTGTAGGAGTTTTTACAAAGAGACTTTATGACTTGAAGGCTTTAGAGGCCCTCAGAAAGGAAATGGGGTTTAAGTGGGGCCTGGATGAATGGGGTAGGCTTTTTGAGGATGAGGGGGGTGGACAGTGGGAGGAGAGGTATGATGAATACAGATGCAACAGAAAGAGAGAGAAAAAGACTGGCTTGGGCAGAGCAAGTTATTGCTGCGGAAAAGTCAAGTAAGGAAGAAATGGAATATAAACCTGGAGAATCAGTTCAAATGAGCAGAAAGCAGTCAAGGCCAGGAATGGGAAAATATTCACCCCCATTAATATGAATAATGAAGTTTGAAGGAAGAGCTGGTTTGGGGGAGAAAATAAGTTTAATTTATTGTTAGATTTCATGTAATATTAGGCCAGACAAATTATATTAAACCAAAAAATAAAATTATGTTTTTTAAAAATCTGGGTCCAACCAGGTTTTATTTTGCCTTATTTTGACACTTTGTAGCCTGAGTTAATGTTGTGCTATTTGATGTTTTACACATCACATGCAAAAGTAGGATCCTTGGATTTGGGAGCTGGAACAGTCCTTAGAAATCACATAATTCTGGGCTGGCTGGTTAGTTTGCTTTGGGAGAGCCTGGTGATGGTAACACCAAGGTTAAGGGTTCAGATCCCCTTACCAGCCATCTGCCAAGAAAGGAAGGAAAGAAGGAGGGAGGGAGGAAAAAAGGAAGGAAAGAAGGAAGGAAGGAATACAATTCATTTTGCCAATGAGTTAATTTGGAGTCAGGAAAGATTAAGTGATCAGCCCGAGATACCATATTTAGTGATAAATATTAAAACATTGTCATCCACTAATTTCTGATCCTTTGCTCTATTCATATGCCCTAATGTCTAGTTATTCTTTCTTTAAAATGTTTATACATAATCACGCAAATATGATTTTACGTAAGTGTATACCCTAGATCCTATTAGATATATACTTTAAAGTTCAGCATTTCCCCCCTTTGGGTACTTCCATCTTCCCTCCCTCTCTCCAGCTCCTCACTCTTCCTCCATTTAACACCTAATGTGTCTCATCTAAATATTTTTAGAATTTATATAATCATATACAAACATATCTGTGTGTGTGTGTTTGTGTGTATGTGTGCAGTGTTTTAGGTCATTGTTTTACAAAAGTGAAAATACAAATGCTCTTCTGTACCTTGCTTTTCTCATTTAGCCACACCTTGGGGAAAGCCCTCTCAAGTGAAAAGTTGTGGCCTAATTAGTTATTTACTAGAGTGGGTGCACAATACTCTGCAGTGAGACATGTCTTGATTTATCCCATCATTCCCCCTATTCATGGGGATCAGTTTGTTTCCAGTTTTTGCCTTTACAAATAGTACTTCAATAAACATATTTATATCTATATCCATGTATGCTCATGTTTTTACTTCTGTTGATACTTGGTATCACTGGGTAAAGGACATGTGTATTTTTAGTTCTAAAAACTAAAGTGTTTCCCTATGAAAGCTGTAATAATATACATTCGCACCCACAATTAATAAAATACTTCCACTTGCTAGGTCTCCCCAGACTGTAGTGTTACAAGTTCTCTCTTTTTTTTTTTTTTTAAGTTTTTGCAAGTGCAATTATTATAAAATAAAATCTCTTTGTTACTTTACTGGCATTTATTTGACTATAGATGAATTTGATCATCTTTTTATAAGCATGTTGGTTATTTGGATTTCCTAACTTGTAAACTGTACTTTCATATTCTTTATCCTTTTTTCCAATAGATTATTTGGTCTCCTTGCAAATTTTTAGGATCTCCTTCTATATTCTAGGTATTTTTGCCTATCCTCAAGGGTTGCAGTTTTTTTTTTCAAATCTATTGTATTGCTTATGGTATCTTTTTTCATGCAAAAATTTTGAATTTTATTTAGCCACCTATGTTTATGTTTCCCTTATAGTGTCTATTTTTTCAAAAGAAGCCTACTTCCCCCACCGCTAGATTATATTTGTGGTTCCTAGATTTTCTTACAAGATTTTTATTTAATTATTTATTTTACATTTTATCTTTTATTCCATCTAAATCCGTCTAGGATTTGTTTTTGGAATTGGTGTAAGATAAAGATCTAGTTTTCTTCCAGATGAACAGTTTGCCAACCCCTTATATTAAATAACCATCCTTTTGCCACTAAATTGAAATGCTTCTTTTGTCATATATTAAATCCTTATTTATATTTGGATTGATTTCTATATATTCTATTTCACATATCTGTTTAAACATATTTCAGGGCTATTGATTTAATTACGGTAGCTTTATAGAATTTTCTGATATCTGGTAAATTGGATTACACAAATGACTTTTGAGATGGTACATTTTTATTGTACTTAGGCAGATACATTAAAAACCTATTTGCTAGACCTCAGTGAGATGCAAGCGGAAACTAATATATCAAAATAATATTTGTGTAATTAGAATTTTTTTCAAAATCTTTCTTACCAAGGTCTATTTTTATATCAACAGGTATGGGAAGAAAAGTTTTAATGTGCTTATAAGTTCCTATTAAAATGACAATTTGGTATATTTTTCAATCCTCAAATGATGTACCATATTAATGGTACTGTTCCTTGATTCACAGGCTGGTTCTTCAGAAGAATCATCCCTGACTGGGTCCTCACTCTGAGCTTGGACGACTTCCCAGTGGGAACACTACTTACTACCCGAGGGAGAGTTCTGGAGTGTTCCTGAAGGTAAAGTCCATGGGGACTGTACCTGACCCTCTGAGATCAGCTAAAACTTCCCTGACTGCAGTTTCTGGAAAAGAAGAGGCTCTAGGAGAGCTGCAGGCTGCCTCACCTCATCATCGACCAGCTGTCTTGTGTAAGAATGCCAATGGCCTTTCAGGTGCCCCTGGGGAACCAGACCTCAGCCCCAGGGTAGCTGTTGGGGCCCTGACACAGGCTTATGAGCCAGAGACCCCCCAACCAGACATGTCTTCTCCTGGAGTCTTGAATGAAGTAAAGAGCACGTTTCCCACACTCAACTTTCCTGGCAATCCCCAGCTGCCCAGAAGCAGCCAGCCCACAGTACCAGTTCTGGACTCTACAGCAGGAAAGGATCCTGTACACACACCATTTACAATGCCAGCTAATCAGCACGCCCACCAGGCGGTCCCAGGTGATCAGCCTAGTGCCATCCCCTCATCAGTACCTGAAGATCCCCTGGTGAAATCACAGAGAACCTCAAATGGAGAGCACCCTGAGAAGTTAAGTTGTCCTGCAGGAGGCACCCATGGCAGCAGTAAAGATCAAGTGTTCTGTGAGTTTCCCTCTCAAGAAACAATCCAGGAAACAGTGCAGATGCCAAATACAGCAGCCAGGGCATTCAGTCATTCATCTTCTCCTGCAGGCAGACCTGAAGGGGAAAGGCAGCGAGCCATCTGTGACTCCGAAACAAGATCCTGTGAACCTCCAGCTCGAGAAGATGGATGCTCAGAGAACAAACAGCCGTCTGCCACTGCCTCAGACACCCAAGGCATGACCTCTGTGATATCGCAACCATCCCACCTCACTAGTGAAGGTTTGATATGTCCTCCAGATCCAGAGAAGGTGCTGCTGCCAGCACAGCATCAGGTGTCAAGATTCAAAGAAGCCAGTACGATGACAAGCCAGGCGGAAAGTGTGATCCAGGAAGTTTCCAGCAGGGCTCAGCAAGATGCCGAGGTGCAGGCAGTGGCAAGTGTTGAGAGCAGATCAGTCTCCACAAGCCCCAGCATTCTCACTGCGTTCTTAAAGGAAATCCCTGCTCCTGAGCACTTTGAACAACCAGAGCAGCTGCGTGTCATCTGCCATGGCAGTGGAAGCCACACATTGGAGCTCTCTGACAGCACACTGGCCTCCAAGGAGTTGGGTCAGTGTCCTGGCATCATGCCGAAGGTGTATATCCAGGCAGCTTTCCAAGGGGCAAGTAAACCAGGAAGCCTACCAGGGGAGGTCCTTAACACCTCATCCATCAACATAGCCTACAGACATGCCCAGGCAATAGGTAAAGAAGATGGGAGGTCAGCAGGAATGACTCCAGCGAGGGAAGAACCCACCGCTAAACAGCTTTCAGGTACTAACTCCAGCTTCCTGAAAGCTAGCCCCATTGACCAGATTTCTATCAGTGCCAGCAGTCAAGCAGAAACAAGTCATGGACTGGGGAAATTTGAAACCAAGCTGTCTGAGTTTGCAGTGAAAACCACAAATGGCCTCAAAACTGACTGCAAACCCTCTGACTCTGGCGGCCCTGCCAGCAAAGCTGACCAGTCCGGGAGCTTGGATCCCACTAATAAAGGAGGCACAAGGGAGAGGAAGCCTGCGTCTCCTCAGATGGTAAAAGAACAAGAATCTATTGGCACTGATGCCCTGGATGCCAAGACCCTGCTGCTCAAGCCTAAATCTCAAGAAAGTGGAGGCACAGGATCAACAGCTAATCCCACACCATCCCCAGTTAGAAAGAACCAGGAGATCACCTTAGAAGAGAATAGACAGACCAAGACAGCCACAAGCCTGAGCCTGCCATCTGATTCCATAGGGGACTCCAGCCCGGGTTCTGGCAAGAGGACCCCTTCTCGCTCGGTCAAAGCCAGCCCACGCCGGGCCAGCCGTGTCAGCGAGTTCCTGAAGGAGCAAAAGTTAAACGTGACAGCGGCTGCTGCTCAGGTGGGACTCGCTCCAGGAGAGAAGAAAAAGCAGGCTGGCATGGACTCCAAGCTCCAGCTGAAATCCAAGCGTGTCAGGGATGTCGTGTGGGACGAGCAGGGCATGACCTGGGAAGTGTATGGAGCTTCCTTGGACCCGGAGTCCCTGGGGATCGCGATCCAGAACCATTTACAAAGACAAATCAGGGAACATGAGAAATTAATCAAAACTCAAACCAGCCAGACCCGGAGATCCATTTCATCAGATACATCTTCCAATAAGAAGCTCAAAGGAAGGCAGCACAGCGTTCTCCAGTCCATGCTGCAGAACTTTCGACGCCCCAACTGCTGTGTTCGTCCTGCCCCTTCTTCTGTGTTAGATTGAAGGGGAACATGTGGGCGTCTCTGTGCACATTTACGGTATCCATATGTGTCCCTGTGTCAAAGCTTACTTTGTTTTTTTCTGAGAGATCAGGAAGAAAAAGCAAGTATAAACTAAAGGAAATTGCTATTAATTCTTGGATCCCTTGACTGAAGCTCTACAGATAAAAATGTCATTTTGATTTGAAAAAAAGAACAAGAGAAGAGAAGGAAGCTTCGTGGAAGGTTTGCAACCTTAGTTAAGTGGGGATAATGTTCACTCGTTTTTTTTAAAATATGAAGTTGCTTATAGAAATAGCACTATCATTATACATGTATCATTTTGTATTACTGCCTCAATTTATCACAAGATAGTGTTTGCATTAAAATCCCTGCTTTATATTAAAAATAGAAAAAACACTATTAGCAAAAACACTGCTATAATTTCTAGTCCTATTCCAATAAGACGGCTATTACCACACAAAATTTAAGTATAATAAGACCCCTAATGTAAAAAACGGAAACAAATTTGACTTATTCCTAGGCCAGATAACATTAAATAAAAGCATTTAAATGTGTAAAATCCCAATTATGAATTAATATTTGTAAATATTTGCAGATAACCTTTTTTATAAACCTTGTAAGAGATGTTAATAAATGCAAGAAAGTATATCAGGAAAGTTAGCAAAGCCCTTGAATGTGAATACTGCCTCCGTCAAACATGGATTTATATATACATATTTTCCTGCACTGAAGGCAAGTCGCGTCTCTGAGATTCTGACCAAATTAAATTCCTATTTTCTTACCCTAGAGGAAGTACATGAGACTGATTCTTGCAAAGAGTCATCAGATTAGGGATAATACTAAATTTTATGTTGTACAGGTGTTCGCCTATAATATTTTACTGAGAATGCTGAGGTCCTGGTAAGGAATTATAAATAGCAGATTACCAAACACTGTTTTCTCTGTATTGATAAAAGGAAAGCCTCTTGAGCAACCAAAACAATATGTTTAATTTGGACTCCTCTAAACAGGATGCAATTTGTGTTTTTCTCTTGGTTTGGTTCAGTAGCATCTAATAGCACATGTAGTCAACACCAAATAGAACAGAAGCTTCCTTAACAGTTTTTGTGTGCAGACTAATATCATGTAATCGCTTAAGTTTGTAACCTGGAGCAAAAAGGTAACTTTTGCAAACTTACTGATTTTAAGAGAAATACCATCATATCTCATCCTTCAAACCCAATAAAAAAAAAGAAGCCTTTGCAAAACATGGTTTGAGCTGTGGGTGGTCTGTGTTCCTCCTCAGGCACCTGTTTGAGCTCAGCCCTCACCAGTCTCCAGAAGAGGAGCGTGTCCCCAGGACTGGTCTGGGATGACCAGCAGTGGCTTGAGAGTTGGGATAGTGTGGAAAAGGAGAATGAGCTAGGGCCCTGGGAGAGCTTCGCTTCCTGGATTCATTGCAGGGAGAGCTCTGGTCTGCATCTTGCATTTGAAAATCAGACAGTTCAGTGTTGCAGGAGTGCTGGTTGCCTTCTCTAAACTCATTCCCCCTGATGAGCTAGAAGAGGGTATCTGACCATATTTCCTCTCTCTGGAGACTCATAAATGCCATTTTTGCAGTCAATTCACAATATCTGTTTTGGCTTTTTTAAATTTTAACTCTATTTTGCAGATTCTGAATATATGGGAAAATTTCGTTTCTGATCTTTAACACCACAAGTTACACTAGGCACAGCCTAAATTAATAAAAAGCCTTTTATTTCTTTCAAATTAATTTGACTGTACAGGAAGCCTGCATAAGTAGACCACAGTCAGCATTCTCAGAGCATGAGACTGGTCACTGCAGTTTGTTACACTTGGAACTTATGATGAGTTTTTTAATAAGGCACCTGTTTCAGTTTCTTACCAGTTGCCTGTATTAAGAATGTTCTCTAACGTAGAAATTACCATCAAATTACCAATTAAACTACTATTAATGATATTACTGTTAATGAGATTTAGTCTAAAGCTCTCTTTTGGCCTTAAATATCCATTTGTAGTTGTGCTCATGTCACTTCTGTCTCAGATGCCTTTGCCAGGACATAATCTCCCCTATCTCTCACTCACTGGCAGTCTCCCTCACACACTGGCATACATGCTGTGTAGACACTGAGTACACCCTGCGTACACAGCAGCAGCTGTCAATAGTAACTACTCCAGATGGGTGGGCTCCAGGTAATCCTCTGATGTAAAGTGGCTAGAACAGGCTGTTCCTGCATTAAAATAGGAGAGAAGAAAGAATTCAGCACCCAGTAATCATATCTATTTTCATGAGTTTAGAGTAACTACATGATTTATAAATAGTCAAATGAAGCAGAGGTCTAAGACAGTTGTAGACATTTGTCCCACACTAAATAAATTAAAACTGCTAAATTTGGTATTGTAGTTGTGCCTCTCAAATTAGAACTTTAAGAAAAAAATGTTCAATGTAGTAATTTTAACTGGTTTTCTTTGGTGCTAGTATTAAATTCTTTATTTCTACAACACTCCAGAAATTGTCGCATAATATTACAAAACCTTTTTTGTTTTGCTGCTTATTGAATCTTATAGTACTAACAGCTTTTAGAAAGAATAACAGAAATATATCATCAGATGGATAAATAAGATAGGAGCCTATTCAAGACAGCAGTGTTTTTATACTATGATATTTACCCTAAGTTACTCTCGGAATAAAACCTTGTTTGGACCTTTTCCTTTACTTCAATCTGCAACAGACATTAGACATTTAGTACACATGAGAGTCATTCTACAAGTGAAGTTGCAAAATGATTTTCAGGGTAGATTCTTTGAACTCGCTCAGTTATTCCTTACTTTACCTGCATGACACACATGTGTTGAAAGTTGTTTTTGTCCTTAATTTCTTTCAGATATGATTTGGTACTTTATAATCCATTTTAGTTTTTTTTAAATATATTAAGAAAATATTTTATTGAATTAAATAGAAAATATTTCTTAAACTAGTAGTGGAAGAGGTGAGTTACAGCTCAGTATCTGGAAGATAATTCAACATTTAAAATGTTAAGATGCTGTACTGCTTACCAAGTGAACACTAGAATTTTTAATTTAAATATTGATTGTTCTATTTTATGACCACAAGAAAAATGTCACAGCTTCAGCTGTCATATGTTTATCATTAGTGCTTCCCTAATTATGTCCTTCTGGATTATTGGCTATTGACGTCACACACCAACTACTTTACATACAGTAAAATCCTGATTAACTCATGTGTTTTGGATCAGTGGCATAAGTTGAACATTTTGTTAAGTCAAGATTAACCAGAAACCTTTCTGTTTACATCTAAAATGAAATATTTATAAAATTTATTAGTACATTTTCCTACCTTGATCCGTTTAGCTGTATTGAATGTAATTTGATCTTTGATTTTTTTTAATCTTGAGAATTGTCTGATACTCATTATTTGGGATAACAGTGTTCTCCATGTTATAGGCTAAACATCAAAACTGAAATAAATTGGACTGAATATGCATATATAATATGTACTCTACAGGTTTTATTTTGGAACCAAATCTTTAACAGGAGCTTGCCGTCTTAACTTAGAAAGCAGAAGAGAAAAATGGCATTTGGTTGTATCCCAGAGTTTTGAGGTTTTACTCTTCCCAGTTTATACTGTCATTCCTCTCATTTCTGGGAATACCTGTACATAGCCCACCAAGAGTAGAGCAGGATGGGACTTTAAAATTTGTTTACAAAGGATATATACAAGTGTGCTGTTAATGAAATTGTTTGGCCTTTGCTGTGTTCACTCCGTTACTGTTTTGCTGCTGAAATGTGAGAAATGATTGTCTTCTTCTTCCTCCTACAAATTGTGCCAAGTGTTAAAAAATTTGCCCAATTCTAGTATCATATAATTCACTACATCCCTTGTCTACTCTTTAAGAATCAGTGTAAAGAAAAACATGTTATGGTAAGGTTTGCATTATGTGTGTGTGTGTTTATTGAAAATTGGGCACTTGTAGCCTTGTGTAGACCTCTCCCTGTCTGATTTACTAATTGTCTACAATGCTGCCATGGAGATGACATTGTTTACTCTCTCCTGCTTTGTCCTAACTGGTGTTTGAGAAATGAGGCCTGTGAATTTCCTTTTGTGATAATAATACAGTGCACTCAGCAGTGTCTTGGATAAGTGAGCTGGCCGCCTTATCCCCACCCCTGTTTTGTCTACAAGGTGAATCAGAAGTCTTGTACACAGCCGCTTCAGTGTTTGCTAGTTGACGTTTATAACTGAGCATTTTGTTTTCTGTTCGCAATGTTTCTTGATGTCATGCGTGGCCCTTTTGGTTGATTCTCTCCAAATGCAGGTCAGTTGCCGCCACCTGGCAAATGGCAGGCGATATGCTGAATCTCTTGTCCATCCTTGTAACTAGATCCTTCTTAATGAAATTCTGTAACTGGCTGAGTCATTACAAATGTCATCTGTGCAGACACGTGGGCTTATGGATGTCTACAAAATTTTAGACATTTTTGCAAAAGGAAAAAAGAAAGTCTTGTAAATACTGAAACAGATTTCCAATTTCCATGAACTTTGTCCTACTCTCAGAAAAAAAAAAAACATTCTCTTTGGCTACAGAAATCAAATAAGCTTGGTTTGCAATGACCAAGGACATAAATGAAGATGGATTGAGGTGGAAAAATTCTGTCTCACAAGTAATCAGTGACATCTGCCAGAGGTCATTACAGCTACTTTTAACTGTGAACACTCACCAGCTAAACTACTCACTTGCCACAACCAAATAACCTCTCTCAAAGTAAATCCAATACATCTGTATATATGTGTAGATAGAGAAAAACAAAAAGTCCTGAAATGTTACTTTGGCTGTTCAGTAAATCAAGGTGGTGATAATTATAAAGGACATTGAAATCACCGTGAGCCTTGGTGAGATGACTTGGGGGCCAGAATAGTGCAACAAGATGTAATTTACAAGTGTTTTTTTAAGACCCAGATATCTCAGATATTAATCATGAGAATAAAGACTGTTGAATACGAAATTAAAGCCAAGCAATAATGTGCCAAAAAGAGGCAGTTATACCAGCAAGTGCATCTATTATGGGCACACCATTATATAATTATGGTTTGCTCTGTGAAGACTGACTGTAACCCACAGGATAAAATAAATGAAGGCATGATTTCTGCTTTCTTCCTGGAAAAACTTCTTTAGGATCTTCATAAAGAGATACAGCACTAGAGAGCATTGGTAGGGATATAGTTAATATCTCTGTTTTCATGCTAGCCAAGACAGAAGAGGAGCCACTAAAAGTCTTGCTGGCTTAAAACTCAAGACAGCTCCAACAAGAAACTGTTGTAATGAAGGTGTTACACTTATGGTAATTAATCTTCCTGGGCACCAGCATGTAGGAAAGCAATTCAATTAATTCTGTCCAGAGGATTACCAGTCTTAGCTATGAAAAAAATTGGTTCCCAAATGTAAAATGCTGAAACATGAGAACTTGTAACAATAGGGCCTCAAATAATGCCTTACAGAAAAATGATGTTCCAGGTGGGCATTTCTAAATACTAATTCTTCATCAAGTATCTTTCTGGGTTCAAGCTCAAAATTAATTGGCTGCAAAGTAGAAGGAATAAATCACATATTTTACACTTCAAAAAAAGATACTGATAATCAATCATCGTGGTGATCATTATGATTAGATATCGTAGTGATTTAAGTGTGTTAGGGAGAATTAAATGGGAGAGAAATGCTAACTTCTTTCTTGATCTCTTAAATGTGGAGATATCATCCATTTATTCCAGGAGTGAAAATTATAGCTTGCTTTTTTGACATTGCTACTAGAATTACTCTTTGTTACTTTAAAAATTAAATTGTCTGTTCATTAGAAAAACGTCTAATCAGTAAAACACTTTTTACTGATTCATGTCATTGTTTTTAATAACACATAAAGGCTATGTGTAGAAAAGACTATATTGAAGTAGAAGGGGCTTACCTATGTTAATCAGTATCCTTAATGATTTATAGTTAAGATTCCTTAGCATTTATTTTAGACCACATCTTTGAGTAAATTATTTTTTATAATGTTTTCCATCATATTTTAAATGATGCTGGTAGATCAGGAGATTGCAGTATTATAGTCATACTCCCCAATCCCTAGAGGACAGGAGAGACTAATTCTTGTCTTAGGGACATCTGGAGATACCTTTATTGAGGTTAAGAAAAGTCAATAGGGCCTGAAAACTCAAGAAAAATATATGATAACATTACTAAGTTTCTAAATGTATTTATCTCTGCTGTATTAATGTGTGAACAATATGTTGTGTATAATACTGTAGCTGCTCATGGTATGTCAGTACATTCTGTAAGTGTGTACAGTCTAAGAGTAATTGGTTTTCTGTTTTTATGTGTAGAAAAAAACATGCTATACCCCATTTAAAGGCCAATCTTTGTCATCAGAGGCACGAAAGTAAATAAAGCCACCAAAAGCGTGTGTGTGTGTTCAGTGATGGAATGTATCCTTTCGTTTTTGGAGGTCAGAAAGGGCTGTTTTTGTTTTGTTTTGTTTTGTTATCATCTCCAAGAGCAGACAGCATAGTTATCACAAAGGCTGAATATAGTAATCAGTAAATCGGCATGTTACTAAATATGCCAGAGCCAATTAACCACGCCATCCATCACAGGTAAGGTCAGTTCTTTGACCACTGGGATGACTTACATTCCTCACACATCCTCTCTGTGTTAAGTGTGTGATTAGGATGTATGTGCATACTATGGGTGTGACTGTGTACATACCTTGTATGAATTATCTAAATCCTCAAAGCAGTTGCAGGAAAGCAGGAAGAAGAAATAGTTGTTCAGAAGCCTCAAAAGGGCTAATTAATACGTATTTTCATTTTCTACACATAAAAATGTATATATATCATAATTGTAAATAGCTTATCCACATATATATGCACACGTAGATGCATTTTATCATACTGGTATATTCAAATAAATCACAAATTAGAAAAACTAAATGACAGCTACATCTTTCTGTGACTGTTCCGTTTTACAAATATTAATAGTGGATCAGATGCTCCCATTAAGTGGTGTTACTGTCCATGGCAGATTCTGTGCTTAGGAAAGCCCAGCCCCTCTGGGCTATGCAAATCTAGTTAGCATCTTAATGAGGCACCCATTGGTACCTGGCAGCTTCAAAGTATTGATGCTGTTCTTTAAGCACCTCATTTTATATCTGAAAATGGCAAACACTGGGGAGACCAGTTATGTTTTGGAAATTCCACTTGGACATTTATTGGTGTGTTTATTCATGCAGGCTGTAAAACACCCTGCACTTTTTTGGAGATGTGTCCCTAGAATTCAAGAGTATGTAATCACTCAAAGTAGAAAATGATTGCCGTCATTCTTCTATTGAGATCAGCCATACAGTGCTTACCAACACCAAAGAGAAGTTTAAGATTAAAATGAAAAAAAAAAATTACAGATGCTTTGGTAGGATAATTTGATAGGATAACAGGATATGAGACTGGGAGTTCTTTAAGATGGACTCAAATGAAAAATTACTATTATTGATAACAGATGACATTGTGTGGACTAGACAATAAGGTTATAGTCATTAGCCAGATAGTGTCAACACTGGACAAAATGAGTCAACTTATAGTTACAATCAGTGAATTGATGTTCAAATTTCTTTCATTTTTTTCTCAAAGGAAATGCTCTATCAGGATCAAAAAGTCTGATCTTGTTCCTAAAACCTAATATGATTTGATCCTGATTACTTCACTAAAATTATATTGACTGACTATTGGGTTGAAGATATAAATGGAAATACCAGAATCATCTCTTAATAGTAAATTCCATTTGGCAAAATACAAATATAACCACTCTCTGTAGAAAGTTAAGAATAAAATTTAATAAATATCATTTATAATTTATAACATTAAGTTAATGTACATGTTTTAAAGAATGAATGTGCCATCTTTACATCTTACATAAAAATAAAACATTAGCCAACTGTAAGAACACTACAATGACAACTGTAGCTGGCACTGTTTTCTTAACTACTAAAAACATACTTGTTTGTAAGAACCACATACCTGAAATCTTGATGTTTGTCAATATTTACTGTTGCTGAAAAAATACATTTATGTAATTATTTTTGAAGCTGTGTATTAACTTAAACGCCACCCAGAAAAATTATAACTGTCAATATAAGAATTATATATGTGTAAATACTCAACTGAGAAAGACCAAAAGTGTAGTGTAATATTAAATCGCTGAAGAAACAGTAATATTCAAAATGGAAAGTCCATTTATGAATGTACCAATATTAGAATCTAAAGTTATGTCTGGATATTGGCCAATAAAACTTTATTTCTTAGAAAAAGGATGGAATATTATGATTTATACAAGGATAGATAAAGATTTTGGAATTACATATACTTCCACCTTCGTTCTGGATTTGATTTTTGAATGGATGTTAAAAATACTGAAATTCAACTGATGACTTGATTTTACCCTCAAAAAATTTAGAATATGATTTTCTGTATCTCACTTTCCATAATAAACATAATACAGAATAAAATATACTCTGCTTTTTGTCGATGTTATTGCTATCACCACTGCTGATGAAATTGTTCTTTTGGGCCTGGATGTTTAGAATCAGTTGATTTTCAATGTGACACACTTCTGCTAGGAATCTGCAGTGGAGCTGAAAGTATTTACAGTGAAAGACCTTTTATTCCTTTAATTAAAATAAAATTCCCATAGAATCAACAATGCCTAAAGGTCACCAGAATCAGCGGTTTTTCCTGAACTTGGTAACACTGGTGTGCATGTATGTGTGCACGCACATGCATGCGAGTGTGTGTGTTTATTCTTTTGCTCTTGCTTGGTAAAAGTGATGAGAGCTTGCCATTTGTGGAAATACAGGCAGGGGAGGGTTACAGGGCACTGAAATTGCCTCATGTCCAGGTTTAGCTGCCTCTTACCCAGGGCCATCCAGGTGTCTGCCCTGTAGTTTCAGCCTCTCTACCTACTTCTGAGTAAGTGAATTGGGATCCTGAAGTCTAGATTCCTAGAAGGAGATAGAAAGCCCAGTCGTGTCCGCCAGTCTGGCTGGGCCATTAATAAACCTAACACTATATTTTGATCCCTTTTCGCCTCCTTGAATCTGTCTTCAGTTCATGAAGGAACTATAGAGAAGATTTACGAACTCAGAATTTCAAAAAATGATTTAGTAAATTTTCCATGAACTTTAAACAGTGGTTGTTTCAAAACTTGCAAGCGCCATACTCCCTCCCACTACTGAGCGTGTATAAGTGCATAATATTTCAACCTAAAGTGGTGCCCCAGGGCTGCCATTATCTGACTCTTATATACTTACACATTCATTCTTGGCAAAATTAAACCTCGTGCATGTACAAAGATGTATATGCCATTCACAGAGAGGTTAAATCACGCAACAGTCCTCAGGGAAGCTGAGATCGTTTGTCATGACTATAGCTGTTTATGCCCACTAGCAGGTGTTGGTCTCACGATGCCATTTCCAGCCAATTGTTCTCACTCATCCCTATCTTCAGAGTTGACTAGTAAACAGAAGAACATCCTTCTTAGCATAATCTGACTTTACTGGATTGATTATGCATTCAAAATACCTCTTGTTTCTTGGGAAGGGTCTGCCTTTTGTAAACCATATGGGATCACTTTCAGTCTACCACACTGGCTTAGTCCATTTGGGTTGCTATAACAAAACATCATAAACTGGGTGGCCCATAAACAACAGAAATTTATTTCTCACAGTTCTGAAAGCTGAGAAGACCAAGATCAAGGCAGGTACAATGTCTGGTGAGTGCCCTCTTTCTGGATCATAGACAGCACCTTCCTGCTGTGTCCTGACATGATGGAAGGGGGGAGGAGTCTCTCTGGGGCCTCTTTTATAAGGGCACTAGTGCCATTCATGAGACTTATGATCTAATCACCTCCCGAGGGCCCCACCTCCTAATATCACCACTTCGGGAGTTAGGATTTCAACTTGGATTCTGGGGGGACACAAACATTCAGACCCTAGCACACACATTCTTAATGAACTTAGGAATGCCAATATTATTCAATTTTCCTTAACACCATTCTAGACTACCAGTGAGCTAATTTACAGAGTCCTAAAATGTTTAGACCCTTAACTATCTTAACAATGCTCTGCAGCTGGTTTTTCTAAATATATCATAGAACACTAATGTAGTTGAAATTCAAATTGTCGGGATGGAAGTTGAAAGTGCTTGCAGAGATTTCTGGTGGGAGTACTGGCATCTCAGGAATATTTCCCTTCACCTTTTTTTAGTCCCACTTGACACCTCTCAATCAAATTGCACAAAAACCTTAGCCTGCCATTAAAAAAAAAAAAAAAAAAAGCTAAGAATGTCATTGCTAAAGATATCATAGGTATTTAAAAGCAAGATAAGACTTCTTAAAGGGCTGGAGAGTGTTGGGTTGTTATCTATGTTCTTTTAGCCTGAAGTCAAAACAAAAAATAATGACTATATGCCCAAGATTCTGCTGGGCCCTTTTGCGTGTATTTCAACCTTGAGAGGTATTGTGTATAAAAGCACATTGTTTTCCAGTTCATTATTTTTTCCAGTGGTGGATACTTGTAGCGGATTGAATTATGTACCCCCAAAACTCCCCAAAGCCTGAATTGTGTCCCCCAATTTTAGGTATTAGAAACTTGGTCCCGAGCTGGCTGGCTGGTTCAGTTGGTTAGAGCACAGCCTTGTAACACCAAGGTGAAGGTTCAGATCCCCTGCCAGCCGCCAATAAAAAAAAAAAAAGAAAAGAAAAAAATAAAATAAAACAGGAACTTGGTCCCCACTATGACTGTTAAGAGTGTGGGAAATCCTATTATGGTAGTTGAAAGGTGGAGCCTTGAAGAGGTGATAGGATTGTAGGACCAAGCTTTAGTGAATGGGTTAAAAATGGTGATCAGGGGCGTGATTCTGAGAGATTTAAAAGAAGAGAGAAGAGAGTTTCTCTCTCTCTCTCTCTCTCTCTCTCTCTCTCTCTCTCTCTCCCTCCCTCCCCCCTCCCTGCTTCCATCATCTTTCAGTGTACGACCAATGAATGGGTCACTGTCATCACCACTAGATGGACTTTGGACTTCCCAGCCTCAGAAACTGTAAGTGAATAAATTTTGTTTTCTTTGTAAAATACCCAGTTCCATGTATTTTGTTATAAGCAACAGAACTGGACGAGACTTATAAATTGGATGATCAAAGTGGTAAATACCCAGACCTGGAATCAAAGGACACTGGGTTCAGATCTCAGCTTGGAATCAAACAAGCTAAATTCCTTGGCTGAACCATTTAATCTTTTTGAGGCTCAGTGTGTTCATCTGTAAATTGAGGATAACAATACTTACTTTGCAAAATTGTGGGAATTAAGTGGCACAAGCAAAACAAATGTTAGTTCCTTCTCCTACTCCTCTGAGTTTTGCTTTCTTCTTTGCTTGAACTTTTATCACTATTGTTAAAAGCCTGGAATTTTGCCATTTTCTTTTACTTAATAAATTTTTTATAAATCTAGATAAATACTAAGAACTGTTTTAAATATGACTATAAGATACATAAAATGTAACTTTAAAAGTATTTCTCCTTTTTGTTTAAAGCATGAGGGCAACACTTTCAGCATTTAGAGTTGTCAGATCTTTAAGAATTAGAAAAAGATTTTGATTAAGTTTAATTTTGTCACATCAAATATGATGTTTAAAATATAAAGTTAAATGCTAGTAAAAATTTTACTGATTCAGAAAAGGAGGAAACGGGGAAACAAAATTGGTAAATTTAACTACATTAAAATTTAAAACTTAGAGATAATAAAAGATTCCATATGCAAATTAAGACAGAAGTCATAAAACTGACAAAATATTAGAATCTAGAAAATAGGAAGTACACCTACAAATCAGTTTAAAATGATGAGCAATACAATAGAGAGGTTAATCAAAGTGTACAGGCAAGCATCATAAATGTATGAAATCTGCTCACTTTCACTAACAAATTTCTAATCCCCACAGCTTAATGCTGCTGGAGGAGACCTTCCAGATTCATGGAGGCTGAATTAGGAGCTTTATGTCTAAGAGTTAGAAAAGAAGACTTGACCTGTATTAAGAGATCTGCAAGTTAGAGATTGGTGGTGATTTGTGGGTGAGGCTATAGGGAGAGGGTCTCCCAAGAATCTGCAGAAAGCCCACGAGAGCCAGTTAGATGTTTACACCTGCCACATCCAGAGAGTGCAGCACTCAAGAAACTATGAACTTTCCAGATCCTCTTTGTTCCTCTCCATCCCTGGTCTTCAACCGGATTATATGGCAGAAATAGAATCTCTAGGCGCAGGAAGAGAAAAGAATCAAAACCACAATTCCCTTCCTCATGTAGGTCTATAGGGCTGCTAAGGGGGGAACCCTCAATTGTAAACAAGTGCTACATTATTAGTTACATGATCATTACATGAGACTGGGCATTTTAAATTTTAATTGAGGCTACGTTTGTAATTCTGAATGACCTGTGGCTGCATCAAAGGGGTCCCCAAAACTGAATTAGATGCTGTCACTAATGATGACTTTGCTGTGTTTGAGCCATGAGACCCGCTTAGCCCTGAAGGCATCTGCATTTGTAGCTCCCTCTAGTCTAGAGGCCCCAAAGTTACCGTAGGTTTTAGAAGTCAGCAACAACATAAGACCCTCCACAGGTTGTGGAGGAAAGTCCACTGTGGTAGGCAGGATTCTGAGATGGCCCCCGAGATTACCAGCTCCTGGTGTACACACACTTTCTCCCACTTATTCAAGCACTGCTATAGGTAATTCAGGTTCTAAAGTAGTTGGTCTTAAAAATGGGAGCTATCTGGAGGGGGCCTGACATAATCACATGAGCCCTTTAAAAGACAGAGTGTTCTACAGCTGGTCCCAGAGGAGGAAGTTAAAGAGATCCACTCCAGCTTGCCTGGAAGAAAGCAAGCATCCATGCTGTGAACAGCTCACAGAGGCCCCATTTGCAGGAATTGTGGACACCCTCTAGGAGCTGAGAGCAGTCCCCAGGTGATAGCAAGAAGGAAAACAGTACCCAGTCATACAATTGCAACAAAATCAATTCTGCCAGCAACCAGTCAGGTTGGAAGAGGACCACAAGGTTCAGATGAGAACTGCAGCCCTGACCAACACCTTGATTTCGGCCTGGCAAAACCCTGGGCAGAGAATCAAGCTATGCTGGGCCTGGACTTCTGACCCACAGAAATTGTGAGACAATAAGTTGGTGTTGCATTAAGTTACTACATTTGTGTAATTTGTTATGTGGCAGTAGTAAACTAGTACAGCATGATTCCACTCAGTTAGGAACTCAAAATTCCCCAAAATCAATTTTGCAGTCAAGTACTTGCTTATTTCTATGCTACCCAGACCAGGAGGCACAAACCCTTCCACCGTGAAGCATCAGTTTTACTGAAAATTTTAGTGGTAATTTCAATGGGTAAGCACTTCAGTCAATTTAATACTGTTGCATATATAAATTTGGTGTTCCTGGAAATCCTTCATTTGCTCTCCTCTCCCCACTCTTCACCCTTATTCATCCTGTTCTGTGTACTTGGAGGACTTGTATAGACAGGTTAACAGGCTCCCTATGCCATCTTGCTGCTGGCTGGCAACGGTGGCAGGGAGGAGAGTAAGGGCAGGGCATTTACTCCTGGATCCCTCCTGTCAGGGTGCCTGGCGTGGGCTGTGTCAAGCTCACCTAAGCCAGAACCCCTATCCGGCAGGCACCTCCATCTGGCTGGGTCCTCATAACTCCCTCCCCTTGACTATTCAGGCTTCAGACCCCAACTTGTTGCTAGACCCAAGTCATGCACTATTACTTTGTGACTGCCCTAAATCTACCTATATCTTTATAAATAATCTCTTTCTAACACCTTCCTCAATTACCCAGTTTAAAAATGCCAACTATTTCCTGCCAGAATCTGACTGACACAGGAGCCAAAGGACAAATTCACATTTTTTAAATGATAAAACATAACATTTCAGATAAATTTCTCTTTTGGCTGGCTTCTTCTGTCTATGCTCCTTTACTCTCCAGTATTTTTAGTTTACTGTTCTCATTGACTTTTAAAGATCATATTGCATAAATTTTGAAAAGCATTTGTATAAATAATGTAGATCATATGCATATAATATTTTCTTTAATATGTGACAAAATGTCATTTTCAGTAAAGGAGAAGTTGGTATGAAATAGGCACTAAGTTGTCACAAGATGTCTTCAGGTATAACTATTTAATGAAATTATATGCCTCATTTTCTCCATTCACAAAATGAGATGGTTAATATTATTTGTCCCTTGCTCACAATTAAAGTTATATATAAATGATTATACTTTTAGTATTTTTCCAGACTGTTACTATTAATAATAATGGCTAAGTAATATTGAGTGTTTACTACATAGTACACATTATTCAAAGTTTCTTATGTACATTATCTTATTATTCTTCACAACAACTCTATGATATAAGCATTATTATTATTGTCATGCCCATTTTACAGATGAAAGAGGCTAGACGCAGATGAGTTAAGTGCCTACAGTGAGTTGGTAGTGGCACCAAGACTCAAACCCATTCAAGCCCGGTGTCATCAGCCAGCCACCCGGTTAGTTCACAACAGCTGCCTTACTGTGTACCCAAGTGCTGATGACCAAAAAAAGTGATTATAAGGATGTCAGACATTACATAATTAAAACCTAATGGTTTTCTCCTTATGACCTAATTCATCCTCCTCTTGGCTATTACAATGTTTTATTAACTCAGGCTACTTGAATATTTGATGTCACTAATAAAGTAACAAATCTCCCCAAATCAGGGTCAGGTATAAAAGGGAGCAATTACTTCTATAAGATAAATGAGGCTCACTCAATATATTGCCTTTAACTTGTGTTTAAAATGGCAGGAAGGGGGAAAAAAACAGGTTAAGGTATCAAAATATTCATTCATACTCTATGCAAATCTCACATTCACGTTAACAACTAATTTTATGCCAAGACTGCAAAAAAAATAGGATAAAACACTGAAATTACATAAAACTGTTTGCCCTTTTCTCAAGAAAAGAAAAAAAAGGTCTGAGAGTATGCAGGCATTATTTTCTGTACAATCTGAAGTACAGTTGCACAAATTAACTAGAAGTTCTTTATTGTCTCCTATAGCAAATGAAATTGTAGCAAATAAGATTGCTTTCTACCCTCACTAGTGTTTTAATAATTAATTATTAAGTTAAATTTTTAATGAACTTTATAAATGCAACTCATAAAATATATGAATAAGCCTTGAGCATATCTTAAAATAATTAATAAAAGCATTGGAAAGTATAAATTTTTAATTATATCACCAGCCTGCTTTATGAAAGAACTGAGTCCTGATGTAGCTTCCTTTTTTCCATTGAAGGTGAAATGCTCATCTAATGGTACTAATCCTACAAACATTTGGCCAAATGTATGGACTGAGACCTTAAATGAATTATATGAGTTTGTAAGTGATGCAGTCATTACATTTTGAGGAGATTTTTGGTTGATTTATTTTCAAAGGAGGTATATTGGGACAAAACAGGAGCCATTGACATGTCTACCATGGATGAGAAAGGCATGGCAGATTGTGGTAAGTCACTTCACAATGTACACGTATACCAAAGCATCACATTGTACATCTTAAGTTTATACAATTTTTGTTTGTCAATTAAAGCCAATGAAACTGGGGACAGGGGGAAGAATTTAAAAAATATATTTTTTTTTAATAAAGAAGGAAAGTAAGTCACAAGCACAGGGTATTAATCCTTCCTCTTTGGGAAAAAATATTAGAAATACCAAAGAAATTAGCATTGACACAGATGACTTGGCAGATAAATTCTCAATTTTGAAAAAAAAAACAAGAACAGATCATACCTCCTTCTGAGAACATTCCAGGGCATAATAACCAGCTCTGCCTACAATTGGGAGAATTTTGCTACACTAGGTCAAATGTCAACCAAAAGAATCTGAATCCTAGAACCCAAAATAGACTCAAACAAAATGACACCAGAAGAACCATTCTTTCATTCATTGGACATATATAAAGCACCTGCACATGTACAACATGCCGGTGTTAGACACATGAATGCCCTCTAGAGGCTCCGGGATATATAAACCACTAAACACAGCAATGAGAAAGACCACAACCCAACTGTTATCAGTTACTGCAGAAGGCCAGGAGATGACACCCTGACCGCTGCCTTCAGAGTTCAGTCAAGAAGATAAAGAATGCAAATAGGAAAGCACAGTACACGGAAGGTTTCGTGTACATTTGCACTCCTGTGTATTTACAGTCTCTTGTATTATAATTTCACGTTACTTGTCAGTAGACATATAATACCATACCCCCACACTGGTAAATTTTAACTAATGTACTTTGTTTTAATCACACGATTGGTTTAATATCAAGAAAAATCATAGTATATATTATATAAAATACGTATATATAAAATATGAGATAATATGATATGATATGATAATATATGATATGAAGAGATAAACCTCCATTGTTCAGAACCCCTCAATCGTGTGTAGAACCAGGAGCTGAGGGAGGTATATCTGATCCAAAATAATTTTTAAGAATGCTTTTTCTTTTCCTATAAAACATGTGGGAACTATTGATTTCCTGTCATTTTACTTATCATGTTTATGATCTCTGGAACATAAACATAACAAAGAATGCCAGATGTCAGGGCAGGAAAAAAAATGGCATAACAATGTTCAATGTTTATTAATAAAAAAACCAATAAATCACATAATATCCTTGAGTGGAGAAGTCATGTAAGTCAACACAAAATTGGTAGAAGAAGAATGTCCACTTCTCACGGTGCTCAACTTGGGGTTCTAGAATACGGTTCAGCCCGAGGTGCTCAGTATCCCCACCCTCACCCCAGGAATTACAGTTTTGGGGGAGGAGAGGGAGTGTCCTCATACCGCCATCAGGCATTTGGAATGTCAGGTGTTGAGGCAGAAGCAATTGAATGACTGTGCTCCTGTGTCATCGTGGTACCAATCACGTTAGCAGCCCTGTTCAGAGGATAGCTCTGCCCATCATCTGTGTTTTGCTTGGTTGTTGGTGAACATGAAAGAAGCAACATGAGTGGATAAGAAATTATGCCATTAATCAAAAACTTTCTAACACAACCTTTCGATATCCTGACAGACAACACAGTTATTTTCTCACCTTGTCCTACATGGTCAAATGTTGACCAGTTCTATTTCATAATGCTTATCTTGTGTTTAGCACATCTTAGTCATGGGAAAAAGCAAGGTTACTGTGGCCTGGATTTTCTTTTTCAGTCTCTACTTCCACTCTTGAGACACTGGACAGTCTTAAAAACTAAAATTCTCTCAGTTTAATTTTAAAAGAGCCAGAGAGGAACAAACCTCTTCTCAGTATCTGACTATTCAATCTATAGATTTCAGAGCGTTTCTGCCCCCATCACATGAATAGGATTGCCATCTGAGTTCTCTAAGCCCACGTGCTGCCTATAGTATAAGCTGGCACCTTAAAAGTTTATAGTACAAGCTTGGCATTATAGTACAAGCTATCCACACCATTCATTCATGTCCCCTGCATCTGGCACACAATTCCTATACTCCTCCAGGGGACAGAGAGGTAGAAACTGTACCCGTTTATGACCTAATGTTAGAAATTACATAGCATCCCTTATGAGGTACTCCATTAGTCAAAGTGGTCACAATCTCTGCCCAGATTCAAGGGGAGGGAACTAAAACCCCACTCGAGGAGTGTCAATCACCTTGTAAGAAAAGCATGAGAGATTGAATAACTTTATTGGTGCTGCCATCTTTAGAACATATAATTTACAGTCACACCCTTCCTCCATGGTAAGGAAGGACCAGTTCCCAGAAGTATCATAGCCTTTCTCTCCTGAATCAAGGGTAGGAAAAATACTTTTATTCATCCTCTGACAAGAATGGACAAAATATTTCCTCTAAAAAAATGAAAACTGTATATATATTATATGTCAGCTGGGAGCATACAAGTTTCTTTCTGACAAATGAATCCATTAATGGGAATTTATAAAACAAGGATAGTGTCAGAAATTGTCATTGTTAGGGAATTCAGGTGGCTCTACTGCAGCGTGTCTCACTGTGACCTGCATTGGCCTTGGGGGCTACCAGGACACCCTATAAACCAGCAAATGGGCTCAGTGGCCTTTGAGGATGTGGCTGTGAACTTCACCCTGGAGGAGTGGGCTATGCTGGATCATTCCCAGAAAAAACTCTACAGAGATGTCATGGAGGGAATCTTTACAAACTTGGCTTCTATAGCAATCATCTTGTAGACAAAGTCAGTGAAAGTGGAGAAAGTCATCATTGTGGAGAAACCTTCAGCCAGATACCAAGTCGAAATCTGAATGAGAAAAGTTCTCCTGGAGTAAAACCATGTGAATGTAGTGTGTGTGAAAAAGTTTCCATGTGTCATTCATACCTTAATAGGCACATCCCATCCCACACTGGACCTAAACCATACAAGAATCAGAAATATGGAGAGAAGCCATGTAAACATAAGCAGTGTGGGAAAGCCTTCAGTTACCTCCACTCCTTTCACATTCCTGAAAGGACTCACACTGGAGAGAAACCCTATGAATGTAAGGAATGTGGGAAAGTCTTCATTTCTCTCAGAAGTTTTCAAAGACACATGATAAGACGTGCTGGAGATGGACCTTATAAATGTAAGGTATGTAGGAAAGCTTTGGCTGCCCCAGTTCATTTCAAAGTCATGAAGGACTCACACTGGAGAGAAATCCTATAAATGTAAGGGATGTGGGAAACTTCCAGTTGGTTCAGTTCCTTTCGAAAACACAAAAGGACTCACACTGGAGAAAAACCTTATGAATGTAAACAGTGTGGTAAAACCTTCTGTTGATCTACTTACTTTCTTTTGAATACATGAAAGAATTCACACTGAAGAGAAACTGTGTGTATATAAGGAATGTGGGAAAGCCTTCATTTCTCCCACAGGCATTCAATGTCACATGATACTGCACACTGGAGATGGACCTTTCAAATGTAAGGAATGTGGGAAAGCCTTTGACAGTCCCAGTTCATTTCGAATGCGTTAAAGAACTCAAACTGGAAAGAAACCCTGTGAATGTAAACCATGTGGCCAAGCTCTCAGTTCTTCCACTTCCTTTTGAAAGCTTGAAAAAACTCATACTGGATAAAAATGCTAAATGTAGGGAATGTGAAAAAGCCTTCAGTTGGCCCACATGCTGACAAAAATATGTACAAATGCACACTGGATTGAAACCCCAGAGTGCATTTGCATAGTTTTCAGAATACAGGAAAGTTTTAAAATTTTACCAACTACTTTAAAAGTCATGTGAAAATTCACACTGCAGTGAAATCTTACAAATGTCAGAAATATGGAAAACCTGATAGAAATTAATTCACATATAAAGCTCTAAAAAAATTACAACATGAAAGAAATGTTGTAAAATTAATAAATACATTATGCTAAAAAAATATAAAAGAATTGTCAGGGTTAGGAAATGGATTGCTGACTCAATAGAACCAAAGACTAACTTTATTCAGTTGTACTAACAGTAACTGGTAACTTTACATCAGTCATGAAAGTATGGCAAGAAATAATAATATTATTATTAATAATAATACAATAATTTAATAATATAAGTAATATTATTAAACTAAGATTGCATTATGTAACGATTTGTGATAAACTGTCTGCTTGGCAGTTTATTGGGAAGTGAATCTCTTGTATTTACTTCCCTGTTGGAATAGAAAAACACTTTGGATAATTTGGCAAAAATAAATGTTGAATCCTAAATTCAAATAAAAGAAACTGCAATTAATTGAAATAACTTGTGCCACATCTTTATCTAAAACCAAGTTGTTGGTAAGATGGCATGACATTCCATTTTCTTATTTTTTAAAAAAATAACATTCATTTTCTTTTCTTTTTTTTTTTTTTTGTCTTTTTGTGACCGGTAAGGGGATTGCAACCCTTGGCTTGGTGCCGTCCGCACCGCGCTCAGTCAGTGAGCACACCGGCTGGCGGCGGGAGCGCCGCTGCGCTCCCAAGCACTGCACTCTCCCGAGTGCACCATGGGGCCAGCCCCATTTTCTTATTTTTAAAAACCAAAGTTAATTAACAGTTGTACACTATGGGCTTTATTTTATTTTATTAAGAATCACTAGCAAAATAATTTTTGAATAATAAGTGTTTTCCAGGTGTTTGAAGTCCTATAAATAAGTGGGGCAGGCGGGGGGGTCCCTCATACTTTACATTTTTTATTGTCAGACATCTGTATTTTTTTCTCTAACACAAGAAACTTTTAGTTAAGCAACCTTAACTTTAATCAAGGTTTTTCACACTGAATTTGGAACAGACGTATTCCAAAGAGAGAGCTGAGCAAATTTGAGGGCAGTGAACCAAAAGAAAATCTCTGTGAGGAAGCCTCAAATCTGTGCCCTGAATAAAAAAAAATGTAGCTACATTTCTATGAAGGTTCATTCTGGAATGTGAGAACTCAATATCTTTTCCTCTTTGTTGATTGGAGATGATTCTCTTTGCAAAAGAGAAGGAACTGCCCTACCCCAAGCCCTAGAACCCAGAGTCAGGCTTAACCTGGCAGTGAAACACAAGGAATGAAACTGATTGCCTGAGAAAAACTGAGCTGTGACTGCCCTCTGCTGGAAAGGCCTGGATGATCTGTCTCTCTGAGATTGCTTGATAGGACCCAGAGGACAGTTTCCCTTCATTCTCCCTCCTGCCAGCTACGCCCATAAAAGCTCTCTAGGCTAGTTGCTACAGCCTGTGCTCTACCTGCTCCAACTTGCCACCGTAATGGGTCTTTCCTCTCTTTAAGTCTGTCCTGTGGCTTCTTGAGTAGTGATAAGTAACCCTTGGATCTTTGCTTTCCCCTTTAATTAACCAAGATGGCAACCAGTCACAAGCCTGAGATATCCTTCTCTCTCCTAGTTCCACCCAAAAAACCAAAGTATTTATCTTCAGAGCTGGAATGGGCAAAATGGGCTACCAGCATAGCTGAGTGCTGTATGATCCATGATTCACTCTATACATTTGCCAAGCTAGCTTCTTGTAACACACAGCTGTGGGCTATCGATATTAAAAATGACTAGAAGGAATGTAGTGCAAGAATATGAAAACATTGAGTCATAAAAGAGAGCTGAGTTCTAATATCAGCTTTATCATGCCAGGCCTCATTCATCCAAATCTGAATGGAAAGAGGTGAACTACATCACTATTCCCAGTTTAAGGTTCTCAGACCCTTAGAGATTCTAGAACGTAATAAAAAGGATCTATGACCTACAAGGGGCCTATGCATGAATGACAATGCATATACTAACTAAAATAGTGTATTTCTAAAGAATTTAATTGCAATTATATAATTATTAATAAAATATATAATTATGATTATAATTAGTTTTGTCCTAGATTAATACATTTGGGAAAAAGATATTTACATAATTTAGGAATCTTGGGCTTTTATTTCTCTGTGGAGTTGAATGACTTTATCATGTAAGCCAAAATTTACCTATTCATCACCTTCATCTATATAACTATCAGATACCTCTTTAATAATATCTCCCATAGTTACTTCTGAGAATCCCTGGAGAGTCACAACAGTGCCCGGATACCAGTGAAACCGTATTCTTCCCCTCTGTCTCCTAGATGATGTCTGCTGTGTGAAAATCCATCTGAGATGGTAAATACCTTCACCCCATCACCCCAGTGGCAGGCACTTTCTGGAGGTGTCTGCCAAGCCCATGAAGTTGTCTCCCTGACTTTCCAGAGCTGCAAGACCTTTGAGCTAATGAACCCTATATTTCACTGCACTTAAGTTAAGCTTGTTTCAGCACGAAATAGGAATAATGGCTTCTCTACATAAAGCTCAGACAAAGCCCGTGGACCCTGGCCAAGTTGAGAGCTAGGGAAGAATCCACATGTTCTCAACCTCTTTATCTTACAATTTCTGCTGCCTCAAACACATCGCCTCTCCATTCACTGGAGAAAAGAAGGGGAAAATTCTTTCTTCTCTCCAGATTTCATTCTCCCACAAACATTAGTGGGAGTTCACTGATAACATCAGATCTCTTGGTAAGCTGATTTACTCAAGGGCGTCAGGAAAAGAAAAAGTAATAAAAGAAAGTCTTAGTGGTGATCAAATTTGAGAATCCTGAGCTGGGTTGTGCTTAAAGCCCCTTTCAGGAATTTCTTTCTTGATGGTACAGTCCTTCTGTCATTACATTGTCCTCACCAGTAACGTGGAAGCTTTCCTGGAATACTTCCTCCCTATCAGCATTCCTATACCACCTGCCACCATCCAATACAATTCTCAACTCTTTCCTCTCTTGTCCTGTCTAACAAGCATTACATATCTTATCTATGAAGTACAATCTTTATTGTCTAAACTGTTTCTATTTTTTCTACTCTCAGAGGTCACCAAAAAGCAATTTAAGGGTTTGATATTGATAAGGCTCTTTCTATATTACAAAAGATAATATCTACAATTTATTGAGTGCTTTAGAAATATCATCTTATTTTATGTCATACTGCGACAAATGCATTCCTATCCCATTTAGAGAATATTTTTAAATGGAGTAATTTATTCTTAGCCAATAAAATGATAGAGTAAGAACTTAAAACCAAATCTGTCTGTTTTCAACTCTCCGTACTCCTACATTTCTGCTCAGAAAAAAAGCTGAGAACAAGGGGGGGGGGGGAAGGAAGCCTCTACAACCAAACTAAATGTCACCAAGTCCATGTACTAAAGCTCATTCATTCATCCCCTAGGGAATCCCTCAAACTCTTAATCAGAGCCTGTTTGATCTAATCTTACTCATAATTTGAGATTACCTATTTTCTAAATCTGTATCAGATAGAAAACAGCCTGTTGAAAGCAGTGAAAGGAATAAGAAATGTAATTAACAAATTCGGAGTAAGGAAGAGACACAAAAGCTACAAAAATTAGTCTCACAAACTAAAAAAAATCAGAAAAGGACTACTTGAAAACAAATAGCTCTATGTTCTAATATCAGATTAGTGCAACAGTTGATGTTCATAAATTCTAGGGACATCTTTTTGTGACCCTAACACCCCACTTACAGCAACTTCATTATATCTTCCAAAAGACAAGAATCAGCAGCTACATTGTACTCTTTTTTTCTTAAAGGTAACTTTCTGCTTTAAATATCCTAGTACCATTGTTGGAAAACAATTGGTTTTGTCCAACATGAAAACTGAATTTAGGAGGACGTTCAGAACCCTATTGTTGAAGGCTGCATACCATATAAATCCATTTTTTGTAAAGCTCGTTAAAAAAAGCAAAACAAAATAATGTATTATTTAGGAATACATGATAAAAAACAGTTTTTTAAATGGAAAGGAATAAATGACCCTAAAATTTGGGATAGCACTTTCCTCCATGAAGGTGACAGAGAGATGGAATAAACAAATAACCCAAGTTTTAAAATGGACGAAGGATTTGAATAGACATTTAACCAAAGAAGCTATACCAATAAACTATACCAATAAGCCAATAGGCAGATGAAAAGATGTTTGGCATCATTATTCATTAGGGAAATGCAAATCAAAACCACAACGAGATACCATTTTTTGCCCACTGATACGTGTATCATAAAAAAGAAAAACAATAACAAGTGTTGCCAAAGATGTGGAGAGACTGGAACCTCATATCTTGCTGTTAGAATGTGAAATGATGCAACCACTTTGGAAAATAGCTTGTCACTTTCTTTAAAAAGTTAAACATTACTATACGACCTAGCAATTCCACTCATAAGGGTCCACCCAAGAGAAGTAGAAACATATGTCCACACAAAAACTTATACACAAATATTCATAAGAACATTATTCCCAGTGGTTGAAAACTGAAAATAACTCAAATGTCCATCAACTGGTGAATAGATAAACAAAATGTGGTATATCCGTAGAATGAATAACTATTTGGCAATGAAAAGGAATGAGGTACTGATATAGGATACAACATAGAAGGAATTCAAAAATATTATGCTCAGTGAAAGAAGCCAGACACAAAAGAAGACCTATTGTATGATTCTATTTATATAAAATGTCCTAGAAAGGGTATCTACAGAGACAGAAAGCAGATTAGTGGTTGCCTAGGGCTAGAAGTGGGAATAGAGAGTGACTGTACATGAGCACAAACTTTCTTTTTAGAGTGATGGAAATGTTTAAAATTAGATCATGGTGATTGTACAAATCTAAGTACACTAAAATTCATTGAATTGTACACTTAAAATGGGTGAATTTTATGGTATGCAAATTATATCTCAATAAACTGAGGTTTTTTAAGCATAACAAATTTTAACTCTTCTTTAAGATTTTAATCACCTACCCACATTACTCAAAGTTCTCGTGAAATGTTTCTTAATTGAAGTAACAATGACTATGCTGTTCATCTCCTTCTAGTTTGCATAACTGTCAGGTGGAAAGGAGAGGCTTAATTACCCACAAATTACTCTCATTATCATCCCTACCAATTTAAACAACTGCTGTGTGGTTATGAGTAATGTCACTAAAAATGTGCTAGTCTGCAGTCCCACCAATGACAGGAAATAGACCCATGACCTCTGCATCGTTGTCCACAATAACATCATCTAGCTTGCAGCCCTGCTTCTGCATTGGATCATATCAGAATATGTCCACACGTTTACTTTAAAGTCAAAGAAAAGAAGTTGATAGTAGCTCTTGCATTTGAAAAATCAATCAGAAAAACAAATCTTATATGATCTCACATGTTGTATAAGTCCGTTTCTGTTACTTATAACAAAATACACAGAACTGGATGTTTTATAATGAAAACAAAATTTATTGCTTATAGTTTCAGATGCTGGGAAGTCTAAAGTCCAAGGAACACATCTGGTGGTGGCAACAGTGACCCAGTGACAGTGACAGTGACTCACATTGCAAGGTGGTGGAAGCAGAGAGAGCAGAGAGAGTTCTTCATGCACTCTCCTTTTTAAAGCCCCCAGAGCCATGCCCTAGACCACCATTTTTAATCCATTCACTACAGCATGGTCCTACAATCTAATCACCTCTTCAAGACCCTGTGTTTCAATTACCATAATAGGATTTCCCACCCTCAACAGTTACAGTGGGGATTAAGCCTCAGTGAGGTTGAAGGGGTATCCAATCTACAGCACGTGTGGAATCTAAAAAAGTCGAACACATAGAAATAGAGAGTAGAATGGTGGTTGCCAGGGGCTGGGGGAGAGGGGGACATGGGGAGATGTTGGTCAAAGGGTACAAACTTTCAGTTATAAGATGAATAAGTTCTGGGGATCGTGCTCGCTTCGGCAGCACATATACTAAGTTCTGGGGATCTAATATACAGTATGTCAACTATAGTTAGTAAAACTATTTTACACTTGAAATTTGCTGACAGTAGATCTTAAATTTTCTTACAACACACACACACAAAAAAACAATTTCTTTTAAATCTAACATCTTTTCCGGATTCAGTTTTAGAAATATATATATAGAGAGAGAGATGGTCCCTCTACAGGGTAAGATAGAAAGTAGACGCACATGGCTGAATAGCAGCAAATCCTATAAGCACAAAGTTTAACTTGGAGACATTTGCAGTTCCTTTGTGGAAGTGCTCATTTGGTTCTTAAGGTAGAACTTGGCCAGGTTCAAAATATTTTATCACTTACATTTCCCCAGAGACTCAGGTGAGTGTTTCTGACATAGCTGTTTTTAATGGAGACATACTCTTTAAATATATGTCTACAGTATTATTGCTCTGGGTTTTTGGTTTTTGGTTTTGCTTTGTTTTGTTTTGTAATAGGCGCTTTTGAAAGCCTTTTAGAAAGGAGGCCTAGGATAAACTTAATGCCTTTGTTGATCATTTTTTGTAGAGCAGGTTATCATAGATTCTTTCTACCCCGCAAAATGAAAGTTATTTAGGGAAACACAGCAGAGACTAACATATTTTTCTCTGACCATGGTGTGTTGCAATGAGGCTAGAACTGCCAGACTAAGACAGAAAAGCTGCTGAGAGTGCATTAGCACTGAAACGCTCACAGCCTAATTTTCTGTTACTGGTGGTGTGATTGGAAAATACAGCAGTGCAGCCCAGGGCACAAAATGAATTATTTCTCTCTTTATTTCTCACTTTCTGTTCAACCTGATGGAGCTGACTGGCAGGAAGGAAAACAGCAATAGTGAATTCTCCACTTGCTAATAGAATAATTTAGATTGAATAAACGTTATTGATGATCTTCTGGGTGCCCTGGACTGCATTCGTTTTAACTGTTAAAGTACTTCCCTTTTCCTGGAATAGCTTCCTCTTCCATCTTCTGATAAAATTCTATTCCTTGGAGCCCTGAACAGAAAAGGGGCATCATGAAAATAACAGGGAAATCTGAATAAAATCTGTAATTTAATCAATAGTATTGTATCAATGTTAATTTCCTAGTTTTGATAATTGTGCCAAGGGTATGCAAGGTGTACAGAAATTGTTAACATGAGGGGAAATTGGGTGAAGGATATACAGGAACTCTCTATCTTCACACATTTAGGGGAAAAATAACCTCCACAGGTTTGTAGTTGGAAGGGACCCCTGTTACAAAAGACAGATTAACAAGAGAAAAATAGACAGAAGTTTAATAACAGGTGTATTTTACATATACATGGGAGAAACCCAAAGAATTAGTAGTTCTCAGAGAGGTGGCTTATAGTATCTTCAATGAAGAATAGCAAATTTTTAGAGAAGTGACTTGACAAAGGAAAAGGACTTTGAGTCTCTATGGGTAGCAACTTGGGAAAAGGCAAATAAATGGCAGATAAAGACTAGTTAGTAAAACTGGTTAATATAAATTTCTCTGGAATCACCTCCAGGCTGATGAAGGTCTAAAGGTATCTTCAGTGGTTAACCTTTGCTCTCCCTGGTAGAAAGGAGGGCAGGTTACCTTCTGTCTGCAAATTCCTGTCCTGCTTTTAGGCAAGTAGGGGGAGCGCAGAGAGCTCTATATATCCATATGTTCTTAATCAACAATCCTTCATATTTGGAGGAGTCATATTGTGGTCTCTCACACAAGTCTTCTGTAAATCCAAATATATTTCAAAATAAAGCTAATGAAGAAAAAAACTTCAGGAGAGTTACTAAACTCAGAACAACATATATTCTACTCCTCTTGTTGGACCTGTTATCAGATATTATCTTTCCCATGGTGTCTGCTTTTATACCCCCTGTGAGAAGTAAAAGTTTATATTATATGCTCTCATGACCTTTTATTTTCTTGCAGCACATTTTACTTTTTAACGTTTATCGCTGATGTTCATGTTTAATACTGCTCAGTAGGAAAGCAGAATGGGTTAGAACCAGAAAAATATGAATTTAATCCTTAGTTCTACCAACCTTGGTCAAATGACTTACTCTCCCTGAGCCTTAGTTTCTTCGTCTAAAAAAGTGAGGATAGTAAGGTAACCACAAGATAGTGCAAAGATTAGAATAATATACACATAAAGATCTGTGGACAATGCCTGGCACATCGTTGATGCTCAAAATATGTATTTCTATGATTGTTCCATTACCATTATTATTAGACTAAGTTTCGTGTCACAGGGCTGGTGTCATTCAAGTTCACAGAAACTTGAAATGTGGATGCTCAAAAATGGGTTAGTGATTCAGTATCACATATTACGCACAAGCATTGATATTCAACAAATGTACCCCACAGATACATACAATCAATTATGTCCAATAAAAAAATAAATTTAAAAAAATTGGGTAAGTGAATCAAAGTGGTTCCAGAGTATGGTTTTTCTGGTTTATGTGTTTGTCAGACATTCTCATTTTACTCAATATCCTGCTGTAAATTATTATTGTTCTCTTTGCAGTGTTTTGAATTCTTGAAAGTACATATTTATATTCTATCTAGCCCAACCCAGTGAAGTTTCTTGTCAACCTACAGCATGGGAGAAAAAGATTTTTTCCTATAAAATTACTGAGTAAATCCTAAATGTTTTGCTTTTCTATTTCTTTCTGTGAAGCAGGACTTTACCTCCCACCACTAGTGCCCTAGCTCCTGTCACATTCTTGGGCCTGTCAGTATCTCCTCGAGGGGACCCTGCTCAAAACCACAGTGCTTGTGCAAGTTTGTTAATATCTTCATTCCAAAATCACAAGGCAAATGTTATCTATTCCAACCCTGTTCTTGCCTATGTGCTTTGGAACTTACAAAAAAATGGATAGTGCTAGAGTGAAATAGGATGACAGTTTTGCTTACTTTTATATGAATATTCTGAAAATGTTTATTGGCACAAGCTTAGTTGTTCTCTCATTCATTCATTCTTTCATAAAGGGTGGTTGAATGTTTAGTATCTACCAGCCACTAAGCTAAATGTGAAAATACAAACCACAGTGAAACCAGAGTCTCTACCCTAAAGGAGCTCATATTCTCTCAGGAGACAGACTCATAACGACTCATTATAGTGCACTGTGGAATGCGTAATTACAGAGATGCTGTGCAACATTATGGGATCAAAAAGCGCATTTCAATCTAGGAATGAAAGGAGAGTCAGATCAGACAAGGCATCCTTGGAGAGATGATGATTGAACTGACTCTAAAGCAGTGTTCTTAGCCATCGCTGCCATGGAAGTCACCTGGGGAATTTTTAAAAATTGTGATTCCTGGGAGCCACTTGTATAAATTCAATTGTAATTAACCTGGGGTATTGCCTGGGCATCAGGACTTTTCAAAACTCTAATATTCAAAAAAATGAATAGAAACTACCCACTCTGAAGACAGGGAAGGTGGAAAAGGGCGTGGAGAGAAGGATGCCAAGCAGAGAACAGCGTGAGCCAAGGCCTTGAGCCAAGAAGGAGCTTGGAGCGTGACAAGGAGTAAAACCAGTAGCGGGCCCCGGAGAGACTGGGGCTCCTTTAGGCTCTGTGGGCTAAACAGGCCTAGCCATCTGCAGGCCTTGGGAAATGTGCAGGCTTAGGCCTAAGAAAGGAGATAACAGAACAATTGGCTTGACCAAGCATGGCGGTTCAGTTTCCTGAAGTAATCATTACGCTTGCTTACCTACAGAATGAAAACACGGTTAGTTTGACATACGCTTCTTTAGGCAATATAAATGAGACCTGATTTAATGATCACCAGATGTTTATTCCTTACGACAATGGCTATAGATAACACCACTGATGCCAATCCGGAGATGTTTTTCCAAGACTACCCGTGACCACAGACCTGTCTGGAGCATATCAACTCCAACTTAGATGGCCCAAGGAAGATATTTCTCACAATGCCAGAAAGAATTGCACTGATTTCATGGCAAATCAGTCAGAATCCCTCATGATCCCCGACCCTTACCCCAATTCTTGCCCTATAAATATCTGTGAGTCTTCAAGGAGTTTGAGGTTTCAAGCTCTTTTGCTGCCTCATTCTCCTTTGAATGGCCATTCAGATAAATGCTGATCTTTAGCACTTTAAATCTTTAATTTTGACTTGAGAGACTTCTAAGTCACTTGGGCAGTCGACAACAGACCCCTCCCCACCCCCCTTTTGGTTTGGGAACAGGAGGACAAGCATTCCAGCGTTGTCAGAGTGCAGACTACGGCAACGGTGGGAAATCAGGCAGGGAAGGCGGATGGGGAGGACACTGTGCCACCTTTAGGACAACAGATTTGGGACAAGGAAACGGCATGGTCAGATTTACATCCTAGGAAGCTCACTCTGCTAGCCGAGTGGAGGTAGGAAGACAGATCAGGAGTTTCCGGTGAGGCACACTTAAGAGCAGAATCTTGCTTCCTAAAAACTGTTCAGGAAGTCATATTAGATGGCCTCAGGCATTGTTCGAAGGTGGCAAGTGAGGTAGAAAGAGAAATCGGGTGAGCAGGTGAGTGGAGATCAATGCCCACTGAGACAGAGAAGATAGCAATAGTAAAGGTTTAGAAGGAAATATGATATGCTCGGTTTGGAACGAAATGCATTTGACAGGCCTGTGGGATGTTCAGGTGGATATATTTCATTAGGCCACCTGGCCCAGGTTTAAGAATGAGTGAAAATATTGACAGATTCATTCAAGGTTGCTTTTGCTCTGGCTCAGTTCTGCAGCAGCAAATAAGCAATGCAAAAATAAAGGTGCAAATGGCTGATGAAGTTCCTCATCGTCTCCCTTTTATCTTAAGGAGATGTTTTGCAAATGCAATGCCTTAGTAATTTATAGGGAAAATTTGTCCAGTAGAACATAAGAATTACGGATCTGTGGGCTCACTCATTTTTGCATCTTCAGCCGTGTCAGCATCCAGAAACTAATGGTAACATTTGAAGCCACAATTCTGCTATTCCACAAACTACATCACACAGGCTTAACATCTGGTTTCTGAGCCTTGAAATTCTTGCTGTGTTAGTGCTGGAGAAAACACGTCATCTACCCAAGTCGATTTGGTCATGTACAACTCTTATGTTGTTTTTGTTGTATCTCAATAGCCAACAATATGGAGGCAGATAAGAGATAAGCCTCCTCACAACTTAAATATCAGGTTATAAACAAAGCAAGTCTCAGACCAAATTCTGCCATAAAGGCAGACACTTATTAGTTGTATAGCTCTCTATTCTCATACAAACCACCCTAGGACTTAGTGGGTTGAAAAACAATGGTATTGTTCTCTCTTACAGTCCTGAAGTGTGACTGATCTCATCTGGGTTGTTCTTTCCTGGGGTCTCTCAGGAGTCATATTTGCTGGGTTTAGGACTAAACATCCACAATAGCTATTCATATGGCTGGTTTTGATGCTGGCTTTGGCTGAGAGTTCAATGGGGCCCAGAACACCTAAGCATACTCTCTCCATGTGCCCTGGGCTTCCCCCAGCATGGCAGCTGAAAGCAGACACTGCCAGGCCACTTAAGAGCTATGCCTAGAACTGGCAGAGAGTCATTTCTGCCATATTCCATCACCACCGCAGCCAAAGTGCCTCTCCAGGTTCAAGGGGGTGAAGAAACAGACTCCCATATCTTGATGGGAGAATGACAACGTCACATTACAGAAGATCACTAAGCCTTCTGTGCAAAATACAATCTATGTTGGCTGGCTGTTGAAAATACAATCAGCCACAATTAGCAAACAGGCACAACACAGTCATGCAACCAGTTCGTTAAGAATAATGAAGTCTCAGATTTTGTCCTTTTTGCTGCCCCAAAAGTACTTTTCATAAAAAGCTTCACCTGAGGCAAGGGTAAAGCCACCCCAGAGATAGAGTTTGGCTATATATATATATATACTATATGAACTACCTGAGGCCCATGGGACATTTTAGGGATCAAGTTTAGGACACTATCCCAAAGGTTACAGCCTACAGGGCTCACTAATCTCTTATACTCTATTTATGCAAATTTAGTGAATGTCTCTAAAATGTTCAGCACATATATACTTTTACACTATCTATGAGATAGTGTTTTAAAGTAATATGCAAATATCATAACAAGGCACTAGGAATTTGCCATATATGTCTACTTAAAGGTTTCTGAGTAAATTTGTTCCTCACCCGGCACATATGCCCAACAGACCATTGGATATGAAACTCTGAGCCTTTGCAGGGAGATTTTGATTTAGTAGACATCTGGATATAAATTTTAAACCAAATTTTACCTTTTCCAAAAAAAATGAGCGTGGATGAAATAACTAAGGAAGGGTGAGTACAATGAGAAAGCGGTCGTTCTCATTCCCTGAAAATCACCAACACATAAGGGAGCCCCAGTGTAAGAGGAGCCCTAAAAAGAGTCACAGAAAGGTTGTGGATGCAAGTAGAAACAGTGCAGGAGTCCCTCCCTTATCTGTGGAGGATACATTCCAAGATTCCCAGTGGATTCCTGAAACCGAGAATAGTTCCAAGTACTACATGCAGTTGACCCTTGAAAAACTTGGGGGTAGGGTCAGCAACCCCCCTGCCACAGTTGAAAATCGATGTATAACTTTTGACACCCCAAAAACTTAAATACTTAACTACTATTTACGTATGCTGCATGCTTTCACCTGGGTCACACTGCACCACACTGCATACCTTGCAGGCTAGTAACTGTGACATACCTAACCAGAAGTTTCCCAGTATATTTATTGAAAAAAATCCACATGTAAATAGACCTGTTCGGTTCAAACCAGTATTGTTCAAGGGTTTGCTGTATACTGTACCATGTTTTTTCAATCCAATAACTGAGCCAGCTACTAAGTGACTAATGGGCAGTGGGTGGAGTGACACTGGACAAAGGGAGAGTCACATCTAGGCAGGATGGTGTGGGACAGCCTGAGATTTCATCATGCTACTCTAAATGGCGTGCAATTTAAACTTAGGAATTTTTTATTTCTGGAATTATCCATTTAATATTTTCAGACCATGGTTGGCATGGATAACTGAAACCACAGAAAACAAAACCTAAGACAAGGTGGGACTACTGTATAGACAATTTTCAGAAAGAGCACTGATCAGAAATTTTAAACGCATTGAGGTGCTCTAGTCAAATGAAAATTAAAATGTCTTTCCTGGCATCGGCAACTAGAAGACACAAGTGGCCTTAGCAAATGCACTTCCAATGAACCGTGGTCAAAAGACCTAACTGGGGTTTGAGAAGTGAAGGTAAGACTAGGAAGTGAGTCTTTGAGGATGTTTGGATAGGCAAGAGCAGAGAGAAATGAACAAACTCAAGAGGGACTCAGGGTTGAGTACAATTTTTAGATAGGGAGTGTCCTGAAAGAAGAGAGAGAAACATTGAAGAACTGATAAAAAGAAAACACTTTTTTTTTTTTATCAAGGTTTCAAAGGAGAAAAAAAGGAAGAGTAAAGGTCTAGATTTAGAATTGTCTTAAGTCTTAAGAAATGAAGTAGACGTAATTAAGAGTAGCAAAATAAGCAGTATTTTATAAAATTGGGTCTTGTACTTATTAAATTTCCCTCTCCCTTCCAATGAGGTTGCCAGGCATTTGTGTTCCCTTCCTCAGGGGCATTTGCATACTGAAAGCAGAAAGTAGAAGTTCCTTGAAGACAGACTGCCCTGGGTTTTTGGGTTTGAAAGCTGAAACTCACTGAGAGGATTATGCTAGGTCATTCCTTTGGGGAGTGGAGAAAGAGTTGAGTAACTTTAAGAGGAGAAACTGAAATAGTCAGAGAAGAAAGGGGATGGAATTCCCTAAACTAGGAAGGCACGGAAGTTCTGGCATGTCCTGAGAGAAGACCAGATGAGGGCCCCCAGCCGCTGACAGCATTTCAGGAGATAACTGAAACTCAGAGGGGAATGGGAAGTAAATGTTAGTTAGCTGGACAAATGGTGTGATTGTCTCCAGCGATAATCAGCCATTCTGATATAGGAGTAAAAAAATGGATTTCTGAATTTCTCCTGAATTGAAGTTTTGCTGAGAGGGCACAGCAGGAGAAAAAATGTGCGAAGCAAATTAAGGTGTAGATGAAAGATTATTTTTCATAATCAACTGTGATTTGCAGACTAGTTTGGCAGGGCAGATGGCCAAGAGAAAAAAGCTTGGCAAAAAGTACAGAAATTAAGAGCCTGGAGTTTTTTTTTTGTTTTTTTTTTTGTTTTTTTTTTGAGGGAGGGGTTGTTTTGATTTAGTGTTTTGTTTTAAAGTGGTGCTTCAGTTACTTTCAGTGACTTTCATCATACTCCAATATGTTAGAGGCAGCTCTCTTTCAAGGCACTCCTCCAAAAGTGACTCAGAGACCTGGACTGCTTCTCTCTTGAATTCTGCCCAGTCTTGGAGATCTTTACATTCAAACAATAGAAAGGAGAGAGTGTGAAGCAGCCATATTCACCCTTAACTATCTCAGATGGGAAGTGACACAAGATATCCACTTACATTTCTATTGACAAGGGCTCAATTTCAACCTAAATACAAGGGAAATGTAGTCTTCCTTTGACCCCAGGAAGAAAAGTTGTGTAGAGAACATATGTCTTTGTCTGTTTTCTGATGCTATCACAGAATGCCACTGACTGGATAATTTATAAAGAAAAAAAAATTTATTACTCACTGTTTTGGAGGCTGGGAAGTCCAAGTGCATGGTGCCAGCATCTGGTGAGTCGTCCCATGGTAGAAGGGCAAAAGGCAGAAGTGAGCATGCTAGACAGAGAGCTCACTTTACAACAAAGCCATTCTCTTGAGAACTAATCCACTCCCTCAGTAATGGCCTTAATTTTTGCATAAGGGCAGAGCCCTCCAGACCTGACCTCTTAAATGCCCCACCTCTTAATACTTTTACAGTGGCAATTAAATTTCAGCATGAGTTTTGGAGTGGGCATTCAAACCATAGGCTTTATGGATTCAGCCACAGCAGTGAGAGTGAGGACATGAAGATTTCTAATGTATAGCAAATCCATGCAATGACAGAGTGCTCAGGAATGTTTTCAGATATTGGAAGAATGACCCGTGAAGGAGGACTAAGGGCTAAACTGTTGGATAGATAGCCGTAATGGATGCTGTGGTGTGCTGCCCAGATTCCCCTGGCTGCTGAGAGACAGTTCTCAGTCGTAAGCTGTCTTTGGAATTTCCTTGGCTAGAAGTGATTCAGCTCTTCCAAGGCCATGTTCCCTTCATAGGCAATCTTGTATCCAATGACTGGTTAATGCAATTATATAAATGCCTGGCTCCCTTGCCTCAACTTGGAACAACTCTGAAAGGCCGTCCTAATATCAGAGTTCCTTGTAGGGTTGGTGAGGTCTCTGATGAGATTGCATCAGAACTCAGCTTCTCCCCCTGCTCAATGCTCCTTCCTTGGCTGGCCAGTTAGTTCAGTTGGTTAGAGCATGATGCTGATATCACCAAGGTCCAGGGTTAGATCTCTGTACCAGCCAGCCACCAAAAAAGCAAAACAAAAACAAAAACAAAAACAATGTTCCTTCCTTCCTTTCACTTCCACAAGTGGTGATTCCAAGAGCAATCTCCAGTAAACCTCCTATATGCTAATCTCTATCTCTGCTTCCTGGGAAACACAATTTGCAACAATAATCAGGACTGTCTATATAATTTGTGGGGTCCAGAGCAAAATGAAACTGCAGGCAATTTGTTAAAAAATTAAGAACTCCAAGATGGCAACAGCAGAGCATTCAACCATGCAATGAGCCCTTCTGAGTGCAGGACTCTGTGTGACTGCTCAGGTTACATGTTCATGAAGCTGTTCCTGCAGTAATCTATATATACTTGAAATTTTCAGTTGCAGGAGTTGCGGTAGATGGGTCAGCTAGATCCCAGGATGTTGAATTAACAAGGCAAAGAGGTCAGAACATTGGGTCATTGCCATGGGATTTTGAAGGCTCTAACTGGATACCTAAGCTTCACAATGGTAGAATAACCAAGGTCTGGCAGAAATGGACAGAAGAATGCCAGTCCCATTCATGACCCTTTGGCACCTGAGACCCAGGACAACAAATTGCTGTGTAGAGAGTGGTAATCAAATTCGAGTTAAGACACTGAGGAGGAGTGTTCTAATAGTTATATGAATTTTTTTTAAACAGATGTATTGACGTTATCTCTGAAGATAACTGACTAAAATAAGATTTTGTTCAGCTACATGGTATCTGTTTTCTATACTGATACCAGAATAATAATTGCAATGCCATTTCCCCAAAGCCTTGATGCCTGGGACTATGAGAATATCTATTCTAATAAGCTTTGATCCATTCATCTAATAAGCCACTCTTCCACAAAAGACCAGTTAATTCTTCTTAATAAAAAGGGACTTCATTTTAATTACAGGATTGTATTTAAGATGGTAGAGTCTTAATTGCACGGGATTTTTTTGAGATATTATTTATTTGTCCCAGCCTATCTGTCGTTTACTTTTTAGTAATATATATTGAAATTGCAGCTTCCAAGGAATGCTGTTAAGCTAGTTATGAAAACAATCTGTATAATACTAGAGTGTTGCCTCTCTGTGTGTCTTTCATTTAAATTACAAAATTGGCACCCCTTTGAATACCTTTGCTTGGCCCAGGCCAC
The DNA here is from genome assembly GCF_027409185.1 of Cynocephalus volans. Classification (NCBI taxonomy): domain Eukaryota; kingdom Metazoa; phylum Chordata; class Mammalia; order Dermoptera; family Cynocephalidae; genus Cynocephalus; species Cynocephalus volans. The sequence continues at coordinate 76,974,076 of NC_084468.1, read as the reverse complement.
TGGTATATGTGAGAGAGATTAGAGGAGCAGCAAGTGTGATTTTCTATCATTCTGAAGGGAAAACAAGGTGAAACAGCTAAATAACTTGTCCAAGGACAGTGATGACAGGAACTGTTGCAGTGCTCAAGATCTCAAATTTACACTTCTCTTAGCTAATGTCCACAGTGTCTGCTTGGCAAACTTTTCAGTTTCTCCTCCACCTGAGGGGAGCAGAAACTGGGTTACTTTACTTCCTCCAGCAGAAAAGACCTATTTACTAAGTGTGTTATCTAAAATTCATGCAAGTTTTTAAAATTGATAATATGAAAGTCATGGGTAAGCTTTGTACACAGCAGTATATAAGTGCCTATAAACTGCACTCTTGCTAAGCCTAAGCTTAAATTTAATTTTTTAAAAAATTTGGGACAAACTGACATTATGTGCCCCTAATAAGATGCACTGAGGATGCAATACCACATGTGTAATATTCCTGAAAAAATGATTAACCTGAATGTAATGATAAAGAAGCAATCAGACAAATCCTAATAGAGAGACATTGTGCAAAGCAACTGGCCTGGACATTCAAAAATGTCAATCTCATGAAAGAGGAAAAAGGGCCTGGGAAACTGTTTTAGATTAAAGGAGACTAGAGAGACCGTACAACTAAATGCAAAGGATGGTCCTTGAGGAGATCTTGGATTTGAAAAAAGATACTGATAAATAGTGGGGACAACTAGGGAAGTTTGACTATGGGCTATATGTTATATGAGTATAGTAGTATATTCCTGATAAATTATCTGAGTATGGTTATGAATAGGAGTTATGCAAGAGAATTTCCTTTTTCTTATGATATATAGGCCAAAGTATTTAAGGGTGAGGTATCATGATGTCTGCAACAAACTCAAATGGCACAGCACAAATAAACAGAGAGGGAGAGAAAAGCAAATTTGGCAAAAATTCTAACAAAGGCAAATCCCTCTGAAGGGTATATGGGTGATCATTGTACTATTCTCAGAACTTCTTTTTTAAGTTTGAAATTTAAAAAAACATTTGAAAAACTACTCATTTGATATGGTTAAAATGATGCTGTGTAAAGTTTTATTTTTAATCACTAATGAGGATGAATATTTTTTCATATTTTTCTTGGCAATTTATATCTGCTCCTCTGTTATCTGTCTGCCTATGTCAGAACATTAATTCATTCATTTAAAAAATATTTATTGAGAGCCTACCACAAGCCAACAGTGGTTCCCGGCACTGAGGCCACTGCAGTGAACAAGATGGAAAGTAATGCTGCCCTCAGAGAGCATGCATTCTAGTGGAGAGGCAGACAGCATCAAATAAAGAGGTAGTATTCATTTGGTTGTTCAACAGGTATGCTTAGAGTGTCCATCTGTGCCAGGCTGGGGATATGGTGGTGAATAAAACAGCATTCCTACCCTGTTGAGACTCACATCTGGGAGTGGGAGGGGGAATAGAACATATAAAAAAGAAACAAATCTCACTTCTGGGTATATACCCAAAAGAATTCAAAGCAGAATCTTTGAGATATTCATAAGCCCAGGTACATTGCAGCATTATTCACAATATCCAATAAGGGGAAGCAACCCAAATGCTCATCAACAGATGAATAGACAAAGAAAATGTGATCTATACATAGGATGAAACATAATGAAGCCTCAAATAAGAAGGAAATCTTTTCACATGCTACTACATAGATGAAACTTGAAGACATCACGCTAAGTGAAATAATCCAGTCACAAAAGACAAATGCTATATGATTCCACTCACTTGAATTATCTAAAGTGATCAAGATCATAGAAACAGAAAGTAGAAAGGTGGTTACCAAGGGCTGGAAGGAGGAAGAATTAGTAATTAAAAGGTTAAAGTGTCAATTTTGCCAGATGAAGAAGTTCTAGAGATCTGTTGCCCGACAGTGTGAAAGTGCTTAACACTATTGAACTGTACACTTAAAATGGTTAAGACAATTTTAAAAATAGAAACAAAAGACATAAGATGATCAGGAGGTAGTAAGTGCTACAGAGAAAAATTAAGTAAGTAGGGAGATCTGGGAAGCATGAGTAGAAGCATGTGCTCAAGAGGATGGTCCGGGAAAGCCCCCCTGAGGAAGTGACATTTGAGTGACATTTAGTCCATGTGGATAAATGTGGGAAGTGTGTTGCAAAGAGAGAGAAGAGTAGATTAAGGCCCTGTGGTAGTTCATGTCTGATAAGTTCTAGAAACAGCAAGGAAATCAGCATGGCCAGCAAGTGTGTGCAGGGACGAGGGACCAGCGATGAGGTGTGAGAGGTACAGGGGAGGAGAAGGACATGGATGACGTGAACCCTGGAAGCCATTTCATGGAGTTGGCTTTTACTCTGAGTGATGTGGGAAGACATGTGCAAAGGCAGAGGCAGGCAGAACAATCTGGAAGCTATTAAAATAATCCAGGAGAAAGGTGGTGGTCATGTAACAGGGATGGCTGAGAAGTGGTTGGATTTAGTCGTGACTTCACATGTAGGAGAAACTATTATCTGCCATCACGTAATTATTCCTTTCTGGTCTCAGGTGGCCTATGCTCCTCCCAATATCTACATTTTGGTGTTTGTTCAGATCAATCCCCCCAAATTTACTGTATCTCAAATCTTTTTCATTTCATTACCCCATTTGAAAAGGAAAAACTCTCCAACATAAAACATATCTTTAAAACCCCACTCTTAGTCCTGACTATAATCTAAGATTAAATACTGACAAAATCTAAGTCATACCAATCAAAAATGTGATTTGATGAGCTATCACTGCTGGGAAAAGCAGGCTCAGACCTTCTCATTCTCCAAGGAATCATTCACCCTGAACACACCAAAGGAAATAGTCCATACTAACACCAAACCCTGAGACCCTCTCTAGCTTTCACACCATTTGTTTACAGACCATGTTGGATTCCTGGCTTTGTCCTTTCCCTTTAGTAACAGTGGCAGGAAGAAAACAGATTGAATCATTTCAAAGCTATTTACTTTAAATGTCTAGCTAACAGTTAAATAATTCTAAATTAGATGATAACTGTCCTGGCACATTTGAAGAACCTCCTGGGACATTTAAGAAAACATCTTTTACTATGAGAAATTACTGGATAAGTCAAAATAGACTAATTTCTGTAATAACCCCCAAAATCTGAGTGGCTTAGCACTATAAAGATTTATTTCTTGCATACACATGTAGTCTCAGTGTAGGTATTCCTAGCTGTCTTGCTCTTCTTGGTGGCTCTGCTCCAAGTGGTGACTCAGAGACCCAGACTTCTTCGATGAAATTGTTTCACCTTCTCATAGTCCTCCATTTCCAGACATATGGACAAAGAAAGATAGAGCGTATTGGGAAATCAGGCCCCCTCACCTCAGGTCCAGTTGGGTGTGGTGCAGCACATTCTTTGTAAACAAATTGTGTGTGGGTGGAGTTAGTGTGCATGCTGCCAATGTATCTTTTTAGTTTTGTTGCTATTCTTGTGTTCTTGAGAGTTGTGTGGATCAGGGCCCTGAACTGCTGGTGGGCAGAGAGTTCACATCTAAAAATAGACCATGTTTACTTTGCTGGCAGCTGCTCAGTTTTTCTTTGAACTTTGCCAGTAGCAGTGGGGTTTCAGAGTTTCTCTTTGGACTGCCTAGCTCCTAGACGTGTGTGTGCAGAAATAGAGACTACTCTTTCTTCAACCAAGGATCCAAGGACCTTTTTCCAGTTACCTAGCTCATAGACCTGCATGTGAAGGGTGTGTGACCCAGTCTGGACAACAGGCTTGAAAGGTCTGTGAGCTCCAGACCCAGCCCTAGCTCTACAGTGGGGAAGATCACACAGG